>NW_021703775.1:31262430-31389418 GCF_005190385.1 Monodon monoceros | reverse complement strand
GTGTGTGTGTGTGTGTGTGTGTGTGTGTGTGTGTGTGTGTGTGTGTGTGTTCTTCTTCTCTTTCTCTCTTCCCCTCTTTTTGCTTGGTTTATTCCTCATTTTGCCAAGATTTTCCTCTGAATAATTATTATTTCTTGGCCTGGAAAAGGTTGTAATTCTCTTTGTCTTTTGCATTTGATCATCCAAGTGGATTAATGTGGGTGTTAAATGGGTGGAAGAAGTCGTTTCCTTTGTCAAATTCTGTTAATCATCCTTTTGATTTCACACTCTCATTCTCCCCACCCACACACATCCCTCCTGCCCCAACAGAAATGGTGTGGGTGTGTTTCTTCTCCAATGCTGTTTCCTTTTTGGAGAGCAGTCCATCTGAAAGCCAGGAATGAGTAGACGTGCAGAAGAGAACCCCACACCTATGTACGGCTTTGTATCTACCAGGAAGGGGTGTGTGAAAGGGATGGGAGGGGTGTGTGTTTGCACTTTTCTCTGGATCTGTCTACAACTTCAGCTTCAAATTTGTTCCTCTGAAAATCTCTCTGGTTCTAATATCTCCAGGTCAAGGGGCTGACTTTGGATTTTGTTTCTTTTTTCTCTCAGAAAAAGCATAGAGGAGGCAGCCATTATGTAATATTTAAACCAACACCAGTGAAGGCCAACCACCCCAGGCCCAAAGCTCTGGTCCTCTGGTGAGTTCAAAATCATGCCTTCTTCTAACCTCAGGTGCAGAACCTTTGACTGGACTCTTTCCAGAAGGTTCTACCAGCCCACCACCCACAGGCCATCCTTCCCCAGCCCGTTCCCTGCATGGATTCTTACAGAACCATGCTTTGGTGAACTGGGCATGATGATTTAGAGACTTAGAGGCTATCATGTGTGGGTGAATGGGAAATTACTCTGACTGAAGGAAAAGCTACTTTGAAGGGCTTGGTCCACCCTTTCAGGAGGCAGTATCCTGGGGGGAAGAGTGCCTGGAAGGCAAGCAGCCCAGCAAAGAAATTCAAAGCTATTTGACCAACTATTAAAATAGTTAATAGAGCTAAGAGTTTGATTGGTGTCTGAAAGTTGCAGTCCCTGAAATCAAGTGTATTTGAGGACAGACCTGTGATGTATCCCCTTGTAATCCAAATAGTTCGATAATGTTCCTAGAGTCATCAAGTCTTTATCCTCATCCCACCAAGGTTCCTACCCTATATACTCTTCGGTAGAGAAACTAGTTGCTGTTAAAGCCTTCCTACACCAACCCTGTCCATGAAGCTCCAAAAACTATGACATTCCAGGCACCAATGGGGGAGTCCCTGTGTATCAGGAGAGAAGATTGATGCATGCTGTTACCTGCATGTGACCATATGGTCACCCAGCCATCAAGATGACTGGTCTCAGCAATTCCACTCCTAGGTATATATCCAAAACAACAAAAACACAAACCCACTCATTTGAAAAGATACATGCACCCCAATGTTCAGAGCAGCATTATTTACAATTGCCAATATATGGAAATGACTTAAGTGTCCATCAACAGATGAATAGATAATGGATAAAGAAGATGTGGTATACACACACACACACACACACACACACACACACACACACAAATACTACTTAACCATAAAAAAGAACAAAATTTTGCCATTTGCAGCAACATGGATGGACTTGGAGGGCATCATGCTAAGTGAAATAAGTCAGACTGAGGGAGACAAATACTTTATGATATCACTTATGTGTGGAATCTAAAAAATACAACAAACTAGTGAATATAACAAAAAAGAAGCAGACTTACAGATGTAGAGAACAAACTAGTGGTTATCAGTGGGGAGGGGCAATATAAGGGTGAGGGAATGGGAGATACAAACTACTGGGTGTAAGATAGGCTACAGGGATGTATTGTACAACACGGGGAATATACCCAATAATTTGCAATAACTGTAAATGGAAAGTAACCTTTAAGATGGTATAAAAAATGAAAAAGGTGACTGGTCATCATGATGCATCTGTTATCTACCTAGTCAAAGACAAAAAATAGATTTTTACCTCAAGTTCCAATTTTGATTGACTCATAATGGCTATCTCCAAAGCTGTACTGAAAAAGATCCTAAAGCTACATCAAAACCTAGCAGACAAGAATAATGAGATCAATAGATAAACGACAAGGACCTACTGTATAGCACAAGGAACCATATTCAATATCTTGTAATAACCTATAATGGAAAAGAATATATATATATTCTTTTTCAGATATACATATATGTATATATATATACATATAACTGCTATACACCTGAAACTAATGCAAAATTGTAAATCAACTATACTTCAATTTAAAAAAAAAAGAGAGAGAGAGAGAAAAAAGAATACTGAGATCAATTAGCTATGTCTGCCATGGGTTAGAGTGGTAACATAGACGCTGCCTATTAGCTATTCCTGACAAGGGGATTCCAAAGTCTAGAACAGAAGACTTCACATCAATGTTTCAAATTCTATCAAGTGGAAAAGCCCTGTGTTTTTCCAGAACAGTGTTTCAACCATGTAAAATGCTGTTCTTCTCTAAGCTGCCACTGATTGAATATCTGTAGTGTGCCAGGGACTATGCTGTGATCAGTACTTACATTATTTTATTCAATCTTTATTATAACACTGCGAGGTAGGTGTTATCCCCATTTTGCAGCTGACAGTTCAGAAAGGTTAAATAACTTGCCCAAGGATTCTTAGGCAATAACTGGAGAAGCCAAGACCTGAAGGCGGTCTGCCGTGAAATCTAAAGGCAAAGATCCTGCCATAAATCCTGCTGCCTCCTTGGGATTAGAAGACACAAAGGCAGACTCAGGGAGCGGGAATCCTTGGCAGTTTGCTGCCAAGCCTTACAGCAAAGTCTTCAAGCTGCCCATCATTCTTTTTGGCTCCTGACAGCTCCAGCTAATTGTCTGCCATTAGGCAGTTGAGATTTTTAATTACAGTTATATTCCACTGAGCTGAAATTTCAGCTAATTATAATTGAAATTGAGGGCTAAAAGCAAGTTTCAAAGGTCATCCAGCAGTTTTCTTTGTGTGTATATATGTCTTTGTTAATGCTGTGTAAGTAATACGTGTATATGGTTTAAAAAATCAAATACTATATGAAAAGACTTACATTGAAAATTGGTGACCCCTCCTGTGCCCCACCAAGTCCTGCTTCCCAGAAGCAAGCACTTTTAATCATTTCTATTTTTATTTCTCCTGGTGGTTACTTCCAATCTCTATATAATAGATACATAGCTCAGTTTCTTGATTTACCATATTTAGATATTATCTACTGACTTCCACTACGATGGATGAAAATTTAACTCACCTGAACCACCTCTTCCTTACTGCCCCTCCCCCTCCTCATCCCAATTTAGTTACACCTCCATTTTCAGTTCTTCCTCTTGACATCGGGCAACTTCAAGTGGCATATTAAAGCCTCACTTCTTGTTCCGTCAACTTTTCACAGCTATTTCCTTCTTCTTCTCTTCCATTCCCCAACCTGTGACAGCTATACCTGTAATGTTTACATTATCAAGACTCATAATGTTTATATTCTGCTTGGAACCATAGTTAAGTCCTCGTGATTTGTATGAGTGAAAGTTAAAAACTGAAAAACAGAAAATAATGTTACATTTCTGGCATCTATTCAAATGGATTCTCCTCTTCACATCCCATCAACTAGTCAAAATCATACCTCAGGTGAGTCGGCTTTATATTTGGACAATGCCTTTCTTGTACACTTCTATTATTATTGTCTTCCTGAAGTCTCTGATTCACTACTCCTTTTTCTTATTTTCTGCAACATTATAAAAGCCTCATGATTTTCAAAGTTCTCAACATACAGTTTAACCTATAAGCTCCACTGTCCTCCACTTGGCCAAGACCTCTTTCACAGCATCCCCTGTCTTTCCTCTCCCATCGGGACTAGTTTCTCCCTAGACTTGAGACCCAGCTGCCAGGATGGGATTTTTGTTTGCTGCTTTTTCTGGGTTGGAGGCTTTGTCTCCCATAGCTTCCTCTTTTTTTGTTCACTCCTTTGATTTCTTTTTCTGAAACACATTCTCTAATGTGCATGGTCATAGTATTTCTGAGTCCTTGAAAAAATGATCTTTATTCTGACCTCAAACTTGATTGATAGATTAGCTAGGTATAGAATTTTAGAACAAAAGCCACATTCAATCAGAACTTTGAAAGGATTGCTCAATGTCTTCTAGCATGCAGTATCACTGTTAAAATTAATTGCCAGATTAATTGCTATGGTCTGAATGTTTGTGTCCCCTTAAAATTCATATATTGAAATTCTAATGCCCAATGTGATATTAGGAGGCAGAGACTTTGGAAGGTGCTTAGGTCATGAAAGTTGGAGCCCTCATGAAGGGAATTAGTGACTTTAGCCCCCTTCCACCATTTAAGGATACAATGACAAGGGACCAGCTATGAATCAGGAAAAGGGTCTCACTGGAATGTGACCATACTAAGACCTTGATCTTAGGCTTCCAGACTCCAGAACTGTGAGAAATAAATGTTTGTTTTTATTAGCCACCCAGTCTCTTGTATTTTGTCGTAGCAGCTTGAAGAGACTAAGTGACTCTTGTTCCTTTCTAAATTGCCTGCTTTTCTTCTCAGGAAACTTTTAAGACCTTCTCTTTAACTCCAATGAAACAAAATTTTATGATTATTTGTCTTGGTGTAGATCTCTTTTCATTTATTCCATTCAACACTTTAGGTCCTTATAATCTGAAGACTTGTATCTTCCTCCAGTTCTGGGTAATTTTCTTTTCTTATTTATTTAATAATTTCCCCTCCTCTGGTTTCCTCTGTAAATTCAGGAACTCCTATTAAAGCCAATCTATTATTCAGAGAATGCTACTTCTGTATTGATCCTCCTACCTTTTCTTTTTCTAATTCTTTCAAATTCTTTTATCTCTCCTCCCTTCCTTTCTTTCTCTCTCTCTATCACTCTTTTTATTCTAAGTTTTCCTTCACTTATCCTAAGATTTCCTTCACTTCACCTTCCAATCTTTATATCAATTTATTTTGTTGGCAGTCATTTATGTTTCACAAGATCTTTCTTATTTTATCTCTTTTTTCCTTTTTGTAACATTCTCTCTTGTTTTATGGATGCAAAATTTTCTCAAATCCGTTCGAGGAAACTAATTTTTTTTTAAGTGCTCCTCTGTCCCTTGAATTATTTTCCTCCAGGCTCATTTTTATTTGTTTCTCTTAGCCATTCTCTTTCAAGTTACTGGCTTTTCTCAGTACTCTGATAATCATCAGATATCTTTTCATATTTAAGAAGGAAACAATAGAATGGCTGACCAGGAGCTCTGTGAATAAGGGTTTGGCTTATCAACTGGCAGGATTTGCTTCACGTGAACTGGTGGGAAACCATCCATTACATCTAGAGATTCCTCAGTTCCAGAATCAAGAGAGCTTTGGTCTGGGGCAGTAATCCTCACACGAGTCCTCTTCCAAAGACTGTGTTCAGTGTCTGTAGAGATATTCACTTTGAGAACAAGGGCTATTCTGGGTTGCACAGGAAAGATAGCAAGAGTGGGGTCAACAGTTCCATGGAGCTCCAGTTTGTCTTCTGTTTTCAATCCCACTGACATTCATGCTATCTCCAAGGACAGAGCCTCCCTATAGTTCTTTTGGGCAACGGACGTCCTACTTTAGGTAAAGCCCAAGTACACATTCCTATGCTGAAGCTTTCTTTACTCTGTTTTATTAGCCAATTATTTCTCCAAATGTTTTCTACCTTCTAGAGGTTTGTTGAAATATATGAACCATCACTACCCACTTATACACTTACTACTTTTAGTTTTTATAAGTTTATAATTTTTTTAATTCTTTACTATAATTTTAATGCCATCTGAGAAAGAGGGAGAGACAGAATACTTCTGCCATTTTGAACAAAAGTCCCTGAAATGGTTTTCAGACAGTGTTCCACAAGGCCAAACTTATGAAGAGAAAGAGCAAGGATGGGACACCAAAGTAAGAGATGAGCGGGTGAAACTGTCCAACTTCGACTACAGTGCTCTCCTTTTATTGATTGTGCTTCTGCAGATTTCACTTGATTAGATCTTCCCATAAGAAAGAATCAAAGAATAATTCAAGATAAAATCTAATCAAGTGCTGAAATAAGTGGTCCAGAAAATGAGCTTTCAGGTATGGGCTAGAACAGTCAGAGAAGGGTACTTGGGAGAGGTTGGACTTCTAGAGAGATCTGGGTCTGAAAATGTATGTCGGGGCCAGATTCTACAAGACCTTTTAAGCTATGCTAACAAGTCTGGGCTTTATCTAAATACAAAGAAGCAATTAGATGGTTTAAAACAAGGAAGTGAAAGTATTTGATGTGTGTTTTCAAAAGGTCACCCTGACTTCAGATGCCCATCAGTAAGTGGGCAAGGACCTTTCACGCTTCCTCTCCCTTGATCGTTACTACACTCTCTGCAGGTAGGCTAGGCAGGTATTGTTGCTATTCCTAATTCACAGGTGAGGAAACAGGCTCAGAGAGATTTTGTGATCTGTTCGAATTTACATCAGTCGTAAATGTCAGAGCCAAGCCAGAAATCTGGCTTTTTTTGTTTGTTTTTGTTTTTGTTTTTGCAGTACGCGTGTCTCTCACTGTTGTGGCCTCTCCTGTTGCAGAGCACAGGCTCCAGACGCGTAGGCTCAGAGGCCATGGCTCACAGGCCCAGCCGCTCCGCGGCATGTGGGATCTTCCCGGACCGGGGCACGAACCCGTGTCCCCTGCATTGGCAGGCGGACTCTCAACCACTGCGCCACCAGGGAAGCCCAGAAATCTGGCTTTTTAAACTCTTTTTAAACAGGTTTAAAGGAACCATAGTGGTGTCTGGCCAAAACCGATCAGTCGGGACTTCCCCGGTGGCACAGTGGTTAAGAATCTGCCTGTCAAGGCAGGACACACGGGTTTGATCCCTGGTCCAGGAAGATCCCACATGCCGCAGAGCAACTAAGCCCATATGCCACAACTACTGAGCCTGTACTCTAGAGTCTGGGAACCACAACTACTGAGCCTGTGTGCCTAGATCCCAGCCTCTGCAATGAGAGAAGCCACTGCAATGAGAAGCCCGTGCACTGCAACAAAGACCCAACGCAGCCAAAAATATAAATAAATAAAATACAAAAGTGACCAGCCAGTGTCACTGCCCAACCTGGAGGACCATGCTGCCTGCCCTCCTGGCCCATTCCCTATATGCCTGGGAGCTCCTACCACTAACTCCCTAACTCTTTAGAGCCTTGCTTTCCAGCTACCCCAGGAAATCAAGTTCAGAGAGATAAAAAGCAGAAGGAAGACAATAATGTGAATTCATCACCCGTTATGTACCCCACCTTCTTTTCCAAAATCCCTTTATGGATACTGAAATGGGTTGGATAGTGTCCCCCCAGATTGATGTCCACATGGGACCTCAGAATGTGGCCTTTGTTACAGCTAGCCTAGGAAACTAAAACAAATGCTAAATTCTAAAGCCAGTTTTTAAAAAAGAAAGAAAGAAATATTAATTACATATAAAATAATCACCAAAGAAACAAATTTCAAAACTTAGAAAGGGTTTAACAGAAAAATTAAACTGACTCTTGGTTTTGGTGCACTTCCAGCTGCTTTCTTGGGTGCTAAGTTTGTAAAATAAGGATGATGTCAGCTGAAAATATGGGCTTTGAGAGAGAAGGGAATCTGCAGAGCCGAAGTCCAGGAAAACTGCCCCTGCCCCTCCCCACCCCCAGAATATTCTTTTTTTTTTTTAATTGGAGTATAGTTGATTTATAATCTTGTGTTAGCTTGTGCTGTACAGCAAAGTGAACCAGTTATACATACTGAACACTGGCTTTCTCAGCCTACAGAGCACCCTCCATACCACGGAAACTACCATTTCTGAACCAAGTGCTTCCACTGTGCTAGGCACTTGACTAGCTTGACCTCACTCTCTCCTCTCCACAACCCTGTCCGGCAAATACTAAGCTCTCAATTGCTATTTGTTGACCAACAGACTAGCCCTGAGAGGCACGTCCCAGCCTGCGTCAGGAAGCCAAGTGCTGTTGTGGAAAGCTTTCTGGCAGGTCACCTCTAAGATCCCTTCCAATGTCTGAGTGTTCTTCATTCTCTGACTCTATCTCTCTGCTAAAGCAGCACCCAGCCAACACCCAAGAAAGGGCTTTCCTAGTCAATGAAACACTCCCTGTTTCCTGAGCTCCAGCTAAGCCCAGAAATAAACACACTTTAGGGCAAAGTAAAATTCTTCTCTGTGCTGGCTTTTTGCCCATGTCAAGTTGAGAGAACAAAATTCCAAGGGTGATTCATAGTTAGCCTCAGAACAGAGACATCAAGCAGAGACGCACGTACACATGTCCTTCTCTCTCGCACATACATACCTCCAGCCACGTGCCTGTTCCCAAAGCCTGACTGTCTCAGACTTGGCCCCACTGGTATCCTAATGGGTGAGGGAAGGTGGAAAGAAAGCAAGAGTAAACCTATTCACAAAGCTGGTAGATTTCCAAGATTAAGCCCTCGGGACCATGTTGCCTTTAACCTCCCAAAATGGGCTCCTCAAGGTACTTGTCACAGATGGCCAAAAATAAAGCAAAGTTAAAAGCTTCTTGTAATCCAAAGTGAGGAAGAGAAAACTTACTGAACTGAGAACCAAGAGATCAGGGCCGAAACCCACCCTACTGCCAACTGCTAGCCATGTGACCTTGGACAATTCGCAGCTTCAATCGATGAAGGATTAATTTATCTACAAGTCTCCTCGACAATCCCTCATCCAATGGGCAAATCCCTCCACTGTCTTTCCCCAGTTCCCTGGACTCCCCACTGCTCTCATGCTGCTGCCCACACACATGCTAACATTTACACACTTCTGCCTTTGCACAGACCATACCCTCCCTCTGGAAAGTTCTTCCCAGCCCAACCCCTGAGCGTTCAAATCCAACCCTCCCTTCAAGGTTAAATCCAAAGGATTCTACAAAGTCTTCCTGGATCCTTTCAGTTGGAAGTAATCTCATTCTTAAGCTCCTCTAGCACTCTACCTGTGATGAAATTTGACTCTTTCTATCTCATGCTTTAGTTATTTAAGGTATATTTGTTAGCACCCTCCTTCGTTAGTCTGTGAGCTTCTGGAAGGCATGGTCTGTATCTGGTTCATCTTTGAATCACCTGTCGATCTTAGTGCATGCTCAGAAAGCCTCCAGAAGTTGCCAGAGGACACAGAACCCCTTAGTTATAGTTCCTGTCACTGTGGTTCTCTTTTTGTTCTCACCTGGGGCCAGAGTCCCAGGTAACTAATAAAGTTGGTTCATGCAAATAACTCCACATCATGTGACAAAATTTTACATGCATATTACAAACTTGGGGATGCACGAATGACTATTTCGTTTTGCAAAAGTCAAGTGCAAGGAAACCCCACCTTCCCTTGTTTGGCTGAGCCTCCTTCTGGGGAGCAGATATGGTGTGAATGACTGCTGTCATCAAAGGACCCTAAAATACTTCAGCCCTAGCAGGTGTTCCAGGGCTGGGCCTGGGGTCTGGATTCTGTGTATACTCTTCAGAAAGACATTTATGGGTTGCTTTGGAAGCTGATTGTGATGGGGAGAAGGAAATATTTGCTCAGGAGCAGTTTAAATAAAAAGTCCCTTCCCCCAGTGTACCCCTTATCCACACAGCCTGACCTCAGGCTGGAGGATTAGAGCATTTCTTGAAGAATAATGGATCTGTTTGCCTTCAGAGTCATGACCTGTTTCTTCTAATTAAGACAAACATTCTATTTCGGTACAACATGAAAAAGTGAGGAAAGTGAGAAGGTTTTGAAAAATGAAGCACTTTTGTAAATTACCTAATCCTATTTTTTTTCTTTCCCAGGTGTCACCAGCCATTCCTACTTGAAACCTGACATGGTAAACACCATCTATTTGTCCTCTAATGACAGACTAAAATTATTTTTAAGGCCATCTCTATGATGAGAAGTCCAAGATACAGCCATAAATGACCAAGCAGAGCCGTCTATTTACAAATATCATAAATAATCATAAGCATTATATATAACCATAAATAAATATCACAAAGTTCACCCTTTTCCAGCAATCAGATAAAGCCAAATAAGAAGTTAAATGGCCCCGTTCTGCTGACCCTCACCTGCCTGGTGAATGAGACCTTCCACTTCTCCTGCTGGAGTCTGGCCACTCTCTCCAGGCTCCCTGAGAAAAATCAACTTGGTGTACAATCCCGTGCTAATGCTTGCACATTAAATGTTGGTAATCAAACCCCATTCATCACCCACACAGAGCCTAATATTGATTTGCATCTTGGGATTTCTAGTATTTAAGAGCTCTGCTCTGACATCAGACAATGGAATCAGATCAGCTTCGCCATTCCCCAGCCAAGCCACTTAAAGTTACTAAAATTCTCTCAGCCTCCATTTCCCTGTGTATAAATAGGAACAATAATAATGCCTCCCCCACAGGATTTAGTAAAAGTTAGGTCATGTATATAAACCGCTTAGAACGGTGCTTGGCAGATAAGAACCAATCCAAAAAATGTTCACTGCTATTATTCCTCAAATGTACGTCTTGCCCCAAATGAAGCTTGACCTCCTTTGCCTTGTTTTATGTAGCTTAGAAAACAAGTGAGAACAGAGAAGGACACACACACACAGTGGAGACTCTATGCTAACAAGGTAGTTCCAGGTAACATCTGGCTGGGAGCACCTATCTATCATGTTACAGCATATAGGCTGCATTTCCCCCAAAGCAGAGCCTGAGACAAAGGCTTGCATGCGAGTTGTTTCTCTGGGGGTGTGATCTCAAGAGGCAGAAGTGGGAAGCAAGAGTAAAGAAAGAAGAAGAAAGAGCCAACATAAGGATGAATTATTGAGTTGGCCCCTGTTACATGAGACTGGGTACTGGGTCCTGTGGGATCATGTGTGATGCCCATGTTGTCCACTAGGGAAGCATTGCTCCATCAGCTCCTACTGTCCATTGGTCAAGAGTTGGCCCACCCACATGCATGAGAGCCAAGCAATTCCTAAAGAACCCTGTCTTGCAGCAGTGGAAAAGATGCACAGTGAGGAGCATAGCACTATCCTGAGAGTTGCACCCATGAAATTGCTGGAAATCTGTACTGAACTGGTCACCACAGCAGTAAGTGGAGTAAGAGATAAAGCCAAAATGCTATTAGGTTATAAAGAGCTTTCAACAAGAGATAACCAGAAGAGGATGAAATGTTCTTAAAGTAGACTTCCAAGAGATTGCCTCTTTTCTGACAAATATACCATCTCCACTGTGTTTAAGTACATGCCATTAGATGATGGGAACTTGATTACTTCTTGGCTCCTGACTCAAAATAACCACCTGAAGTTGTTCTTGCAAAGTTTACATCCCAACCTCACCGACTTCACTCTTCCTCACCCTCTATTTCCAACTACAGTTCCAACTACCTCCATCAGAAACATGGCTCCTTTCTGTAATGGCCATGACAAAAGGCAGCTAGTTCATGCTAGGACCCTCTCAGTGAAGGAAATTTCTGTTCCTCAGGATGCAGCTGATCCGTCTTCCCACAGCTCTATTAAAAAGTTATCTGACCTTCAGCTATACAATTCAGATTGAACACACCTTAATCAGTACTCTTTCCACCAAACAGCCCAGGTCTCTTTTGACTATCCTATATCAGAGAGTAGGAGCATTAACATAGTTCTAGGGTGAGACTGTAAGTGGACACTGTTGTCCATTGCAAGTGAATAGCAGCTGTTTCTGATCCTTTTTGAGAAGACCAGAAAAGAACGCAATTGACAGATGAATGACCTCTCATACCTTGTACCCAAGGTTGTGTTGATCTGCTTCAGCAAAAAATACCACAGTAGGGACTTCCCTGGTGGCCCAGTGCTTAAGAATATGCTTACCAATGCAGGGGACATGGGTTTGATCCCTGGTCCAGGAAGATCCCACATGCTGTGGAGCAACTAAGCCCATGCACCACAACTACTGAGCCCACATGCCACAATTACTGAAGCCCACCCACCTACAGCCCGTGCTCCACAATGAGAGAAGCCACTACAATGAGAAGCCCACGCACTGCAACAAAGAGTAGCCCCCACTCACTGCAACTACAGGAAGCCCGCACTCAGCAATGAAGACCCAACACAACCAAAAATAAATAAATAAATTTATTTATTTATTATTTTTTTTTTTTAAAAAGACCACAGTAGAAATCAGAGCTACTACTTGGGTGAGTCTGCAGTAGTCTACTACCAGTCTCCAGGATTTGTCTGGATTTCTTATTTGTCAGTCTGATGAATTCAATGGGAATATGATGGGAAATATCTTGCATCTTTAGATCTTGAAGACTGGCACTCATTTCTGCCAGTGCATCACTGGGCCTGGTCCGTTTTTCTTTATCACTTAGGATGACCAACTTATCTCAGTCTTCCTGGGCTTTCCTGGTTTGCAAACTGAATGCCCCACATAATGGGAACCCCCTGAGTCCCAAACAAACTAGGATAGTTGGTCACCCTAGTGCTGCCTCCCTTTACCATCCCCAGAAAGAGACGAAAGCCTATTTATATGCTACCACGAAGGCCCTCTAGGTTTCACACTTAGCTTTTAATTGATTATCATTTCCTTCTTATTATCTTTTTCCAGAACATCAGATAACAACAGACACACAGTTCCATCTTCTTATAGTTAATACTGCCCCAGTATTTCTCAGCACCTGCATTCTTTTCCACCAGCATGCAATTCTAATTCACTGCCAGTGAAACTTTTAACTATGGCACTGCTATGTTGTTATTTGTGCCAGGAGTTAACCGTTTACCTTCTGCTGGTGATGGACTCTTTACTGGCAACTGGGCAGCAAGTGATCCAGCTCTAAAATCTCACTCCAGCATCTGCTTTCTTGACCACTTGTGGCACCAACGGTTGCAAGGTGGGTTCCCTTGGAAGTGGATCCTGAGCTGGAGAATAGCATGCTGGTGAATTACTAGGAAGCAAGCTTGGAATTAACACCTGTGGAAGTAAAGGGAGGAAAACAGGATTGGGTAGAGGGACAAATCGTGTCACACTGCAACCTCAAAGGAGGATTCAACTCACCCTCCAATGAGCTCTGAAACTAGTATGACCCTTCAAAATTGTCCCAGGTTGAGGGAGGGAGTCTTTATGTCCTGTGTAGTAAAAAAATTAACCTGGTCCAAAGAGAAGTCTTGCCTTTGTCCCAAGCTCCTGGAAGGTGCTGGAATGTCCTGCCTGGTAAAAGTGTTTTTATTTACTTAAGAGCCTTGGGCCACAGCAGAGAGTTTCACAATGTGATTTATGGTAGGTTTATTGGGTCACAGGTATCAGCTTGATCTCTAGTGAAGTTGGAGACTGATGTCAGCCATGTGGGCAGTCAACCATGTCCATGTGATTGAACCCCAAATAAAAACTCTGGACACTAAGGCTCAGGTGTGCTTACCTGGCTGGCAATACTCCATGGATTTTGTCACATATTGTTGCTAGGGAATTTAGTGCTGTCTGCAATTCCCCTGGGAGAGGATGATTGGAAGCTCCATGAGTGGAACTTTCCTGGACTCTATCCTATGAGTCTCTACCATGGATGATTTCAATCTGTATCCTTTCATTGTAATAAACTGTAACCATGATCATAACAGATTTCAGTGAGTTCTGTGAGTCTTTCTAGTGAATTATTAAACTTGAGAGTAGTCTTAGAGATGCCCAAACTCTGGAGTTAGTGTCAGGGATGAGGGTGGTTTTGGGAATTTTGTATATCCTGACTTTGATCAGTGATTGGATGTGATATGTATTACCCCTGGAAGGATGGTAACTTTGGGTGTGGTTTTCTTCTACCAAGGCAAACCCAGGAGGGGGCTGGCAGCTGGGGGGTTTCTGCTAGTAATGGTCCCACAGACTGGGGAATGAAGCTTTTCATTCCTGAAGAAAGCAAGTACATCACAGCATCCACCACAGTGGGACAGGCATTGGTCATCAGATGTGAAGGACTGGATTAACATTTCTTGGAAAGGAAGGAAGAAGATTCACATAGCCACTAAATGGGAAGAAAGTTGTATTACTGTTTCTTTTTTTTGGAATACTAGAAAATGGAATGCTTGTTTCCTGGACAGAATCTGTGTCATTGTGTGTCCCTCCATGACTTTCTGGAGTTAGTCATTCAATGCTGATTTCTAATGACCCAAATCACTATCAGAATCGGCACCCATGGCTCCTTGTTGGAACCCCTCTCAGCAAGTACCCATGTACTGACTTCAACAGTTCTCCTAAGATGCGAAGCCTAAACGTAAACGTCAGAAGCCAAAACCATTGCATTGTTATGTGTCACTTTGCCTGTGAGGTAGACAGTCCCCTTTGCGGTTTACATCACGCTGAACAGGGCCAAAGAAATAATCTGAAGCCATGGGTGGGTGTCAAAATTGCATTAGCCTCATAAGAACACAATGCTAACAGTAAACACCTATTAGCTGTAATAAGTAATGACCATCCAATACACACCCAATTTCAAGTCAAATTTGTTAAAGCCTTCTGCTATGCGTCTGTGGCCACTGATCAAAATATACAACAGCTATTAAAGCTTTAATGGAGTTTTCAAAAGGTCATCAAGTTTTCCTTGGCCTGCCTTATTGCCTGCCTCTGCCCCACTCCAAAGCTGGAATGATTTCTCCTGTCTAGAAAGCTTTGTTTTTTATTAAACATCTCTAGACAAAGAGTTTCCACAACTTCCCTTGGTAATCACTTCCCCTGTTCTTTCATCTTGAAGTTTAACTGAAAAAAAAATTTAAGACATTTCCTTCTGTCAGACTGCCAATGAAAAAAAATATATGGGTTAGTCTGCTCTGGTCTGAGTTAAGTGTTGAGTAAATATGAACATTCTTTTTCTCTTCCTCTTCCCCCTTCAGACTCTTAGCAAGCAGTCACATTAGTATTCTACTAACCCTGCTACTTTCCCTGATGTCTCTCCTAAATCAAATGACTTATCACGGCTACACAAAAGAGCTGGGTTTCAACTCAGGAACCACAGAGGGATGGATCCATGCCAAAATCCAATTTCTCTTCCAGAAAGGGCTCTGGTAAAGAAGGGTCTTCCCCCAAAACGAATCCATTCATAAGTCCTAAATAGAGTCGACATTAAGTCCACAATTGAAGGATAGCCTTCTTTTTCAAAGCTGAGTGCAAGACAGAGGGGTTTTTTCCCTAATTAAACAGTTAGCTGACTTCTGACTTCCATAAAGATGGAAGCATCTTTATCACGACAGATGGATGATTAAATATAAGATTTGGGATTTAATGTTTATTTTAAACTGTACTATTTTATAGCATTAAAAGGTATTCCAGTCATCACGATAATTACTAAACATGCAAAATAGATTATGATAATGCAAACTGAACTTGAATTTTAGAAGATAAAAGTGGAAGAAACAATAATTCTTAAGCACTTTTCAACACTCCAAAACAGGCTGTAAGATCATCTGTCTCTCAAGTCTACAAATACAAACGCTCACAGTAAGCAGGCAGGCAGGAAGGGCAGTAATGCAATCATGAGTGCTGAGGACTCTTAACACTTGGAGCAATGGCCCACATGAAGGAGGTAGCTGCTACACAGAAACACAGGACTGTTTTCTTACCACGATGCCAGCCCAGTGTCTCCAGATCTTCTGATTTTCCCAGAGAAGCTGGAAATTCAGGTTTCATGTAAAATTTAATCATTGTTAAAACTCACAATTCTGAGAGCCAAACAAAACCCTTTTGAATGCCAGATTTAGCCATTAACTACCAGTGTGTAACCTCTCAACTAGAAATAGGTGAGATTCTGGTTATTAGGTAGAAGGTAGCTTAGTAGACACCCAAGATCCGTCCCGACTCTGCCAAATACTGCTGAACAGTAAATCACCCCAAATTCAGTGGTATAAAACAACAAAGATTTTATTATGCTCAGGATTCTGTGGTCAGAAATTTGGACAGGGGCTTCCCTGGTGGCGGAGTGGGTGAGAGTCCGCCTGCCGATGCAGGGGACGTGGGTTCGTGCCCCGGTCCGGGAAGATCCCACACGCCGCGGAGCGGCTGGGCCCGTGAGCCATGGCCGCTGAGCCTGCGTGTCCGGAGCCTGTGCTCCGCAACGGGAGAGGCCACAACAGTGAGAGGCCCGCGTACCGCCAAAAAAAAAAGAAAAAAAAAGAAATTTGGACAGGACATGATGAGGATGATCTGCCCGTGCTTCACAGTGTCTGAGCTTCAGCAGGGAAGATTCGAACTTTTGGAGGTAATTGAATGATAAGGACTGGAATGATCTAGAGCTTCAGTTGCATGTCTAGTACCTGGACTGGGATGTCTCAAAGTTTGGGCTTAGCCAGAACTGTCAACTATAGCTGTGATGCTTACAAACATGGCTACTCCATGTGTTTTGGGCTTCTACCTAGCATGGTGGCATCTGAATAGACGACTTCCTACCTGGTGGCTCAGGGCTCCAAATGTTCCAGCAAATAAAGCAGAAGCTCATGGCCTTCTGTGACCCAGCTTCAAAAGTCACATGGCATCACTTATGTTGTAGTCTACTGGTTGCAGCAGTCCAAGCCCACCCAGATTTAAAGGGAGGGCATGTAGACGAACTGCTCAACGTTAAAAGAGTCAAGATTTTGCAGCCATTTTTTTTAAACCACCCAGGTAAGAAAAGCTTATGTTTGATGCGGGAAAGATCTGTATTCAAATCCTAGCTCTACTTTTTACGGAGCAGCATTAAGCAAATCATTTAACATCATTGATCCCCAATTTCCTCGGAAGGTTAGAAATGTGTGTGAAGTCCATGATATATTGTGCATGCTCGGTGAAAAGTAACTATTCCTTCCATTCTATGTATCTATTTTATATATAGTACTGTGTATCTGTTAATCCCGTACTCTGTTTTATCCCTCCCCCACCCTTTCCCCTTTAGTGACCATATGTTTGTTTTCTATGTCTGTGAGCGCGTTTCTGTTTTGTAAACAAGTTCGTTTGTATTATTTTTTTAGATTCCACATATAAGTGATGGCATATATTTGCCTTTCTCTATCTGACTTACTTCACTCAGTATGACAGTCTCAAGATCTATCCATGTTGCTGAAATGGCATTATTTAATTCTTTTTTATGGCTGAGTAGTATTTGATCGTATATATATATACCACATCTTCTTTATCCATTCATCTGTTGATGGACACTTAGGTTGCTTCCATGTCTTGGCTGTTGTAAATAGTGCTGCTATGAACATTGGGGTGTGTGCATCTTTTTGAATTAGAGTTTTTGTCTTTTCCAGGTATATGCCCAGGAGTGGGATTGCTAGATCATACGGTAACTCCATTTTTAGATTTTTTTAGGAAGCTCCATACTGTTCTCCATAGTGGCTGCACAATTTACATTCCCACCAACAGTGTAGGAGGGTTCCCTTTTCTCCACACTCTCTCTAGCATTTATTATTTGTAGATTTTTGGTGATGGCCACTCTGACTGGTGTGAGGTGGTACCTCATTGTAGTTTTGATTTGCATTTCTCTAATAATTCGTGATATTGAGCATCTTTTCATGTGCCTGTTGGCCACATGTACATCTGTTCTTTCCATTTTTATCATATTGTAGAGGAAGATGATATGGACTTTTTTAACTGGATTCCCTTTGTAGCTTTTCAGAATTTATTGCAGGGTCAGTGACTAATTTGACAGGCACTTTATTTACTGACAACACACCCTGAGTGCTTAAGAAAGGTAACCTGCAAACAAAATCATGACCCAACTAGAGTACAACAAAGCATTCTCATACCAGTGTCATGATGGTCTATTTTGAGCAAGCAAACATCCTTTGAAAATGGCTGCTTGCTCTGGAGTCTCAAAAACAACCACCAGTCTATAGGTTTTAGAAGGAGAGAGAGGACTCTAGTAATAGTGGGTGGTTGAGTCAAGATGGAAATGATCTTACAGTGCTTATCTGCCTTAAGTTGAAGGAGCCTCTTAGTATCTGCATGTGTCATAAATAATATAATCACCTCTGTGCAACTGGATAGTGCTAATGGAACCAGTGAGCCCCACAGTATATAATATTTATTTGAAAGAGAAAATGATTTCATTTTCATTTTATTTCTGGTACAGCCAAGCATTCGAGTAGCACAAGATGAGCCTTTCAATTGCATGTTTAATTCATTCAGATGATTTGTGCACAGCAAGGAGATTTTAATCCCAGGGATTCTTAGTAAGAATGTCCTTAGGTTAGTATGTTCTCAAAGGCTTCTGAGATTGGATTCTACTTAACGCCATCTTGCAGACTAAGCTATAGAGTCAGAAAGCCCACCAAAGGCCCAACAAGTAAGAGTAAAACTTCCCTCTGCTACGTCATTTCCTCAGAGATGGCTGCTCACACCTCCCAGGTCAGACCAGCTCGCAAGCTGAGCCTACACTAGGATCTAGTATCTCTCACATTTTAAAAAATAGTAGTACAGTTTTATTTGACCAATAAACAAATTCAGATTATAGTGAGAAAGTTCAACACAGCTTTATAAGTAATTGATTAATCTAGTATACCAAAAAAAAAAAAAATCAGTAAGCATGTGGAAGATTTGAATAACACAACTAGCAAACTTGATGAAATTATCATGGTTATAATACTATAAGCCAAAACTCTAGAGTATATCATTATAGATTACATAGATCATTTGCAAAACAAGATTATGTTCTTATCCATAAAACAAATCTAACAAATTTCAAAGAATATCATGCAGAATATTTTTTCTGATTATAGTAAAATGCAACTAGAAATCAGTTTAAAGATGTTTTTACAGTCCACATATCATAGGCAGTGTTTTTAAAGGTAAATAGACTTTATTATTTAATTTTTATTAATACTATAAAGCCCTTTTAATCATGTAAGAAACCATTTGTATCATTTTTTTTAGATTCCACATATAAGTGATATCATATGATCACATTTGTAATTAAACAGTCTTTTGTGTCATCATTTGTAATTGTGTAGGCCCCACACTAGAATGTAAACCCCATGTGGTCAGAGACCATGTCTTACTTATCTCCAGCGCCCAACACAATGCCTGACTCATGGTAAATGTTTGATACAATTTGGTGCATAGTTTGCAATACTGCACTGTTTATTCTGGAAAAATAAATTAGAAAATATACATAAGATATTATCTTATGGAGCAATTTCCATTTATGATATAGATACATAGTTATTGATATGAAAAGGCATTCATGGATTTGTTTTCCAAAACTGGTTATAAAACAATATACATATTAGGTAGTAGTAGAATGTAGTGCTTAAAAGTAGTAGATGAATGTGGGCAAGCGACTTACCCTCAATGAGCATCAAAAGAGGGACTAATAATAATCTCAAGTGTGAAGGGCTGTTAGAAGGATGAGTGAGAAAACTGACTAGATAAAATAAAGTAAAAATAAAATAATAAAAAATCTCAGCAAAGTACCTGAGATATATACTAAGTGCATGATAAATATTAGTTGTGTTGGAGATTACAACCTCCATTTATGGAGAAAAGTACTTTTCTGTGTGTATATAAACAACTCAAAACTATTCACATCAAATTTTAACATGAATACGTTGGTAGGATTGTAGATTTTTTTAATTTTCTTTTTTTATTTTTGTCTATTTTCTGGACAACAACGCTATTTTAATCTGGGGTTGGGGATAATAACTTAGTTTTCTTCTGTAACTCTAGCTGCCTGACCCTTTATTACAAAGCAGAATATTTTAGAGGTGGCTTGTCCAGAAAAATGATCTCAGACTTATTTGAATGAGGAAGACCAAATGAAGGTTTCAAATGGCTGACTGAAGAAACGTGGTTGCCTGGTCACATTCTCCAAATTCCATGGACATGACAGAGGAAATGTGCAAACAAGATAAATTTTAGCAGAGCTGAAAAACCAAGAGTTGCCACTAGCAAATCAGAACCTTGAGAATCTTCTAGAAAAAGCAGATGGAAACAGATCTAAAGAATCCAGACTTCCAGAAAGGAAATAAGAAGTCCTCCAAGAAAGAACTCTAAAACAATCCAATGATCAGAGGCATTAGGGATAGAAGAAGGAATAGGTGATAGGCCTGGGCAATGTTTTAAGAGTGGAGGAATGGTGTTCCTGCCCAGGTAGAGTGCCTGGTGCTGGCTTTGACCTCAAGTGCAGCTCTGGACTCTGGGAATTTTGACACAGGAGCCTCAGAGTAGATACTGGGGCTGGAACAAAGCAATTCCCTAAATATTTTGGGCTACCTCAAGGGAAGATCCTAACCTTCATCTGAAGACAAACTACTGGTTGCCCTAAAGGGACGTCTAGCCTACCAGGACCCATAAGTTTTCTTCAGTCCAGAACGAGCACCAACACCACCCACCAGAAGCGTAGTGATCATCAAGAGAAACAGGGATTTCCATTTGCACTAGAAAAAAAACATATCTGAGCTGTCAATTCTGTCTATTTATATGCACTCATCTAAAAATATGAAGTGCCATGAAGTACTGTCAAACATTCAGTGGAAATCAATAGTTGACAGAGTGAAGGGAAGGTGAAAAGGAAAGAAGGAAGGAGGGAGGAAAGGAAAAGGGAAAAAAGAAATAATTTCAGCATGTCTGGAGGAATCTTTGAACTCCAGCATTTAAGAGAAAATTTTAAATAATCAATAGAGAGGGTAAAAAAAGGTTATGTTCAGAAGAACAAGAATCTGCCTGGCATAAGGCTTCTCCTCTATAACTAGGCTCTAGAGCGCCGTGGAGCAATGTCTTCAAAGTTCTCACGAAATACCATTAATTATGAACCAAGAATTCTCAAATTAACTATCATTTAAGTGTCAGGGCCAAATAAAGACATTTTCATACACATGAGTCCTCAGATGTTTTAAAATTCAGAAAGCTTTTCTGAACAGATTATATAAGTATAGACAATATTAAGATGGAAAATGAATCTAAGAAAGAGAAAGGATTGTTTTAAAAAATAGTGGTAGATAAAAATAAAGTATAGTTAATGCTAAGTACATTTAAATAGCATGGTTGTTAGCCTTAAGCAATTTGTAAGACAGCAGTGGAAGTCGCACCCCAGGTTCTTAAATACCTGGCTTGGAAGTGGCACTCTAACTAGTGGCACTAGTTAGAGCCTGCTGGTCAGAACTAGTTTATAGCACATTTAACTGCAAGGGGCTAAGAAATCTGGGAGAGTGCATGAATATTATATTAAATGAATATGAAATGTCCTCAATAGTTCATAATGATTTTAACTTCCTAATGGACTGTATCTTTCAACAGCATGTTATGTCCCTCTTTAGCCATATAATGGCTTTCATATTGGAATCTATTTTTCTAGAAATTAATATTGACCTCTCTATCTTTTTTTGGTTATAAGTTGTTTATTTTCAGTTTTTCTGTGTCACTTTTGTGTGTGTGTCTCTGGTGTACATCAAATAACTGAAATTTATTCTCTAACTCAATCTGTCTCTACATTTAATAGGCTATTTTAATATAACCACCTTTATTTTGTTACCTGATATTTGATAACTGTTCCCATTCCTGTTACCTTTTTTTCCTATGAGCTATCATTGCATTGTTTCTTCTTTTTCCTTCATCTTTAATTTTTACTGATTAAAGAAGTTTTTTGTTTCCTTTTTTGCTCTAGTGGTTTAAAAATAACATGCTCTATTTCCACTTTTCTCAAGATTAAATGTACACTGAACACATGTATTTAAAATGTTTTAATTAAAAGTTTTATTAAAGGTTGAAAAATAATTTGTACATATAAGCTCTTCTTGAAACAAAGCAAGATGCTTATCCTGCTTTCATCCACTCTTTCCCTTTGCCTCCTCCTATGTTTGTTGAAAACATTTGAATTCTTGTTTCCTGTTTTTATTATTACTATGATTATTTTAAAGTTAGGCCTCTATTTACTAATAAACCATTTAAAATTGCCAGGTAGGTTTTGGCATTTAATGTAATGGCGTTAAAATGTAGGGTTTATTCAGGGAATATAATGAGGGTTCAAATTTAGGAGATTTACTATTGCAACTCACTATATTTACTTAGTAAATAAATGTCCCTTAATTTGATAACAGGAGTTACAGAAAACATCATACTTTAGGGTGAAATAGTAGAGGCATTTGATTAAAACTCAAAACAGGGAAAGATGCTACACAACATTATTCTGGAAGTTTCAATAAATACAATTAGATAAGGAAGGTGGGTAAAACTCATAAGTAGAAGGTGGGAGGGAGAGGCAAGAGGGAGGAGATATGGGGATATATGTATAGCTGATTCACTTTGTTATAAAGCAGAAACTAACACACCATTGTGAAGCAATTATAATCCAATAAAGATGTTTAAAAAAAAAAACTCATAAGTATTGGAGAAAAAGAGACAGAATTGCCATTATTGTCAGTTGATATGATTATCTATTTTTTTTAACTAAATAAACCAAAAAACATAGAGAACTAATAAGAAGCCTCAGTAAGGCAGCCAATTTATAAGATTAACATTTTAAAAAACCAGTAGCTTTGTACTTCAAAAAAACAATCTAATAGAAATTGCAATGAAATTTCAAAATCCCCAGAGGAAAAAAAACTATGAAATACCTAGAAATAACCAAATAAAAAGATGCACAAATTTTGTGAAGAAAACTATTTTACTGAGATACCAAAAAAAAATTTTCCAGATGAATGGGAAGACTAAATTTTGTAAAATATCAATTTTCCCATAATTAATTTATAAACTCAGAGACATGCCAGTCAGAACATCAACAGGGTTTTCAATGGAACTTGAAAAGGTGAATCTAAAATTCACAAGTGCGCAAAAAATGTCCAAGGTGAGAAATGTCAGTATTTTATAGGGTGATATTCACATGATACTAAACAATGAAATAGAATACACAGGTTCAAAACCAAATGCAAATTTAGTATATGACCACAAAAGAGTGAACTAGATAATAGATGATATTAGGACAAATGGTTATCCAATTGGCAAAAAGGTATAAAATTAGATTCTTACCTTACACTATATGCAAGAATAAATCCTGGTTAGGTTAAAAATCTTAATATTAAAAAGTTACCAGAAGAAAGTTTGAGATCAGAACTTTATAATCTTGGGGAATGTTTTCCTAAGCAAAACATAAAATGTATGAATCATAAAAGGAAAAGTTACTGATTTGATGACTCACAAATTTAAAGCATCTCTAAGGCAAACAACACCATTAACATACTTCAAAGAAAAGCAATAAACCAAGAAGAAAGATTTGCACCATAATAAAGTCACTATCCATTCATAAGGAGTGCCCACAAATCGGTAAGAACAATTTTTCTAAAAAGGAAACCAGGTACGATTAGGTAATTAACAGAAGAAACACACATGGCAAATAAGAAAGGACATTCAACCTCACTAGGAATCACAGAAGTGAATATTAAAGCAATATAATGAAACACCTTTTTCTCTCAGAATGGCAAAAATTTTAAAGATTGATTGTATTTATTTATGCAAAGAATGTGATAAAATGGATAAACATACATTGTGGTGGGAATGCAATTCAGCATAGGCTTATTTGTGGCCACCTTGACAGTATGTAGCCAAACTTGCAGACCCTGGCCACAGGGGTGGCTTAGGTGTTTTGCCCACCCCTCTGCTGGTGTGGTGTGCAGGGGGCATGTTCAGTACCCTGCTTTTGCTCCCAACGCCCTGTTTTTGCTCCAGGCTCTTCAAAAGCGGCAGTTGGGTGTTTTGGTCTCTTTGTATCTTTTGTCCAGAATTTGCCTCAACTGCGCATGCATGCAGTTATTTTTAGTCCCATACAGTTTCTTTGTATTTTGTTGCTCAAGGATAGGTGTATCCATGTACAAGCACTGCAGTACCGCAGCAAAGGGTTCCGGGTCCCAGCCTGTCTCACTGGGAGCAAATAATCTCTGGTTGGTCTGCCCTTCTCAATAAAACCACTCCTGTCACACCAATCGCCCTTGGTTCTTTTTTGTTTTGCTTTCATATTTACATATCTTCCTCACCTAATTTACCATGTATAAATATAACACATCTATAAGAATATATATATAAAATATGCACACTTTAAAACTAATGAAAATGCTGGAGAGGATGTGGAGAAGAGGGAACCCTTCTACATTGTTGGTGGGAATGTAAATTGGTACAGCCACTATGGAAAGCAGTATAGAGGTTCCTTAAAAAACTAAAAATAGAGCTGCCACATGATCCAGCAATCCCACTACTGGGCATATATCAGGAGAAAACACTAATTTGAAAAGATACATGCATGGGATTGAGATATATACGCTACTAGATATAAAATAGATAACTAATAAGGAACTACTGTATAGCACAGGGAACTCTACTCAATACTCTGTAATGACCTATATGGGAAAAGAATCTAAAAAAGAGTGGATATATGTATATGTATAACTGATTCACTTCGTTGTACACCTGAAACTAACGCAACATTGTAAATCAACTATACTCCAATAAAAATTATTTTTTAAAAAAGAAAAGATACAGGCACCCCATTGTTCATAGAAGCACTATTTACAATAGCCAAGACATGGAAGCAACCTAAATGTCCATCAACAGATGAATAGATAAAGAAGATGTGATACATACACACACATACAATGGAATATTGCTCAGCCATAAATATGAATGAAATAAGCCATTTGCAGCAACATGGATGGACCTAGAGATTATCATACTAAGTGAAGTAAGTCAGAAAGAGAAAGACAAATACCATTATATGTGGAATCTAAAATATGATACAGGGGCTTCCCAGGTAGTGTAATGGTTAAGAATCCGCCTGCCAATGCAGGGCACACAGCTTCAAGCCCTGGTCTGGGAAGATCCCAGGTGCCGTGGAGCATCTAAGCCCACATGCCACAACTACTGAAGCCCGCGCGCCTAGAGCCTGTGATCTGCAACAAGAGAAGCCACCGCAAGGAGAAGCCTGCGCACAGCAACGAAGAGTAGCCCCCACTCGCCGCAACTAAAGAAAGCCCGCACGCAGCAACGAAGACCCAACACAGCCAAAAATAAAATAAAGTAAATTAAAAAATAATAATAAAATAAAATATGATACAAATGAACTTATTTACAAAATAGAAACAGACTCACAGACATAGAAAACAAACTGATGGTTACCAAAGGGGAAAGGGGGGGATAAATTAGGAGTTTGGGATTGACAGATACAGACTACTATATATAAAATAGATAAACAACAAGCATCTACTGTATAGCACATGGAACTATATTTAAGATTCTGTAATAAATCATAATAGAAAAGAATATGAAAATGTATGTATGTATATATACATGAATCACTTTGCTGTATACCAAAAACTAACACAACACTGTAAATCAACTACACTTCAACAAAAAATAAAATAAAATAATAAAACTAATGATACAACAAATACCCACATAACCTCTGTCGTGTCTCCACACACCAACCTCCCCATCTCATGACAGTATTGCTCTTCCAACTCATCAGTGTTAACTAATATCCTGATTTTTTGGTCTTTCATAATTTTCTTGTTTTTCTTTACACTTGTACCAAATATGTAGAATTATCTTTTAAACGAGCAATTTTTTTCATAAAGTTCCTATGAGGATTAAATGAGATAATGCTTAAAATCCTTAGCACAATGCCTGACACATATCAAGTCCTCAAAAATGTCATCTACTGTCATGATTCTTTTAAATTTCCATTAATATAATGCAGAAGATCTTTCATTTATTCAGTAATTCATCTCATTCATTTCTTAATCACCTACTACGGGTCATCTCATCTCTACAATGGTAGATGCTATAAAGACATACAGTTTGGGGCGGGATTTTTTTCATCTTTTTACCTTTTATTTTTAAATAATTATAGACTCATGAGAACTTGTAAAAAGAGTACAGGGAGGTTCTGTGTACCCATCACCCAGCTTCTACAGACATCTTATATATCTATAGTACATTTTCAAAACCAGGAAATCAACATTGGGACGATACAATTAACAGGACAACAGACTTCCTTCAAATTTCACCAGTTTTTGTATGGACTTTTTTTTTTTTTTGGTCTGTATATTCTTGTATAATCCTGTGACATTTTATTCCATGTGTAGACCTGTGTAACCACCACCCCTATCAAGATATAAACCTGTTCTGTCACTACAAAGGAATTCTCTATGCAATCCCTTTAAAGTCACACCCTTCCTCCCTTACCTAATCCCTGGCAACCACTGATCAGCTCCCCATCTCTATAATTTTGTCATTTTGAGAATGTTATGTAAATGGACTCATACAATATGTAACCTTTTGAAATAAGCTATGCAGTTTTACACTCATGGGAAATTGGCCTTACATCCTGACTCTGGATTTCTTGGCTGGGGAGAATTCCTTGACTAGATTTTTACTGAGGAGAATTAATTCCATCTTCAGGTCATGTAGAGTGTTTCAGTGTCTGGGAAATCTGAGAATCTGATGAAACCCTAAAGATAAAGAATCTAACCATTAATTAGAATTCACCAGGACACTGGAAGGTGTCCATGAAGGATCCAGAATGGAAGAGAGGGAGAAAGAGCAGAAAACAACCCTGGAACTAGACCCTCTGGGATGTTTGAGGGCCCTGATGTGAACTCCATAATTAATGGCAAGACTGTTCAGTTGCTGCCCGTGCTGAAAACTAACGAGCTTGGAAGAGGTTTGTCTATAAATGTCAGAAATGAGTTTCAAAGACTTTCATCAATCCTTCACCCCCAACTGACCAAAAAAGGGGATTGTTTGCAAATTGCACAGCAGGCCAGGAAAACAGTCTGAAAACCCTTTTAATCAGATATTTTGGAAGGCGCTTGTCTAAAAATCACCTTTGCCAAGTTTCCAGGCCGCTCCTTTGTAAGCTCATTTTTGAAGACATGTCACAAAGCAGGAACTGGAAGGAGAAACATGTTTTATTTTGTGATACAATGAAGTCCTTTGTCCAACAAATAGATGTGATAATATCACTGTGTTGGATCCACAAAACCGTTCTCCAAAGTGATTGTGGCTGCTTTTTAAATTTTTGCACCTTCCGTCTGGTTGAGAGCACCGAAAGAATGGTGCTAAAAGCCTCTTTTCAGACACTTCAGGGGCATTCTTTTGTTTGAATTTACTTCCCCTTTCCCAGCCGGTCCCTGGCACCAAACACAGCCTTACAGATCGCCTCAGACTGGCAGGCGGGATGAAGTAAGCAGGGGCCATGCCAAGTTCCTCTTCCAGGCTCTGCTCACCCAGGCCCTGCTCGCTACCCTCTCTCCACATAGACAGGGCGGCCTGGCTGCTCTCAGAAACAGAACCTGGCACACATGCCAAGTGGCTCCTGGGGACAGTTACAGCACAGCCCGTCCCCACTTTGATTTTTACCTAGACTGTGTCAGAGCGGAACACTTTGCAACTTACCACCTTTTCTCTTTACTTAATATTAGAAGCTCTGTCTGACTCTGCAACTGATTCCTAGAAGGGAGTTCCAAATGAAGACACATTTCCGTAAGCCAATGACACCCAAAATTACTTCATAGGACAAACCATTTACTGTCTCCGACTGGATTTCAGAGATCACTCATGTGAGTGCTACAGTTTTCTAAAACACACAAAAGCATGTGAAAATGTAAAGACATGAACTCCAGTGGTGTTTCCCAATTGCAGGTCATGGATTTTTAGGCAGTACAACTTCGAATTAGCTCAGCTGCATGGTTTAGAACACTGGTTCTCAACTGGGACAATTTTGCCCCCCAAGGGCCATTTGGCAATGTCTGGAGACATCGCTGGTTGTCACAACTGGGTGGGGAGTGCTACTGGCACCTGGTGGGTAGAGGCCAGGGATCCTGCTAACCATCCTGCAGTGTAAAAGGCAGGCTTCCCTGCAAAGACTTCCTGGTCCTAAATGTCAATAGTGCTGAAGCCGAGAAACCCGGGTTAAAGGAAAGCACGGGGCCTTTGAAGTCAGATATCCTGGATTTGAATCCTACCTTCGTCTTCAACCTAACCTATCCAAGCTTTGATTCCTCTTCTTTAAACTTGAAATTATCCTAACCGATAGGATAGGATACCGAACAGTTGCCTTACCGAACAGTTGGGAGGATTAAACGAGATCAGAACCCGTAAAGAGCCCACTGCTTAGTATTCATTGGGTATTCAGTAAAAGAGCAGATTCCTTCCCTTTCATTCCTCGCCTTACACTCCCTCCTTTGAGACCCCCCAAGTCGCCTCTCCTTCACTGCTGAGTCAGCTGTCGCAGGAAATGCCTGCTGTGCTTCCCCTGTGAGCACTGACCGTCTGGTCTGATGGCTGGCTACCACCCAGCCCTGATTCTCCCATCACATGTGTGATGACAAGATACAGAGCACCCCAAGCCCTGGCCACAGAGTGTTTCAGAGGAGGGACCCCAGCCCAAATCTGACCAATCATAGTCATCCAAGGACTGGAACCAGAGCTTTCAGGAAACACACATCCTCTTTTTTCTCTGAGATTGATCAGAAAATGTGAGAGCAAAATAAATCTGGAGTTGAGCTGCCCAGAGCTAGCTATCTTTGCTACAAGCAGAAAAGAATTAAATCAAGAATGAATCAATGTAGGGGACTTCCCTGGTGGCACAGTTGTTAAGACTCCACACTCCCAGTGCAGGGGGCCTGGGTTTGATCCCTGATCTGGGAACTAGATCCCACATGCGTGCCACAACTAAGGAGCCCACCTGCCGCAACTAAGACCCAACACAACCAAATAAATAAATATTAAAAAAAAATATATCTCCCTCTGCCTTCCTCCAAAAAAAAAAAAAAAAAAAGAATCAAAGTGTAGAAATTAGAGACAATAGAAGGCAAGATGGGGTTCCAGTGATAACCTTTCAGTGACCTTGTAGCTTACATTAGTTTGAGTTAGGTTTCTGTCACTTGCAACTTAGAGGTTTCTGACTAATAGAACTGAGTAGGGGTTAGAAAACACAGGATGTCAGGATACCAACCAATCCACAAATATCTACTGGGTGCCATGCCAGGCTCTGAGAATGTCAAAAGGTATAGTTCCTGCCCTCAAGATGTTTCTATTATAGTTGGGTAGACAAATACACAGCAAAAGGTTAGCATTACA
Organism: Monodon monoceros; assembly: GCF_005190385.1. Classification (NCBI taxonomy): domain Eukaryota; kingdom Metazoa; phylum Chordata; class Mammalia; order Artiodactyla; family Monodontidae; genus Monodon; species Monodon monoceros. The sequence goes on along the minus strand of NW_021703775.1, from coordinate 31,360,306 downwards.
AAGTTGTGTAAATGCTAAGAGAATCAGAGCCATATGGCTGATAAATCAGGAGAGGGGGCATTTTTCTGCATTGGAAAGAACAGGGACCATTTTTATGATTTAGCTGGCACTGTTCCCTAACTGCCTGAGCTAAGAAGCTGCCCTTTCATTACCCCAGTATACTTATGTTCAGAACTGGGGAGCACCTTATACCTCCAAGGGGCTCAGCTCTTGCTGAGCTGTCACCACCCCTAATCTGGTGCCAAGACCTCTCTTTATTGGCCCAAGGCCCACCATCCCCTGGGTACTGTCCACTACTCTCATTTATCAGCTCCCGACATACACCACCCCTCTCCATAACCTCTCCTCTGCATTATGAATATCTCCGGGATGCTCTGTATTTCCTTGCCCCACGCCCAAGCCCCTGTTCCTCCCCTCTTTATCAAACCCTTCCACTGTGGTTTCTGGAGCTCTTACATCGAGATCAGCAAATGCTCACATTTCATTTTGTCTCAGAAAGTTCCTTCCACCCCTTTTCTATATTGAGACTCAGCTGTCCACTGAGCACAACCGCATGAGAATCTTTATCTTCTCATTCCCCTCACATCTCATTGTCAGAAGATAACCTTATTCCCAATGCCACTTCTAGGCAGTTACTGCTCTGGCCTCCAGCCAAGATCCCTGCTCCTTTGAGGACAAGGCCTTCTCACCCTGCCACCTCCTCCCCTTTACTCTCATCTACACATCTGGCTCACAGTATCCTTCTTTGCCCAATTATTGCCATCTTTCCTGGTGAGTTCAACACCCATGTGTAATTTTCATCCAACATCCTCTGTTTTCATCCCCTGGTGCAGTTGCCACATTGCCCAACTCCAGGGGCGTAATGAACATTGTAGCCTATGGGAATGGTGCCCCCTGGAGTTGTTAACTGCACACTCTGCACAGCCCTGTGCAGCATCCCAGTGTCTTCCTATCATTTCCACTCACCTTCTCTTCTCCCCAGCTCAGCCAGCACCTCCCTCAATCACACCTTGAACTCTGCGTTACTACAAATTATTAATTCAAACATTCCAATCCTTTCAAGTTACTTGCTCAACTATCCCCACAATAACAGTCCTTCCCTATGGAAGACTGGAGAATACCTTTCCACTTTCTGTCAATTCTCTCTGCTTTCATTTCTTTCTTAGTTTATCCTGGAATTCATAGTCTATCATTATAATTAATCCCTGGCAAATTCTCCCAGTCCTTTGCTGCCTTCATTCCATTCAACCTGGCTGGCAGAACCCCAGCCCTGAATCAACCAAATCACCCACCATCTCTAACCATGTACATCCTGGAAGCAGTACTTCCTGAGAAAATCACAAAACAGAAGAGGTAGGTATCACACAAGTCATGACACGTCCCTCTCCCTCACTGGCCACATCCCCTAAATCACCAAGTCCTGTTGAGTCTTCCTTCTTAGTACCTCTTGGGTACACACTCTTCTAACTCAATGCCCCTACTGAAATCTACACAGCGTCAGCACCCAAACAGACCACTGAAATAGTACACAGTGAGGTTTTTTTAAAACATAAATATCATGTCATTCCTTTGTCACTGCCTAAACCTCTTCAATGATATACACTTGTTATTAGAATAAAATCAGATATTCTTATCACAGCCTACACAGCATTGTATGACCTGACTCTGCTTGTGTATCTACTCAGATCTCGTGCTCCCCTCTCTCTGTGTAGTCCTTTAAACCAGCCACATTGACTTTCTTTCTGTTCCTCAAATTTGCCGTGCTCCTTTTAACCCCCAAGCCTTCCCTCAAGCTGTTCCCTCTGTCTACACGGGAACAAAACCAAGAATCCCCAGAATGATGTTGGAGAGTGATTCCAAGATGGCACCTGGGCAGCTGGTCTGGAGAGCAGCCTGTCCAGATTAGAGCATGTCAGAAATTTTTTTCGGAGACTTCCTTTAGTTGGATGTTGGTCATTCTCAGTACTTCTCTCATTTTCTTTCTTTTTCTCCTCTCTTTTCTATTTCCTTGTCTTTTTCTTCTATGTTCTGGAAGATTTCCTCAAATTTACCATTCTAGTAAAGTTTTTATTTCTGCTATAATATTTTTATTTCTAAAACCATTTTCTGGTTTTCTAGATATTCCTTTATATAGTATCCTGTTCTCATTTCATGGTCGTGTAAAAGAATGTTGAATGGCCATTATGGAATAATCTTTCTCTCTCACTCTGGCAGGGTCACCATCTTATTCATTTGGAAGTATACAATACATAACACAGGGCCCGGACAAATGTCAGTTAAATTATTGAATATCCATGTGTAGATGAATTGAAAGAACAGCAGAATAAAAAGAGAGAGATCCAAGCTTAATTATTTACCAGCTGTGAGGATCTTAAGCAAGTCATTTTCTTCTCTTCAAGTCACAGTTTCTTCATCAATGAAATGGAGATACTATACTCTGCCCCGGCTAACTCCCAGGGTTACTGTAAACGTAAGTGAGGTCCTCGAATCAACAATCAGGCAAAAATATGAAGGAAATTACCCTTGGGAAAACTCTTAAAACATTCACTGAGCATATCATACATGGTCTTATGTATGTAGATCTGAACAGTTATTCTTTGCACACTAAGAGTTGAAAAACAGCTAAATTTAAGAAAATAAAAGCAAAGTTTATATGTAGATGAAGGTATGAGTTTTCATGAGTATTTATAGTAATCTGCTTTTTAGATACTATCAAATCTCTAGGTCAGGTTTTCTCATTTCTATTGACATTTGGGACCAGATAATGCTTTGTTGTGGGGTACTGTCCTGTGCATTGTAGAACATTTAGCAGCAACCTGACCTCTGCCCACTAGATGCCCATAGAAACCTCCCTTTCTTCCCCCTCACCTGTCCCCACAGTTGTGACAACCAAAACTGTTTCCAGACATTGCCAAACGTCCCCCAGGAGGGTACAAAATCACCCCAACTAAGAATTGAGGACTGTTGCCCTAGGGTAAATGAGAATTAGGTTTCCTAAAGCTTTCCTGCTTGCCTGCGGTATTTACTCCATTCTTCCTTAAAATTAAGTCTCTGAAACTTTATTACACGTTAATGTATCTGTTTGCTGTTCTGATGATTAAATGACAAAATGTATGTAAAAACATCTAGCACAGGGCAAAGCACTTTGATCAATATTTGCTGGCTTTGCCATGGAAACAACCTAAATGTCCATCAACGGATGAATGGATAAAGAAAATGTGGTACATATATACAATGGAATACTACTCAGCCATAAAAAAGAATGAAATAATGCCATTTGCAGTAACATGGATGGAACTAGAGATTATCATACTAAATAAAGTAAGTCAGACAGAGAAAGACAAATATATGCTATCACTTATATGTGGCATCTAAAATATGACACAGATGGACTTATCTACAAAACAGAAACAGACTCACAGACTTAGAGAACAGACTTGTGGTTGCCAAGAGGGAGGGGGGTGGGGGAGGGAAGGATTGGGAGTTTGAGGTTAGCAGATGCAAACTATTCTATATAGGATGGATAGACAAGAAGGTCCTACTGTATAGCACAGGGAACTATATTCATTATCCTGTGATAAACCTAATGGAAAAGAATATGAAAAAGAATATATATGTGTGTACAGATACAGATATATATGTCTCTGAATCACTTTTCTGTACAGCAGAAATTAACACAACATTGTAAATCAACTGTACTTCAATAAAAAAAATTTCTTTTTAATTTTTTTAAAATGAATATTTGCTGGCTGTGAATCTACACCTGGCTTGGTCAGACTCATGGGCACATAGCTTTTGAAAGCATAGAAAAGAACTTGCCCCCCACTTCCTGTCTTTCCAAGCTGGCACTTCCTGTCAGGGTCTCCATAGTGCCATGAAGTTACCTACTTCTCATGCCCTGCACCACAGGTCTCATCCTAGGAGGGGGTTAGGTTTAAAGTCGGCATATAAATTAAATGCACTTACCATGTGACTACACAGCATGTGAAAGTGTTTTGTAAATGTACTACTACTTGCAGCTTCCAAGTTCACAGCTACCTTCCCAGACCTCCTCAGCCCAGTGAGAAATCGTCTCAAGAGCCTCAGATTTCCTAGCTCTGTCTTTGACTTTGTTCAGTAATTAATCTCTTTTAGAGATAATGTTCCTATATGTGTTTCATCATTTTTTCCTATTCTACTGTCATCTTACTTGGTATGACCTTACATCCAGGCTGAGATGCACCTAGATGAGGGTAGGGTCATGGCTCATGTGTCTCTTTATCACCAACTGTGCCTCCAGAGATGCTGGCAGAGATGCTCAAAAACATTTTAGTGATTTGCAGTGCTTTTAAAATATGTCTGCAAATTCTTTGACACCATCAAAAGTGGAGTGGAATTCCACCACCTTTGGATGTGGGCCAGCTTAGCAACTTGCATCTAATAAACAGAAGGCAGTGGAAGTGATGTAGCATATCTTCCAAGACAGGGTCACAAATGGTGATATAGCTTCTCCCTAGCACTCTCTCTCTCTCTTTTTAAATTTTATTTTATTGTGATATGAACACAACATGAGATCTACCCTCTTAACAAAAGTTTAAGTGTACAGTGTAGTATTGTTGACCATAGCCTAGCTCTCTCTTAGAATGTAGACCTTGGGATGCTGAGCTGACATATAAGACAGCTGGCTACACTGAAGCCACCAAGCTGGAGGGGACACATGGAAACAGAAAGATGCCCAAGGAACTCCAACTGTGCTAGCCCCTGCTGTTTTAATCTTCCCAGGATTAATCCCCAGATATCGGAGTGAATGACCTTCAGATGATTCTAACCCCAGCCTTCAAACTACCCCAGTTGACTTCCCAAAAGTCCCCATTGCCCAAATTCATAAGCAAAATAAATACTGAAATTTCAAGCCACTGAAGTTTGGGTGGTTCGTCATGCAGCATTAGATAACAGGAAGAGATTTGGATCCACAATCAAGGAGCTATGGAATACCCAACCAAAAATATTCCCCAGTTTGAACACATCCCCGAAGCTGCAGGGTGAATGGTTAAGGTCACTCTAATTGCACCATTTCACTTTGCTGGTTCCCTCCCTGAGCTTTAGAAAGAAGTGGTGCTACTTTGATGACAAAGACCATCCAGAAAATCACTGGGTTAACGTATTACTAACCTCCACGTTCCACATCTAGGAGAGTTTATATTTTTACTTTCCAACCTACACTGTTTTGCTAGATGTTTTCAACTAATGGTTTCAACGCTATTAATGATGAAATGTGGCTTTTTGCTAGGCAGAAGTGGAATATTTGTCCTTTACTCCTTACCAATTGAACTTCAGAGATAATCTCATTAAAGTCTTCTAAGAAATTCAGCACAGCAACCAGACTCATTTTTGTTTAAAATTATAGGTGCCCAAACGCAGAGGCCATTGTCCGCTTTGAGTCCCACTAGGATGGAAATGGCTTCCTGGACTGGGAAGTCTCTCCCATCAGCCCTGATATGCTCAGTGGATCCCTTTGCCTTCTTCTGGCTGCATGTCTTTCCTAGTTTGGTGTTTAAAAATCAACTTCTTTGACCTTCACAAACAACTTACCAGGAACTGAACAAAGACAACTTGAAAACGTAAACTAATGTCAGATGTTAGATTGTTGAAAACATCCAGGAAAATTGGAATATTGCATTTTAACCAGTTGGCAGGTAGTCCATGATCGTGATGAATTTCTTACTCTGGTTGACACATTTTCAAATGTTAATGTCCTCTTGAGGAATAAACTTTGTTCTAATGATTGAAGTAATGGCTTCAAAGGTGAGCATTCCACTTATTATGGTTTCAAACCTTGGCACTGTGCACCGAGAGGTGTTAGGTTATGTGCTCGACAGAGAAATAATTACGACCACATAATGAAAAGGAAAAGGCTTTGAGAGAGGGATTATGGAGGGGACCTGGGTCATGGGGGAAAGAGACTCCATCAGCAGGATGAAACGGCCCTTAATCAAGTGCAACGTGATGTCAAAGACACAATATCAAGTTTCCTCAAAACTGTGCAATTCACACCCACAAGGGCTCCGGTTTGTGGATGCATTTTCTTCCTCTAACCTGAAACGGGAGAGAGTCCAAGAGATTTTTTTTCTATCAAAACTCAACTTTCTTTCCACTTAATGCTGAGTCAAAAAAGGCAGGAAACTCGAGAGTAACAGGGTGAGTTCCCAGTTTTTTCATCTCTCCAGGAGGAATGCAGGGCAGACAACCTCCTGGTGACCAAACACACTTCCAGCTGCAGGCCAACTGGTAGAATTCATTTGAGAACAAATAAAGAGCAACTGTCAGCAACAGGAGAGAAGAATGGGAAATATTATCCGGAAAGGAATTATTGGTCTCCTATGGCACTGCTTCTTTCCTCGAAGCCATGGCCGATAAAAGCTTCTCATTCTCTTAAATCTATCCTGAGCTTCCTTCCAAGGAAAACTTGCAAAGTGCTTCAGCACAGAAATTCCATCACACATGGAGTCCACGGTTAGCTGGACCTTTAATACTGAAGCCAATACAGAGACTCTCCTCACTTTTCCTGAGAGAAATATATTGTGAATCATATAGGTGCAAAAATTCAGCTGAGTGACACTAAGAAGGAAAGTGATGAAAAACAGGTTACCGGCCCCCCAACTTTGTCTTGTCCTGAGCAAAGGCAGCCCTCCAACAGGCAGTATGCCTCAGTCTTCTATGCTATGTGACAAATCACCACACCCATTTATTGGCTTCAAACCACACCCATTTATTATCTGACAGTCCCATGGGTCAGGAGCCTGGGCATGGCTTAGCTAGGTTCTCTGCACAGTATCTCACAAGGTTGCATTTTCATCTGAACCTCAGGGTTTCTGTCCAAGCTCACTGGTTGTTGGCAGAATTCAGCCCCCTGCATTTGTAGAACCGAGGCTCTCAGCTTCTAAAGACCTGCTAGTCCTGCTGCATGGCCCTCTGATAACATGGTAGTTTGCTTGTTCAAGGCTAAATGAATCTACTCAGGTTACCATAACAAAATACCACAGACTGGGTGGCTTAAACAACAGAAAGTTATTTTCTCACAGTGCTGGAGGTCTGAGATCAGGGTGCCAGCATGGTCGGGTTCTGGTGAGAGCTCTCCAGCTGGGCTGCAGACAGCCACCTCCTCACTGTGGGCTCACGTGACCTTTGCATATGCATGTGCTCAGGGTGGGGGTGGGGGGAGGGAGAGAGACAGAGAGACAGAGAGAAAGCTCTCTGGTGCCTCTGCTTATAAGGGCACTAATCTCATCATGAGGGCTCCACCCTTACAACCTCATCTAACCCTAATGACCTCCCAAAGACCCTAGCTCTAAAACCATCATATTAAGGGTCAAGGCTTCAACATACGACTGGGGAGAGGGGTGGGGCACAAGCATTCAGTCCATAACAAAGGCCAACAGGAGAGTATCTCTAACCTCTTCCATCTCTGACCTCCAGACCTCCTTTTAAAGTGTTCACCTGATTAGGTCAGGCCCACCCAGGATCATCTCCCCTTTGATAATGTAAAGTCAGCTGATTAAGGGCCTTAATTAAATCTACAAAACCCATTCACCTTTGTCATATGACATAAACTAACCACAGGAGTGAAATCTCATCATGTTCACACACTCAACTGGGGGCAGGGGGAGAGGGATTATACAGGCTGTGTACTCCAGGAGGTGGGTATTTTGAGAGCCATCTCAGAACTCTGCTTACCATTGACCCTGTGCTGCCCCTTCTCTCATAACTCTTTACCCCTCAGGGCCCTCATCTGTCACTCTCACTACCACATACACACATGCACGCACATTCACTACTTTTCACAGGTACCTACAAATTAGCTGCAGGCATTTGGCCATTACCAATGGCCTCTCCATGTCCTCCTTTCCTGTGCCCAGATCCATCTTGACCTAAAAGTGCTAACTGGGACTTCCCTGGTGGTCCAGTGGTTAAGACTCCACACTCCCAGTTCCAGGGGCCTGGGTTCAATCCCTGGTCAGGGAATTAGATCCCACATGCCGCAACTAAAAGATCCGCATGCCACAACTAAAGATCCCAAATGCCGCAACTAAAAGATCCCACACGTGGCAACGAAGATCCCACGTGCCACAACTAAGACCCGGCACAGCCAAATAAATAAACAGATACTTTTTAAAATGCTATAAAACATAAATAAATAAAAGGGCTACCCTATAGGAGCATAGAGGGAGGCTCTGAGAAGGGAATTTTTTTCTTTTTACCAATTGACCTAAGTCTTTTCTCTAAAGACATTTATCAAGTATTATTAGTTACAGTGACAAGTAGCTCTGAGTTTTTAAAGGGCCTACCAAGAAGGTCTGAGATCAAGAAAAAACAAGTTCATCACCTCCAAAATATGAAACTCAGTATAATTTAATTAAATGCTTATAAAACATTTTATCAGAATAAAAAACATACTGTTATATGTAAATTTATTTAATGGGGATGTAAGAATATTATAATATGTTCGCTATGATGAAGCACGGGACTCCAAAAAGGATATCAAGGATTTGTGAAGGATGCAAACAACTTAGTGAGACCCGTTTACCCACTGGTACTAGAACGTTTAGGTGGTGTTAGAGAAGGAAAATGTCAAAATGACACTTACTCTACCATCCTTTCTACTTTTACGGTAGGTATTCTGGCCATCAAGCTTACTTGATTCTATTTCCTTGTGAATTAGAAAAAATAAAAAATAGACATTATTTTTATTTCACATATTGGGAAAGAATCATAAAGTACTTACCTAAGGCCACAGTAGAATTATGTCAAAGAACATGGTCTAGAGGACTTCCCTGGTGGTCCAGTGGTTAAGACTTCGCCTTCCAATGAAGGGGGCGCAGGTTTGATCCCTGGTCTGGGCGCTAAGATCCCACTTGCCTTGTGGCCAAAAAACCAAAGCCTAAAACAGAAGCAACATTGTAACAAATTCAATAAAGACTTTTAAAATGGTCCACATTAAAACAAAAAAAAAGAACATGGGTCTACCCCTAAACTATAGAATCACAGATTCTGAGCTTTGAACCACTGACAGCCATCACCTGACAGATGCAGAGAAAATGTGATCCGCCCAGCACCACACTCACCAGCGAGATCCCAGTGGAGACAGGAATCAGGGCTGGCTGACTCCTCACCCAGAGGTCTTTCCAACACAATGTGCTTTTTCCTTTATCTCTTAATACTAGACTCATGTTCTTTCAGTCCATCATTGTTTCTCAGACTAGACCTCACACATATGCAGGGGGATTTTCAGTTTTAACTCCTTTCTTCCCAAGCCTCACCTGGAATTCTGAGAATAAACCATAAGAAGAATCCTTGTATCTTGGTACTAGGATACCTCTCAGGGATCATCTAATCCGTCCTCTTCTTCAGGCTGGATATCCCTTTCACAATATCCCTTCCATGAGGTCAACAGGCCTCTTCTTGAATACCTCCAGTGTTGGGGAGCTCACTACCAAAGACAAGGACAAGTCCATCCTGAGCAGCCATAACTGCTAAGATGCTTGGTCTCCATCTAATTTCACATGTGGTCTTCCAGAGGTACATGGAAAAGTGTAAGTCATTTCAGAGGCCATGATGTCTCATACTTGAAGATGATTCACTTTCTTCAAATCACTTCTCCCAGAGTTTCTCAGTGTTGGTGTCATTAGCATTCGAGTGAGACTTCTTCCTCAAGTGGGCCTGTCCTGTGCATTGCAGGATACTTAGCACCACTAGTCCCCTGGGAACTAAATTCCAGTAGCTCACATACACTCACCATGAGACAACCTATTCACTGTGATCCCTCCCATATTTCCAAGAACCCTTGGGGAGGGCAAGGATACTGTCCCTGATTGAGAACCACTGTGAGTCTAGGTCAAGACCTCCCCCGAGCGCCCTCAACAATTGACTGTATTGCGCACGGCACAGTTATAGAGTGCTTCACCGCCCATGGAAGTCTCAAAGTGGCCCATGATGGGAACTTTGTGTCACTATCCTCATGAACACAGGATTACAGGGAGGAAAGAGACAATTAATGCCAAGAATTTAACAGTGGCTAGAAGACAACCTTTTCTCTTTGCCATAGTAAGGAATCTTCCATCTTGCACCATTCCACGTGTTCCCCACTTAAAAGACACCTCCCTGGTCTGCTACAGTGATTGGGAACCATATGTTTTCAGTTAAGTAATTTTACTGAAACTAGAAATCTAGATCACCTTGCTTCCCGCCCAAACAGCCATCTCTCAATTATTCTGCCAACAGAAATGCCTTATAGTTCTTTAAAAATCTTTCACCTCTGGCCATTGTTTTCGTAGCTATTAACCAACTACGGTTGGACCTTTATGATTTTGATTTAAATTGCTTCAGTCAGAATGATTGTTAAGACAGAAAATAATTGAAATCCAAATTGCCCCTGAAATTGCTTTGAAATCAGAGCACAAACTGGCAAGAGCTCACGATGTCATCGAACGTTAGACTGCCACACAGACCCTCCAATATCTTGTTCACTCTTACCCCAAATATTCTCGATTACACACATGACAGCTGCTGTATTTGGGGAAGCACCATGCAGTATGGTGGTAAAAGCATGGGCTTCTTGCTTTGAATCTTGGGTCTGCCACTTACTAGCTGTGTGACCACAGGCAAGTTTGTTAACTTCTCCGTGCCTCAGTTTCCTGTAAAATGGAGACAATGATACTTACTTCCCAAGGCTGTTGGAAGGATTTGTCAATGAAAATAAGCAATAAACAATCAAGAATAAGAAATAGAAAAGAGTTTTATTTGAGCCAAACTGAGGGCTAGCCTGGATGCCCACTGCCCAGATTACTCAGAGAAACTGTCCCAGAGAAGCATGGTTTCCAGCACAGTTTTATACCTTGTCAGAGCAAAGAACATTAAAGTCAGGGATACATTTCTTCAAGGTTTCAAAAAAAAAAAAAAAGAACAGACCAGCATGTACATAGCAAGTCAGCATGGCCTTGCACCTGCGGAGGGTGTCTTATCGTTAAAGGAATACCAGCATTGGCATCCCAGGAAGACAGGCATTTAATCTTTATTTTTAACATGGACATTCTTTATTTTTGGTCAGTGTGTGCTTTTCTCTAATAATTAAAGCACATGTACAATGTGTGTTTGATAGGCCATAAACAGGCTATTTTAGTTAGCGTAAAATTCAGGTTAATTCATGGATAAGCCAGAATGACTTCCCTATATCTCAATATGTGAAAATTTCTTTTGTCAGTTTGAGTGAGCTGAGAATGAGCAAGCAGGTCCTGTGAACACTCCACCAGAACCATCAGAGCATTCACATGGCTTCTTGGGTTTTTTTCCCTTCATCTTCTTTCTAACTCTTGTCAGAAAACTGTTTGAAGGCTACCAAGGCTGCTCTGTGGTGTGACACAAAAAGCCAGAAGCACCTGGGAGTTCACAGCCCCCAACACCACCATCACCCCACTGAGGTGGCCCTGGGCCCGCAGTGGACCGGGGTCAGTATATGAAAGCCCAGTTCCCTTGCCATCAGTGAGGACAAACTACACAATGTAACTTACACTCCAGAGCCCCCTACGCGATCAGGCTGAGACTGGGGCTTCACCTAAAATCACACCCCTGCTTGGTTTCTTCTCTTCCTCTGTCCTGCTTCGTCCATTCTCAGAGAAATCCTACATGAGTCTCCTGCATACAAATTCTCTTCTCTGGGCTTGAAAGTCCAACCTGAGACAGGCACTCACACATAATTCACAACTAGCAAGCACTTAATAAATGTTAGTCTTTATTACACTTGCCATTAACAGGCACTGTGAACTCAGTAACACTTTAATAATAAATTACATATATACAAGACATTATGTCTTCATAATGTGTCTGGACACCCTGTTGTCATCTTAGCTCTCTGTGGTCACATTTGGGAAACATGGCTCTTAAAAAAAGCTCCCTTATTTCACTGAAAACAAAACCAAGAACAAGAGAGTCTGTGTGAATGGCCCCAGTCCCAGGGCTAGGGAACGGCAAGCAGAATTTTAACCCAGGTCTCCTGCCCAGTTCAGTGTCATTTTCATCAAACCCTTTAGGCACCCACTGGCCAGTTTTCAGAGAGAGGGAAACGGTGGGAACTCAGAAGCCTGCTCAGAGCACTGGCGGCAGCACCCCAGCGGCAGTTATGAAGGCCTGTGTTCACAACCCTGCTGGGTGTTTTAACAACAGTCAAAGTTTATAGAAGCTCCCTGCCCTCTAGAAGCTTGTCACTGAGTATGGAAAAAGGCCAAATGCTTGAGAATCATAAGAAAATATCCAGAAAACATCAGGAAGTTGAGGTTACCAAGAAGTGTGGGATACATTTAGAGATGGGAGGAGCCTTAGCAGACATGCTACCTGGTGATTTTCAGTGTATTTTTTAAGCAACAGAATCTTTGGTTTGAATGAGTCCAATGCCAAAATGCAGTCTAGAACAGGTAAAAGCGGGTATGTTCAAATGAACTGGGGTGGGACGGTCCCATCTCCCTTGCCCTCTCCACCCCACGGATCCAGTTTGATGCCCCACTCATTCATAGAGAAGAACACTAAGGGTCACCCTCCCTTGCCTTTGCAGTCCCACCACCAACGTCCTGATTCCCTCACCTGTCTTGGCTAACAGCCTTCATGCCCTCTTCCTCCCATCCCTATCCACACCTCCCTCCCCTCCCCTGAGCCCAACCCACACATCATTGTGTGCAGGGGCCTTCCCACTCTGCACCTCCCACTGTCACACAAACCCTGTCCCGGCAGCCTTCTGGTCAACCTTCAAGGACCACCAGAAATGCCTCCTCCTCCAGGCAGCCTCCTGGGATCTTTCCAGTCAAAAGTGCCCCTGCCCTGCCCTCCAGGCTCCTGCTTCACACACCCCCAAACCCCCGTCAACTTCCTCACCCCCAGGGATATTTGTGAACATCTTGCTTTCCCGCGCTGGGCAGTTTAATTGACTTTGTTCCCTCCCCCAAACACACACACACCTTGGGGAGCACTTTGCCCACAGTGGATGCCCAACAAAAGGCTCTTGAAGTGATTGCCCAGAATTACACCACAACCTTGGTGGCATCAACCAGAGAGGGGACCCAAGGACAGGATGGAATACCTGGATCTGGGTGGGTGTTTGGAAAGACTTTGTACAGAAAGAGCACACACTCCCTTTGCAGATTTGTCATTATCTGTAGGAAAAACAATGACACAAATCTGTTTAAACTATGCAGGCACAGAGCCTTGGGACAGTTTGGGGAAGCCACAACCAAGGGGTGTGTATACAAATTGACAGGAGGTATTTGTCAGGAGGGAAGGAAGTGCAACTGAGGAAGAAACTTCAGAAGTTCAACTTCACTGAGGAGGAATCGTCACACTCTGTATTTTTCCTTAGACGGGGAATTTTCTTCTCGGAGGATGGGCTGTACAGAGTAAATCCTCAGGAGAATGGCCCCTAGAAAGTCCTGTGCCATCTCGGAGTCCCCAGCCTGTCACAGTTAAAAAGGGGCTGCACCCAATTATCACAAGAACCCTAGGGCCAGGTGGCTGAGGTTCTAGACCCATAAACACAAACGGGGCTGGAAGAGAGAAATAAACCCCTCACTGCTAAGCACACCTGAGACATACCTGCCCCCTTCAGGGCAGACGTATGGGCCTTTCTGCCTGGCTCAGCTCTTCAAAATCCACCCAGCAATGTGAAAAATGCAGATCTGCTGGCATCCTCTGCAAGGAGTAGGCACATGGGTGGGAGGATTACACTATTGCATACTTTCCAAGGGCTCAGTCACTGGCTTTGTGGTCAGGAAATCAGCCCAGGAACGAAGAAAAGATGCCCCAGGGGTGGTCTCAGGCCAGGGTCCGCCTTTCTCCGAGCCCTCCCCCGACACATCACTTCTCAGCCCAACACAGCCTGCTTTCAGGGATCCCAACAGCCACGTATACACCCTGAAAGCCATGGTTTCCCAAAGGGTATTCACATATATTGAAAAAGTGAAAAGGATGTTTTGCCCAAATGAGTTTGAAAAATCCCAAGTTCAAAGACATTTATTTTCTCGAGGACTTCTCAGAGCATTTAAAACCTAATGAGCACTGGGAAATCCCAACACTGTCATAGAATACATTGCATTTTCCCAACAGGACTTAATCACCCTTTCCCCACATGGCATCTCCTAGAACCAGCAGAATTTAATTCAATTTGTTCCCTTTCTACCTCAGCAGGTTCTCCAAGAGTGGCCCATGGACACACTTTGAAAGATCCACATCTTCTTTATCCATTCATCTATTGATGGACATTTAGGTTGTGTCCATGTCTCGGCTATTGTGAATAGTGCTGTTATGAACATAGAGGTGCATGTATCTTTTTGAATTAGAGTTTTGTCCAGATATATTCCCAGGAGCGGGATTGCTGGATCATGTGATAGTTCTATTTTTAGATTTTTGAAGAATCTCCATTATGTTTTCCATAGTGGCTGCACCAACTTACATTCCCACCAAAGAACGTGTGTGTGTGTGTGTGTGTGTGTGTGTGTGTGTGTGTGTGTGTGTATAAAACTGAATCACTTCGCTGTACAGCAGAAATTAACACAACATTGTAAATCAACTATACTTCAATAAAAAAAGATCCACAAGGTCAAATCTATGTTCATAATAATAGTAAGATGTTATTTGTCTTCTTCACTATTTGGACATTCACACGGATGATCCAAAAGCAATGAGGGGGAGGGTAAAACTGCTGGTGCCTTAGCATATGTCAAGGCAGTGGCCTCGTACTGTATGTCTTTCCCACCACGTACTCACAAGAAACAAGAAACACTTTTACTTTAAAAATGTCCTCTATGAAGCTGTAAGAAATATTAACTTTATTAATTGCAACCTTTGAATATATATATATATTTTTTATATAACATGCTGTGTGAATATATAAAAAATATACATAAAGCACTTCTCCTGCTTATTGAATGGTTGTCTCTGGGAAATGCTCTTGTGCAATTGTTAGAGCTGAAAACTGAATTAGTCCTTTTTTAAGTGGGACACCACTTAACTGACTGACAGACAAACTATGGTTATACAGATTTGAGTATTTGGCAGACATTTTCTTGAAAATGAATGAAATGAGCAGATCCCGACAAGCAAAACAACTGGCAGAGTTTGATGTCAATTATAAAATTTGAGCTTTCAAGCAAAAATTAGAATTTTGGAAAACTGTATGCACCATCATGCGTTTGACAGCTTAAAGACTCTTCTAATGAGCTCGATGGGGATATTAACAAATGTGATGTTTTGATATGACACAAAATGAAATATGTCAACATTTGGAAGATATGAATAACTCAGTGAACTAATATTTTCAAAATAATTAATGCATGATGTTACAAAAATCTTACATGGGTATAAGAACCATCCAAAGTACAATTTAGACCAGTGGATTTTAACATAACAGAGTATGAAATTTTCATTGCTATGGTTTCAGATTCTACATGCAGCCTTCTAGAAATTACCACTTGTCAAGATTTGTTGTAGTCAAAGGGAAACATCCATAAATATCTGAAATGACTACTAAGATACCCCTCCCTTTTCTAACTACATACCTTTACGGGGCTGGATTTTCTTCACCCACTTCAAACAAAGCAACATACCACAACAGATTAAATGCAGGCAGATGAGAACTGAGCTGTCCCTATTAAGCAAAACGTCAAAGGAATTTGCAGAAATGGAAAACAACGCCACTCTGAGTCTCACTAAGTATTTTTTGTTTTATTATATTTTGGAAAGTATGGACATTTTTCAATTAAAAAAAGTCTGTTTTCTTGTAATGGTTTTATTACTGACTTTTTAACTGAATTAATAAATAAATATTTTAAACATTTCTCATTTTACTTTTTATATTAGCCATCAGTAAACTTCTCCTATAAAGGTACAGATAATAAATATTTTAGGCTTCACCAGCCAGGCTCTAGTACAACTAATCAACTCTACCATTAGAGCGTTAAAGAACCACAGACAATACATAAACAAATGCATTTGGCTGTGTTCCACCAAAACTTTATTTACAAACAAAGTCATGGGCTAGATTTGGCCCATGGGCCACAGTTTGCTGACCCCTGTCATGATAAATGTCAACAGATATAACCAACTGAAACAAAAGTTCTGTGGAGTCCTCAATAATTTAGAAGTATATAGAGGTCCTGTGACCAAAAAGATTGAAAAATCACTGTTCTACCCGAAGTATGAACACATCATCATTTCAAAAGGAATTTCAGGGCTTCCCTGGTGGCGTAGTGGTTGAGAGTCCACCTGCCGATGCAGGGGACACGGGTTCGTGCCCCGGTCTGGGAAGATCCCACATGCTGCGAAGCGGCTGGGCCCGTGAGCCATGGCTGCTGAGCCTGCACATCCGGAGCCTGTGCTCCGCAACGGGAGAGGCCACAGCAGTGAGAGGCCCACGTTCCGCAAAAAAAAAAAAAGGAATTTCATACAAGAGAAAGGCTGGGGGAGACAGGCCAAGGTGGGAGCCCTTCATCCAAGGGGCAAAAATCAGCCTGCTTACTTTTCCCTGGGGGGCAGATCCTGTAGGCAACACATGGTTTGGGGAGGTGAGGTTCTGAACACAAGAGCACTCCACTTTAATATTCCCAGTCACTCCTGGAATCCACCTCATCTAGAAAAAAGACTCAGATTTTGGCCAGTGTGGCCACCACCAGTGCCATGAGCCTGTCAACAAAATTCCCCTCTTTAGGAAGATGAAAGTCATGTGTGATGTCAAAGCACATCCGTAGGGTAACCTGCAACCATCCCCAGGGAAACAACAGGGGGTTCTCCTGCACTTCCCAGGGGCAAGAGTGGCCTGCATGGTGCTGAGGGTAGCAGGTCTGATCCTCCCACAAATAAGTCACTTCAAACCTAGACAGCACACAGAAGATTCCAGACTGCTCAGAGCATGCTCATTACGCCTGCCAAAGGGCTGGCTCCTCAGCCCTGGCCTCCTATTGTATATTTTAGTGCAGGAACTGAGTCACACCTGCAAATTCTATGACAGATGATGTTTTATTAACTTTGAAGAGTGCCGGCTCATTTCCTGCGTCCCAAGCCAAAATGACATAATAGAGTCCTTTCAAAAGCCCACCAGAAGAAGTTGGTATAATGTCCAAAATAGTCCAAGGAATGAACACTTCTAAATTTCTTAATAAGTTCTGTGCCAATCAGCTCTAACAAGACAAAAGCCTGTCATGAGAGGCCCAAGGCAAACTCAGGACCGCCATCCCCCTATCGCCTGCTAGGTCTTCTTTCCTTGACTGTTTGTTTTTTTTTTTCCTTCTAGCAATGCTTTGGGTGACAAGAAGAGTTTTCTGGTGTCTTTCACACACAGTCAGCTCTCCTGCCCACCAATCTTCTGGGTATTTTTATTTCACTCCCCGGATGATTTTATTGGATCAACACATCAAGCTGTGAGGTTTTACAAACATGAAATGTCAGCACAAACATAGATACATCCAGAATAGCACCATTCCCTCTTTGCCAATAGCACCCCCGAAGCAACACACAGACGCACACACACACACACACACACACACACACCATCTTTCCTCAGTCATAAAAGTTACCCAGTTGAGCCCTTCTCCTCAGAATTCTGCTTCAGCCTCATTGAGTGACAATACACAGGGGCCCCAGTACTGAGCTCACCAAAGAAGTAAGGCAAACACAGACAACACGTGCAAAGATATGGCAATCCACCTTCTAAGGGACAGGCCAGGCCTCAGTCTGCTTAAAGTGAATAAAAGCAGCCTCAAGACGCGAGAGCACAGTCTTGAGAGGTAGAGAACTGCCTTCTCAGAGCAGAGAGTGTGCCAGTGGCACTTGAACAAGTCACCAGGAGAGAGTGGGTTCATGGGGGAAGGGCAAGAGAGGAGGAGGGAACAGAGGCCCGTGCAAGGGCCTTAGAGTGATTCTGAACAGAGCAGGTTAATATAGCTACTCCCCAAATTGGACAACTGTGTGAAGTCAAGAGGAAGCACACAGGAAAATTGAGGCCTGGATCACTGAGGAAGGGTCAAAGGCCGGGCATGGGTGATGGATGAGACAAGAGGGCCCTGTCACTAAGGTTTCAGCCAAAAGCAGGGATTTATACCCTCAGCCACCCAGGAGATGGGGACCTGCAGGTTGACAAGGACAGAATCACACAGGCCACAACCAAACCTACTCTGCTGCTCACTAGCTGGGTGAACCAGGACAGGTGACTCGGTCTTTTTGAACCTCTTTTTTCATTTGTAAAATGGGATGATAATAGTACTGTATTTGCTCTGGCTGCCATGACAAAATACCATAAGCCAGGCAGTTTAAACAACAAATTTATTTGTCACAGTTTTGGAGACTGGAAACCTGAGATCAGGGTGCTAGCAGAGGCAGGCTCTGGAGAGTTGCTTTTCCTGGCTTGCAGATGTCCCCTCTCCACTGTGTCGTCACATGGTGGAGAGAGAGAGGGCTCTGGTCCCTTCCTCTTCTTATAAGGACACTAATCCCATCAGTGGGGGATCCACCCTCATGACCACCCTCATCTAAACCTAATCACCTCCTAAAGGCCCCACCTCCAAATACCATTACCTTGGAGGTTGGGGCTTCAAGATATGAATTTGGGTGCAGACTTTCAGTCCATAGTAAGTACCCACCACAGAGAGATGTTGTGAGGGTTAAATGAAATTTACACACACAGGGCTGATCTAACACGGTGCCTGGCACATCACTGGAACTGTTTAAAGATGGCCATTGTTCTCATTTGTTTTAGGGAACGGGCAGAGGAAGCATTTCCACAGGCCAGCACCACTGTTCACCCAGTGCTGTGTTTGGCAGGCAGTTTGCAATGACATTTCCAACAAGGGATATCACTGCCTGTTACTGAGAATTAGGCAGGCCTTGCTCCCTGGTCCCAGGAAGTCTCACTCCCCGTGTCTATGTCCTTGGTGCTACACAGAGGTCTGAGTTATGGGAGGGGTGATCTTCCTCAGGGCCTGGTGTCAGGGCCTCCATGGGCAACGAGATGAAGACAAGGACCCTCTCTGGGTGCAGGAATCCAAGCAGAAGCCTGATTGAAAGTCACATCCTCACTTTTCCTTTTCCCCTATAACATGGACCAATAATCTCAAACCTGAGTGTGCAAACCAGAATCACCCCCAAGAGCCTGTTACGAAACAGATTTCTGGGCCCCACCTCCAGAGTTTCTAATTCAACAGATCTGGGATAGGCCTGAGAATCTGCATTTCTCACTAGTTTCCAGGAGATGGTGCTGTAGCTGGTTTTGGAACTACACTTTGAGAATCACCACCGTCAACCATGAAACAGAGGGTGCAGTAGCATGTTTCCCATGCCAATCCAATCATTTTAGAAAAGACTGACTTTCCTATGCCTTCCCTCAGGATTCCAAACTGAGGACAGAATCAGCCACTGCAGTTTTCAACAAAGGAAAAAGTGGAGTCACTTTGAAAAGGAGAAGTGATATCTCATATTTGAGGTGAGTAAAGGTGCAGCTCAGATTAAGTCTGGACTATGTTCCCAGGGTATATGAAAGGGATCGGTCAAGCCTTTGAGAACTAGAACTGAGGGAGGAGTCAGGAATTCTAAACTATCAACTAGATGACAATCTTTCTCTTTTCCCTAACAATTTCCCTGGCATTGGACAGTCTTATCTTAACACACCTATCGTGAAAACAAAGTATGTCAAATACTTGCTCGATTCCCAACCTATGTCGCTCTAGGATGTGATTGGATGGACTCTTGTTGTGGAAAGAATTCTTGGCTTCCCGTCTGCACCTGGGATTGGGTTTCCCCTACACCAAACCAGAAGAGCAGCAGGTGGAAACATCAAATGCTCTTTATCTACCTGCATACTGAAAGCAGGAATTCCCAGGTCTTCATGAACTCCCTGTCATTGAAGAATTGCATCCACTGGGCATTCTGCGAAATTCAGTGGTAACTTCCCAAGTTACTTCAGGACACCAGCCAGCTGCCACCTTCTCTAAAGATGTTAACTTCTCTCAGACTAAGTATCACCACCCAAGAACCCTTACTGCCATACAAAAAGTCTTCTAATATATACCTTTTATATGTATTTTATTGGGAGGCGGTAGCTCCAATGCAAGGGGATAGCCACAAAGATTTTTTTCAGGTCATCCTCAATCTGTCCTTTCCTTCCTGTTGGGTGATCAGAAAGCCTTTAAGTACCCTAAACAAACTTGCCACATTAGACCCACATAAACTTGGATCTAACTCAGTGGTCCTCAGCTGGGGCCAACTCTGGCCCCCAGGGACTTTCGGCCATGTCTAAAAATATTTTGGGTTGTCATAACTCAGGTCAGGGATGCTCCTGACATCTAGTGGATAGAAACTAGGGACGCTGCTAAACGTCCTACAATGCACAAGACAGCTCCCGCAACAAAGTTATCCAGCTCTAAATGTCAGTGGTGCCAAGTTGGAGAAACCCAGATAAGTGACTGTCTAGAGGGAATAGGCAACCTGACTCAGTTCCTAAATAATGAGCAGGATCTCTCGTTAAATTTCCAGCCTAATAGCACTCAAGAAAGTCCCTAGAACAGTGTAGTTTCTTCACATCCACACGAGAAGAGTGAGTATTTAAAGCCATGGTGTCATCCTCGGATGATGGGTACCTTAGGTTAGGTCCTCCCAGAAGGAACAAGTACAAGTGGTTCATTTGGGAAGTGATACCTGGAAACCTCAGTAGGGGAGTGGAGATGTAATACCAGGAAAGGAAGGAAGCCATTAGAAAGTGTGTTTTCAAGCAAGTTGCTACTGTGGGCAACTTCATCTTAATTCCAACAGGGAATGCCAGGAGAGACTGCAGAACATTCATTATTTTCAGTTATCCCAACCAAGAGGCAAGGAGGCTGAGATATTTACTCACGCATCCTGTCAGTCACTGGTCGAGGGATCCCAAGGGTTACTCATTCCCCAGCACTTCCAACCATCTCAAACACAGGTAGAGTGGGCCCTCAAGCAAAGTCCGCAGGCAAGAACTTTCTGGTGTTGGTAGTGATACATGAAACTGACAAGTGTATGAAACTGATAAGTCTGAGTGGTTGTGGATGGGGCCACCAACAGCATCTGCTACAATGAGATTGCTGAACGCATTCATTTTTTACATTGTATTTCTCTCATGTTGAATATTTACAATAAATTTATTACATTAGTAACAAGAATAAAACACATATAACTAAAAATACCAGAGGGAAATGCAAAGAGCATTTAAAAGATGGGATAAAATGTAGCTCTTACAAGCAACTAAACTGTCCAATTCAAAACTAAGAACAAGGCAATTCAGAACCATATTGTACCCAACATGAAAGAGGTGACCCACCTTGTGGTGTTGGTAGCACGGTCATTTTAGATCTGTCATCTCATGTGCCACTAAGCTCCGAATCAGAGGGCCTTCTCAGTCATATTCCTAGTGCCTGCAGCAAGCTCCTGGAGGTGACAGAAGGAGGAAGCCAAGGCAGAGGTCCTGGTTTCCTAAACTTCACGCCTGGCTTTGGATCGCCTGTCTACAAAATTTGAAAATCCAGACTTATAAAAAGTACCTAAGTTTAAATTTAAAAAAAACTATCAGCGAAGTAACTCTAGCAGAAACAAGAATGTTATGGGGAAATTAACTGATTTCAGTCAACACTGGAATGTTAAAACCACCCAGTCCATTTAGTGAGAACTCGCTTTCCAAAATCTGGTGTTTGTGGATTCATACACAACATAACTAAGAAGTCTAGACCTCATCAACCATCAAATACTTTATTTGTTACCTTTTTTTCACATTACTTTTTAATGCCAATAGTCTGAACCTCCACTCAAGTAATACATACAAAAGAAACTGAACTTGTTTCAACTGCATTAACATAAGGTGAATTAATTTAAATTATAATACTCCTCAGAAAAATGCAATATCAGTCTAGGATTAATTTTAGCATCTTTCCTACCAGAAGAAGGTGCTCAATTATTCTAAACTTAGGAATAATTTAAAGTAAATTTAAAGAAACTTTTCATATTTCAAGAGTATCTCAGAAAATAATAATTATTTATTGATGTATATATTTGTTTTTCGCTACTTAGCTCCCATTTAAAAAGTTAATCATGAACATTTGGGAAGGAGAAAGGGCAGAGATTTTTGTTATTACAGATAAGGATGATAGCATTGAAACCCAAAACAATAAACACACACATACATTTGTCTTTTTAAATTAATAAACATATTTCAGACAGTTTCATTCAGCACAGAAAAAATCATTTTAACGAGAAACACACATCCTTTTGAAATATTAACTATTCAAAAATTAATGTAAATTTAAAAAGAGGATTCTTTAAAAATAGAAAATGAACAGATTATTCCTACAGTATCAATTTGAGAACTTAAAATATTGGATATGTCATTGTAGAGGAAAAGGCCAGTCCAACAAAAATACACTTCATAGGACAGCTCTTTGGGAGGGCATTCTACCTGCTTGTGCTTTTTCTCTACATGAGGTATGTAGGTCACCCCATCCAAGAATCTGTGGATAAACATTACCTGGAAGAGTCCTTTGAGCTAAAACTTAAGGCAAAATAACTTGCTGAGAGTGGCTAATTCACATTCTAGAATGAGAATGATCAACATTTTCCTATGGCTGACCTGTGGCGAAATGTACACAGTGAACATGGAGTTCTGACATCCCCTTCCTCCACCCTGTCGTCAAGACCACACATCTTCAGCTTGACCCTTTCTGGACCTTTCATCTCCCTACATGTGTCTCATGATCATGAAACTTTCGTCTTATGTCATCATGCACTGAAATTTCAATTTTTATTGTTCAGGGTATCTTACAAATGGATGATCATTTCAAAAATTCTTTTGACTTTTCACTCAAGCTGGTGCAGTGATTCACCACTCTGCTTCATAAAGAAAGCAACGATAAAGTGTAAAGACAAAAAGACAAAAATCCAAACTTGGCCTCAAACACCAGATAAAAATCTCTGTAGGTCAGAAAAGGATATAAATGCTAAGCAGTGAACGGGGCTGTAGCTGCAGACTCATTGGGGTTGTGTCAAAAGTATGCAGCAGACAACTTGAAAAGGCTCCCACTGACCACAGATGGAAAATGAAACCTTGAAAAGAATGATATCTACCAAAAATGGAAACACAGTGAAAGTGGGAAATCCGGAGTTGATAACAATACTTTTTAAAAAAATAAGTTGCCTTTTAAGAGTGCCAGAGACTCAAATCATTATTCTGAAGGCTGACAAACAAAGGAAGAGAATCAAGTATTTATTCCCCCTTTCCTATATGAACTATACCTCTGGGTAACAATAGATGGAAAGGGAAAATTCTTCTTTAGGAGAAGAATTCCACCTAAATAAATAAGAAATGATGGAATATCACCATTTTGCAACCCCTAAGGAAATAATGGACACGGGCAGATACCACCAATGGCTGCTAAAACCAGTAGGTGAAAAGCTGGTCAATCTTAATGTCATGAAAAACAGAAACAGATGTTATGTGCCTTCTCTTAAGTGCCATGGGAAGTATACACCACCACCTCCGAAGTATTCTTGGAAAAAGAAAAAAAAAAAAAAAAGCCAGATCTCATCAAGCCTCATCTATAGGCCTATTATCATTTTATGGGTAATGGAGGAGGTGGAGGTACACATTGAACCATATCACGGAGGAAAAGAGAAACTACGTTAACCTTCTTAATAAATAATTGTAAGAAAACAAGAGATGAGAGTTGGAAACGTTCTACATATTTGATTATTTTTTTTAAGTAGCGTCAGTTTTTTTAGATGTGATAACTGCATTGTACTAATGCTTTAAAAAGATTCACACTGAAGTATTTACTGATAAAATGATATAATGTCTAATTTTACTCCAGAATAATCCATTGCAGGAGGGAGGAGGGAGGTTCGAGGAAATGCAACTGACCATGTGATGAGAATCATGGAAGTTACACCACTAGTTAATATTACAGAAAGAGAGAGAGGTGGAGGGAGGGAAGGGGTGAGGGTACTAGGGCACTGAGTGGAATTTCATTGAATCTGTACACCTTTAGTAGCCAAGGTGCGGCTCAAAGACCAGCAGCATCAATGTCACCTGCCAGCTTGCTAAAAATGGGGAATCTCAGGCCATGCACAAGATCTCCTGAATCAGAAACATGAACAAGATCCCTTCGTAAAATTTGTGTACACAGTAAAGTTTGAGAAGTACTTTTGCAGATCACTTGGAAGAAAATGATTATCCTCCAATCCATGCTATACTACTCCATTTATTTAGGTCTACCCTAATGGCTCTCAATAATTTTTTATAGTTTTCTGTAGAGTCCGTATTAGTCAGACTGGGCTGCCATAACAAAATACCACAAGCTGGGTGGCTTAACAACAGAAATTTACTTTCTCACAGTTCTGGAGGCTCAAAGTCCAAGATTAAGGTGTCAGCTGATTCAGTTCCAGGTGAGGATCACTTCCTGGGTTGCAGATGGCCACTTTGTCTTCACATGGTCTTTCCTCTAAGAATGAGCAGAGAGAGCAAGAGAGCCCTCTTGAGTCTCTTCTTATAAGGACACTAATCCTACCAGATCAGGGCCCCACTCTTGACTTTATTTAACCTTAGTTACTTCCTTAGAGGCCCCATCTCCACATACAGCCACACTGGAGGTTAAGGTTTCCACATATGAATTTTGGGGGTACACAAACATTCAATCCATTAACAGAGGCCTTGGGCCAAGCTTTTTGCATTTATTCCTGGATAATTAGTATTCTTAACTGATTTATGAATTATAATAATTTATTTGCGGATTCTTCTAAATTTTCTGTGTACATAATCCTATCTTCAAATAAAGGCAGTTTTTGTTTGTTTGTTTGTTTTGCGTTACACGGGCCTCCCACTGTTGTGGCCTCTCCCATTGTGGAGCACAGGCTCCGGACGCGCAGGCTCAGCGGCCACAGCTAATGGGCCCAGCAGCTCCGCGGCACGTGGGATCCTCCCGGACCGGGGCATGAACCCATGTCCCCTGCATCGGCAGGCAGACTCTCAACCACTGCGCCACCAGGGAAGCCCCGGGCTGTTCTCTTTTTAAGGCTTTTACAAAGTTGTTATTATTCCCCACCTGTCTCTAGATCAATGCTTCTCAACCTTGGATAGTCATTACATATCTTGAGGAGCTTCAGACAATACCAATGCCTGGACACCATGCCCAGAAAGTCTGATTCGTTCTTCTTAAACCTGAGGATTTTTTTTTTAAACTCCAAAAGTGATGTGGAGCCAGAACTCAGAGCCACTGGTCTAGACACTGCTCTGGAGTCAAGAGGAACAATTCCCACTCATAACAAACACAGGGGAATCTATTTCTTGTGGTGTGGTCTTCTCTCTCCAAATATATTAGAGAAGGGTTGACACTTTCTCATATAATACCTTTTCCTTTGCTAGAAATTGTTCACTGCCTGACTCCTTCAAGGGTCAGCCCATGATTTCAAACAACGTAGCAAAACCTTAGCTATCCAAACAGAGTACATAAGACTCTAGGCAAAGAACCATACATGTGGAGGTCTGAGAACACTAACTTCCCAATAGGACCTCTTCAAATATTAATTTAGAAACCTTATTTGGAACAAAGAAAATAAAGGACAAACTAGAAGAGAAACTTTCCATTAAATTTGTCCAGTTTTGAGGTAAGTCATCTTAATTTTAGTACTATCAACATAACATTTTAAGTAGCATTTTCTTACAAAGCCCCTACTCCCTTTCATTTGAATTTGTATAGTTGATGGTGAAAAATGGGCATGGTTGTACCCACCTTATAGCTGAAGAAACATACGCATAATTTCAGTGACTTATTTCAAAGTCAGCAATCATTGACAGAATCAAGAAAATCAAAGCTGGGCTTCCCTGGTGGCACAGTGGTTAAGAATCCACCTGCCAATGCAGGGGACACGGGTTCAAACCCTAGTCCGGGAAGATCCCACATGCCGCGGAGCAACTAAGGCCGTGCGCCACAACTACTAAGCCTGCACTCTAGAGCCCGCAAGCCACAACTACTGAGCCCACACACCACAACTACTGAAGCTCACGTGCCTAGAGCCCGTGCTCTGCAACAAGAGAAGCCACCACAATGAGAAGCCTACACACTGCAACGAAGAGTAGTCCCCGCTCGCCACAACTAGAGAAAGCCCACGCACAGCAATGAAGACCCAACGCAGCCAAAAATAAATTAATTAATTAAATAAATTTAAAACAAAAAGAAAATCAAAGCTGTGTTGTAATGTTCCTTCTGATGTTCTACAATTAATACTAAAAAATACTCTATTAAGATATTTTCCTCAAGATATATTTTAAGAAGCAGTATTTAAGCCTGGATCTTCAAATTCCATTAAATTTAAAATAGCCACAGGACTTCCCTGGTGGCACAATGGTTAAGAATCCGCCTGCCAATGCAGGGAACATGGGTTCGAGCCCTGGTCCTGGATGATCCCACATGCCGCGAAGCAACTAAGCCCGTGTGCCACAACTACTGAGACTGCACTCTAGAGCCCGCGAGCCACAACTAATGAGACTGAGAGCCACAACTACTGAAGCCTGTGTGCCTGGAGCCCATGCTCCCCAACAAGAGAAGCCACTGCAATAAGAAGCCTGTGCACCACAATGCAGAGTAGCCCCTGCTCGCCACAACTAGAGAAAGCCCACTCACAGCAACGAAGACCCAATGCAGCCAAAAATAAGTAATTAATTAAAAAATAAAATAAAATAGCCCAAAAATAAGTCGAGCAAAATAAATCCTGAAATTTGAAAGCTAGGTCTCTATGGTCTGTAAAGACAGCTACAAATTATATTTAGTTTCAGCCTTTAGTTTTACCATCGTTTACTTTCAAAACGAACTTTGTTTCATTTATTTATAATTTCCCTTTATCTTGATAGCAAATACAAATAAATAAAAACCACATGGCCAAATGATAGACACAGGGGAGATGTATAGGTGACTATTACTGAAGAAGTGTGTAGAACTTTCTTTTTTTTTCAATTATTTTTATTTATTTATTTATTTATTTATTTATTTTTGGCTGCGTTGGGTCTTCGTTGCTGCGCGCGGGTTTTCTCTAGTTGCAGCGAGCGGGGGCTACTCTTTGTTGCGGTGCGCGGGCTTCTTATTGCGGTGGATTCTCCTGTTGCAGAGCACGGGCTCTAGGCATGCGGGCTTCAGTAGTTGTGGCTCACGGGCTCTAGAGCACAGGCTCAGTAGTTGTGGCACATGGGCTTAGTTGCTCCACAGCATGTGGGATCTTCCTGGACCAGGGACCGAACCTGTGTCCCCTGCATTGGCAGGTGGGTTCTTATCCACTGTGCCACCAGGGCAGCCCCAGAACTTTCTTTCCTAGAAATTTTCCAAGAGGATTTACAACCCTCGGCCCCTAGATACTCTGGACTAATAGAAATAGCAACTGAGACTCTTTCAGTGTAGTGACTATGTAGTTTCTAAAGATACTAAATACATCTCACATAAATCTGTCTTGCATTGAGACAATACACATGCTTCACTTCTGCCCCTTCACCCCCCTCCAAAAAAAAAAATTGCTCCAAAAGGAGGGAATGGTGAAAATAAGAATTATTTCTCTCTCCTTGTTCTTGGTTTACAGCAGACACTGATGGCCACAGTCCAAACCCAGGAAGGTTATCAGATATAGTTTCAGGTTGGGGTTTCAGGTCTCAGTACCCATAAATACTGCTGGAACTTCTTGAGTACTGTTAAAGGAAGTTAGACATTGAGACTCTGGTGGCCATATACTTCATTATTGGGGGAAAACTATCCCACTTTCCAAAAGTTCATTTCCACTAAGAGTCAAGTAACATAAGGTCAACCTGATCCATATCATACGTACATCAAAAGGCAATGATAATGTGCCAGTAAGAAATAAAATCAAGAAGGGTTCAGGTTCCAGGCACAACTGGAAGGTCCCAAACTCAACAGGGGAAGAAACACATGCTCTGTTCTTCCATGATCCTCTGACAACAAGCCCCAGGATGATACCCTGGCTTCACTCAATACTCAGTTTTCTGGACAAATGCAACCTTTCCATTCTGCACTTAATATTTTATGTAACTCATTGAAGCTTTCAGATAGACTAAATATATTTTGTCTAAAAATTAAAAGATTCTTTTAAAGTAGTACGTTGACAAATGTTTGGGAGAAAGGGACAGCTGTATTTTCACCTAAGCAGATTTCATGTATCTGTACAAAATCATAAAATAAAATAAAAAACAAGTGTTTGTTACTTTGTCACTGCCTCAATTCCATTTCACATTTTCAGTTGGAGCTATATATCATTTGTAAGGTATGCTCAGTTTGGAACTAAAGCCATTGTAACTTTATAGAAATGGGATGAAATCTTCAAAGACACTCATTACTTTAAATCTGCTTGGTAAGCAATTTTTTAAAAGAAAAAGGAAAACAAATTCTTGTATATGAACGAGATCTCCAAACTCAATGGATTTTTCTCCAAGAATGATCTTTAAAACAGGGTATCAAGAAAATGACCCCTTTCCACGGTTCCTTGACATTCAAAATCTCTGTTCACAAGTTTCCTGCTAAACAAGTTTTTCTTAATATCTAGTTTGGCTCTTATTTTTCACTTTTAAAAACAGAAAAGTAATGGCATGGGAATTTTGAAAGATATTTTGTGACTAAAAGAAACTGGAATAGAACTTTACAATATGGCTTTGGTAACAATAAAGCATACATTTAATCTTTTATGTTACTACCATAACATACATCCAGTGATAAGATGTGTTGGCGTCTCACCTGCTTTAGTTACATATCAAGTTTTAATCACTTTATTTTCTCATCACCCACGAAATCCAAATAGCTTTCTCTTCATTTTTGCGAATGCAAAAGCAAAACAAACTCTTCTATGTTCTTTTGCTGCCACCCAGTGGCTATGATCAGCAAGTGCCAGGATGACAAATCTAACTGAAGAGACAGAAACACACCTTCAAGAAAACCCGAAGCATGAAAATCCAAATTATGAAAAGGGATAAATGTCGAAGCAGTCAGTTACATGAAAAAGGGTTCCTTTATGTAGCATAAAGATTGAGGGAAAACCTCCCCTAGATTGTAATTTCAAGCAAAAATGGGAGCTCAGCACTTCACTCTTCCTAGACTCAGGCTGGTTGGGCGTCAGCGCGTAGTAGGCATTTAAACACCTGTTTAGCCTAATCCATTTCATTAAAATGCTTATTATAATCAAGTGGAAAAATAAAAAACAACGAAAAAGCTGTATTTGCATTTGAATATAAATGGATAATAGGCTCAAATAAAGTATTTTAAATGTTAGTCAATTATCTTTCAGTGAGAGGACTTCCTTCTCTTTTTTCTTTGGCCTCGCCGCGCACCATGAGGGATCTTAGTTCCCCGACAAGTGATCTAACCGGCGCCCCCTGCAGTGGAAGCGCGGAGCCTTAACCACTGGACCGCCAGGGAAGCCCCGAATACTTTTAAGACGGTCTGAGCAGGAGAACAAATTGTCAAAACCGGTCAAAAATTCAGGATGATTTTCCCGTCGCGGACACAAGCGATAGAGCACGGGGTCAGAGATATGATATTGCTCCAAATCATGCTCCAAAGTTGGTGTGCAAATTTAACACCGAGACTACATAAACCAAAACTGAAACCAGCTTTCCAGTGTTTGAAAATTCAGTGTAGGTTTAGCCAATCAGCAAACAGCATCCATGACCCTGGTCCTCTCCTCCTGCGAAGCCCCTCTGTGTGCAGTTTCTGGGCGGGTTATAAAGTTCAGGGCAGAGACAGTGAGAGAGGTGCAGTCTCCAGAGTGGACTCACATCCTAGCCTCACTAATTATGTGCTCTTCGACATAAATACCCACTTCAATTGGCTTGTATAGATCACAGATGAGATAACACAGGTCTGCCCCAACCATGGCCAGGACCTGGTGTTAGCTGCCACAAATGCCCACACATGGACCAGGCACGACCTTAATATACATACGCACAGAAAAATTATTATTCAGAGAGGAAGGGATGATTGGAGAATTTTTCATTTGTAAATCATTTTTTAAATTTATAACCTATGCTTTAACTACAGGTACCAGTACAAAAACAGTAAACAATGAGCCTGGAATCCAGCGGTGTAAATGGCAATCCAGTAGGAACTTTAAGGTATCACTTATTCCACTTTATCTTGATAAATGGCAAAAATATTTAAAACAATTGGAAAGGACAAAGCCCTAGTAAATTCAGTTGTGCTTCCCAACCCACATATTAACAAGCATTTCTTATTTCTCTCTAACAAAAAATATGTATTTGGGGAAGAGGATTCCTAAGCTTTGCCTCATAGAAATTTGAATATATTGAAAATACCTTCCAATGAGTCAGGAAATTCACAAAATTTTAAGACACATTTTAAAGGAAAGCCCAAGTCTTATTCAGAATGAAATGTTCTAGTTGCCAGCTTCTCAGGATGCAGCCCCTAGCTCCATTTCTATTTTATCATCAAGAAATGTAAGATTTTCTACCTCTCCTTTGATCACTTAAATAATTTTTTTGCTTTGAACCCCTACAAAAACATATAGCAGAATCCACAAATAAAAGCTTTAAAAATAAATTCCACCACCACCAAATGCTGGCAAGACGTGGAAAAACAGGGACCCTTATTCATTGCTGTTGAGGATACAAAATGGTACAGCCACTCTGGAAAAGTTTGGCAGTTTCTTACAAAACTGAACATACTTTTACCATATGATCCTGCAATCACACACCTTGGTATTTACCTACAGGCATTGAAAACGTATGTTCACACAAAAACAGGCATGTGGATGGTTACAGCAATTTTATTCGTCACTGCCAAAACTTGGAAGCAACCAAGATGCCCTTCAGTAGGTGACTGGATAAATAAACTGTAGGACATCTAGGCAACAGAATATCATTCAGCACTAAAAAGAAATGAGCTATCAATCCATGAAAAGACATGGAGGAATTTAAATCCAAATTACTAAGTGAAGGAAGCCAATCTGAAAAGACCACATATATGATTCCAATTGTATGACATTCCGGAAAAAGCAAAACTATTAAGACAGTAAAAAGACCAGGGGTTGTGAGGAGGAGGAGATGAATGGGTGGAACACAGAGGATTTTCAGGGCAGTGAAACTACTCTGTACAAGACTATCATGAGGGATACATGTCATTATATATTTGTCCAAACCCAAAGAATGTACAACACCCCGAAGGAACCCCAACATAAAGCATGGACCCTGGACGATAATGATGTATTTATGTAGGTTCACCCAGGTATGTAACAAATGTACAACTCTGGTGGTGGATGTCTGGTGGTGGAGGCAAGAGGGGGTATGTGGGACCTCTCTGTGTTTTCTGCTGTGAACCTAAAACTACTCTAAACATAAAAGTTTATTAATTAATCTATTAAAAATTACATATAAGAGGGAAGGGGAGTACAGGCAACAAGGACATCTCATACAATTATAGCTTAAAATGATTAATTCAAATATTTCTGTAAATTTCAAGGCAAGACATAAGAACTAAGCTTAACAAGTCAGAGTCTAAGAAGATATGTATTAAGCTGTACCTGGTACCTCCCTTAAAGGATTAAAACACACATTGACACTATTCCCAAAAGCTGCTTTTAACATTTCTTTTCAATGTTATATATTTAAATTATTGTAAGTTACCTTAAATGCCTAGCTAAGCAAGAGAATGAAATTTAATTACAGATATTTCCAATGTTATGTATCTAGGTATAATATAGCTAAGTATATGTAATATAGCTCAAATAACAACTTATGCTAAAATAAAAATTTAAGTAGTCGATAATTAAGGAAACACTATTAGGTTGGTCTTTATTACTGTCTTCTACAAATTTAAACAGTGATAGATAAAATCTAGCAATTGTAATTCCTTAAGGTTTAGTTTAAATTGTTTAGAAGAAATCCTAAAAAAGATTTTATCTTTTGCTACACTTATGACGTATATAACTTTTGATACTGAACAATTAATTTCCACTACAATACAGTTAGATTGCAGTGAGAAAACAGATCCTGAAAAAAATATAAGCATATTTCCTATGAACTAACCTCGCTTTATGAAAATTAGGTGCAGTAAGATCCCTCTTCTGATTCGGCATTATTAAGACAATCAAGCAAAGATCCCACTATCACTTACACATAACCCTATTTTTGTGGTATCTCACCTTACCTTAAACAACATTTAGAAGTTTCAAGAGTATAGAAAGCAGGTTAGAAAAAGAGCCACTTTCAACTAAGAATTCTCATTTTTCTGGCTATATCTGAATGTAATTTGTCTAACATTAAAAATAAACTGGGCCCACATGTAGGAAACTATTAAATGCCTACATTTTTATATACACATGGTGTTTTTTTTAAGACAATGAAATATCTGCTATTACACGTAAGCATTCTCACGTTATTTCCTTGTCACAGAAGGATTTTATTTCTTGCCTAACATCTCACAAACTGAATAACTAGCATTCACTAGGTTATCCGATTCTCGTGCTGCTTCTTTGAGCAAATGTTGATCGGTACAACTTTTTTTCTCATTTCTTTTTACCGAAGAAACCATGCACACAACAGAAAACAAAAAACCTTTGCTCCCACTTTACTTCTGCTCATGTGAGGGATTATCACTTTTAAATAACTGGTCTTTAATTCTGGTGATTACCTTCATAACACACACCTACACTGCTATTTCGTTGGCCCTCGTCTATTGACTCCCCAGCCTAAAAATGAGGATTTAATTTATACCACTCCCCGCACCTTACTCCCTTACTCCTTCCAGTTTTTGACAGAAGAATGAAATCACTTTGTACACCAGAAATGAAATCAGTTTGACTGAATCACGTTGCTGTACACCAGAAACTAACACAACATTGTAAATCAATGATACTTCAATTTAAAAAAAGAAAGAAAAAATATAGCTATTACCTTTACAACTTACTTAAAATCACATTCACCCAACAGTGTCGTGCAGCATCCAGGTTTCCTGCCATGAGCATGCCCTCTTCCCTCCTCCCCATTTCTAACTCACTTCTGTCTACCATACCTTCACTTTTACATTATCAAAGTTGATTTCCTTCACATTCTTGTCTTCTGTTTAATCTACTGGTTGATTGTAAAAGCTGAAAACCAGTAAGCAACATTTACAATTTCTTTTAATTAAACTGGTCCCTAATCATTAAGATTAAAAACCCACTTCTGAGTTCTCTAATACCTAACTTTAAAGGGAAAAAAAAACTGAATGGTACACTAGAGTTAAGAATTTGGGGGGGAAAAAGTTTTAGGGCTTTAAAAAAAAATCTCTATACAGATGAATTCAATAAGCAATTTTTTAAGTGGTTTGTGCTCTTGGATGAGCACAAATTACATACAACTTGTGTAAGATGTTTTATGTATTTATTTTCATTATTTGAACCTGACTGCTGTGTTATATTAGGAAGAGACAACATGGCACATGATAACAGGCTTAGTGAAAATCTCTCCCCCATGGAAACCTGACAGGGTTTTCTTTCCTTCAGGGAAATGAGTTTCTTCAAACCAAGGTAAAGTTTAAAAGATGGTACACTCAGTCAAAACTAACAAAGCCTGCTAGAGAGGTCTGAACACTTTGGCTTCAGAAAGAGTATAACAGACCCTTGACATTTCAAGGTCTAAATTTTGAGACCTTTGCTCCAATTCAAAAATAGTCCTAGATTAAGTCTACATAGGTTCCTGGTTTTCTTCAACATTACATTTTCATCTTGTGTCATGAAGTTTCTTTGCACATACTTTCACTCCAAGTTATAAATCTTTTTAATTCCTTCCATCTAAACGGCCATTGTATTAGTTTGCTAGGGCTGCCATAACAAAGTACCACAAACTGAGTGGTGTACAAGACAGGAACGTATTGGCCTCACAGTTGGGGAGGCCGGAAGTCCAACATCACAGTGTTGGCAGGGCTGGTTCCCTCTGAGGGCTGTGAGAGAATCTGTCCCATGCCCCTCATGTAGCTTCTGGTGCTTTGCAGGCAACCTTTGGTATCCCTTGGCTTATAAAAGCAACGCCCTGATCTCTGCCTTCATCTTCATATGGTGTTTCCCTGGGTGTAAGACTATGTCCAAATTTCCCCTTTTATAAGGACACCATATTGGATTAGGGCTCACCCTGTGGTCTCCTCTTCACTAACTACAACCACAACAACCCTATTTCTAAATATGGTAATATTATGAGGTATTAAGAGTTAGGACTTCGGGCTTCCCTGGTGGCGCAGTGGTTGAGAGTCTGCCTGCTAATGCAGGGAACACGGGTTTGAGCCCTGGTCTGGGAGGATCCCACATGCCGCGGAGCAACTAGACCCATGAGCCACAACTACTGAGCCTGCGCGTCTGGAGCCTGTGCTCCGCGACAAGAGAGGCCGCGATCGTGAGAGGCCCGCACACCGCGATGAAGAGTGACCCCTGCTTGCCACAACTAGAGAAAGCCCTCACACAGAAATGAAGACACAACACAGCAAAAATAAATAAATTAATTAAGAGTTAGGACTTCAACATATTCATTTTGGGGGAAAAATTCAACCCAGAGCAGCCATTTTTCACATGATAAAGTTTGACATCTCCTAATCACTATACACTGTTTGAATAACTGCTGAATTTCCCATGCTTGTAACAGAACTTGGCACACATGAAGAGCTCAATATATTTGTTGAATGAATGAGTGAATAAATGAATGTAACAGCAAGTGAGGAAAAAAACTGTAGCTGTTGAGAGATTAGCTAGGCTAAATCATTAGCTGAACAAGGCCTTCCTGCATGGAATTTAGCAGGAATTAAGATTATGCCTTGGCAAAATTGCAAAATACCATATATATACTCCATGAACCTCTAAAGTCACTCACCAAAAAAAAAAAAACCAAAAAAACCCCATAAAGTCACTCACCAATAGTGAAAATCATAAATGTTGAGACTCACAAATGTCAAAACCCACAAAACCCAGCAACTATTATACATATTTTTCCCCACCCTTATATTGCCCCTCCCCACTGGCAACCACTAGTTTGATCTGTGAGTCTGCTTCATTTTTGTTTTATTCACTAGTTTGTTGTATTTTTTAGATTCCACACATAAGTGATATCATAGTATTTGTCTTTCTCTGTCTGACTTATTTCACTTAGCTTAATACCCTCCAAGTCCATCCATGTTGCCGCAAATGGCAAACTTTCATTCTTTTTTATGGCTGAGTAGTAGTCCATTGTGTGTGTGTGTGTGTGTGTGTGTGTGTGTGTGTGTGTACACCACATCTCTTCTATCCAGTTATCTGTGTTTTGGGGTTTTTTTTGCCACACCGCACAGCTTGGGGGATCTCAGTTCCCCGACCAGAGACTGAACCCAGGTCATGGCAGTGAAAGCTTGGAATCCTAACCGCCAGGCCACCAGGGAACTCACTCTATCCATTTTACCTGTTGATGGACACTTATGTTGTTTCCATACCTTGACAATTATAAATAATGAACACTGGAAAACTAAAAATGGAACTACTATATGATCCAGCAATTCCACTCCTGGGTATATATCCGAGAAAAACAAAAACACTAAAAAAAGAAACTAGCACCCCAAATGTTTATACATACTTTTAATGATTTCTTTTTTTTTCTTTTTGCGGTATGCGGGCCTCTCACTGTTGTGGCCTCTCCCGTTGCGGAGCACAGGCTCCGGACGCGCAGGCTCAGCGGCCATGGCTCATGGGCCCAGCCGCTCCGTGGCATGTGGGATCTTCCCGGACCGGGGCACGAACCCATGTCCCCTGCATCGGCAGGCGGACTCTCAATCACTGCGCCACCAGGGAAGCCCAATGATTTCTTTCTTAAGGGAAAATAGTAAAGAAGGAAAGGATCAGAAATGGGATAGTAAATGATTTCAATTTAAATAAGTCAAGGAATGTATTATTAGAGAGAGCAAAGGTCACTAAATGAAACAATATCAGCCAGATACATTACAACATGGTCTACAGACCACTGCTCTAGCACTAAATCAGAAATGATTCCTTGTTATAATCATTCTTTTGTATTTTAATAATTAAACATCTTTGGACAAGGTCCAAGATGAATTATACACTATAGTAAATTGCATATAACAAGCCTCTATCCTTTTTACAATAATTTTTCAACATAGGCTCTCAATAGCTAATACTCACCTAATAAGAAACTGAAGGTATTCTTTTCTATTTCTCCTAATCATCTCATTCAAATCCTATCACCATGAATTTCCTGGGTACTTGGCTTTAAAATACTGTACTACTATAAACTTTAAATTCAAGCCCTGGATAGGTCTACATTCATTTCAGCAGAAGCATCTTGAAATGCTGAATTATCTTCAATTTCCTTCAATCATTTATTGTAGCTGCCAAACTGAAATGGCACACCTTAAAGGCAACACTAAACTGAAAGGAAATAATAAAAGAGTCTCTTAAATGTTTCATTTATGAAAGCTTATCTTTCCTGCCATGAAATTTTGTGTACTATCTGAAATATATCACTTTACAAAATTGACATCTTGCATGCAGTTACTTTGCCATGATACACTTGCCAGACTTCAAGGTTTTGGGGAGGGGGGTCGGAGGGAAGGGACTGGCTTGTTTTCTCAACCTTTTATAAACAGAGCTAGGCTGGTTTTGGTTTTTGGCCTAAGATTGGGAGTAGGGGGTTACAGAATTAAAATTAAGTCTCAATTGCCAGTAGATATCACTATAGCTACCCCCTTTTCTGGATAGCTTTAACTAATCTTCCTGGCTATATTAAAATTATACCATAAAATAAACACTTTAAAAGGCACATCAGGTCAGAGGGTGGCTGCTCTCTGAAAGGAAAACAAATCTGCAAACCAAAATTATTCAAAGCATTTTCTTGAAATCCTGTGCACAAGCAATATAATACCAAATTAATCAAGGAGAACAAATCTACAGAATAATGTAATAAAATCTGTATACTTTTCCTCCTAACATAATTGTTAATGAAAACTATAAAATGCTAATATTTAAAATGAGCAAAATATGGTTTGTATTTCCAAAACTGATGAGTTTTAGACCAGGATATAGGGAAAAGAAATGTTTTTATTAGTTAAGTACATTCAGATCACATTTATATAAAATAGGTTGCTATTCAGTTAAAAGAGCCCCTGAATTTATCAGAGCAAGTTTACTAACTATTCTATGAAGGGAGAAAACAAGATGCCAGTTCTTCTTTTTCTCCACTTTATCTAACAAACTTAGCTATTACACGAGGCTCAGAATCACTGTTCAAACCTTTCTCAGTTAATGTTACTTTGTAAAGCCAGAATTTCTGATAATTTATTGCATAAAGGTATGGTTTAACAGTATTATAAGCTAAGTGATTCCTAAAACATCTTTTTCTCCAATGACCTATGCTTAGGAAAAAGTATCTATATTCAATACATTGTCCATTTTTTAAGCATTTCCTGTATTTCTAGTCAATTTTTAAAGGCTCATTTAGAAATAATACTAATCCATTTCTAATAGCTAAGTAGAACAATTTTTTTAATTTGCAGGGTATCTTAAAAACCAATCAATTTGACATAACCTCAAATTCCAGGAATGTAAACCATAATTCAAGCTTCAGTTTTCCTCTTAAAATATTCTACTTACTAAAATGAATTCCCATCCTGCAACTATGAACAATAAGAAAATTGTGCTTAAAATAATATTAAAAGACTAAATCTCATTATTTAGTATTAGATTAATAATCCATAATTCTAATCTTAAAAGTATCTATAGCTATAACCCCTCCAATTTGTTAATTCCCAAAGAGATTAATACAAGATATAATTAACATCTAACCTTAGAGCAGACTGTCATTTGGAACAAACTATGCTAACAATAACTGTACCATAGTCAAATAGATCAACCCATCACCCTTTATGATTCTGACTAAGGTTAATGAGCACAACTTGTCATAAATTTTCCAGTAACTCTGAAAAACTGAATTGAATGAAAAGACTAGTGTTTTCATAATACTTAAAATAGAATAAAGGCTGGAGTTGTCTTATCTGGAACCTAGCACAGTATTTAACAATGTAAATGTCATTAAGTATTTGTAAAATGCATAGACAAAAAATAAGCAACCCAATACACTTACTATCACTCAGCTCCTTACTATGTGCTAGTAAGTACTTAAAATCATACATAATAAAATGGAATACACTCAAATTGTTTTTTACCTCTAATAAACACTTAAAAGAATTGTTCACTTAAGAATCTCCAGTTTAAGAGAAGGTAGAATTGGACTTTCACAAACCAATAATTTGGCTAATGACTTTCTGCAACTGCATGACATTTTTCATTTAACTTTTTTTCTTAATGAAATGAGAAAATATAAAGAAATGCAAGCTATAACCTTCTTTGCAATAAATAACACTAGGCCACTATATTTGATCTTAATAACATTTATTTCTCTCATGAAGAAGTTACTTTAAAAAAAAAAATTTGAATTTTGAGGAGCCGAAGGTGAAAAAAGGAGTGAACTAACTATAAGTGTTCTTCCACTTCAAAAATCATCTGACATCTGAGCCAGAAGTCTTTCTGCATCTATCAGTGACCACCTCTTCATGTGTCATAGAAAGAGTTCAACATGCGTTACAAAATCCATTACATTTTAAGACCATTTCCAATATCTGCTACCATAAATCAAGAAATCCATTTATTCAAGGTTACTTATGGAGAATTAGTCACACAAAAAATTTTAACAACTTCATTTTCAAAAATTAAAGTATTTTACTGTACTTGGCATTCCTATACATAATGATGTGAATTCAAAGACTGAAAGCATTAAGGGTATATAATTAAAATTCATGGGCTTAGACATAAAAAAATTCGTTTAATATTTAGAATTCTCTGTAGCAAATACTGCAGAAAAATAAATCAGAATATAAACACAATGTAATCTCCTTTGGATTTCTCCTCTGCTTAAGTGGCATTAAATAACATACAAAGTTGTTCCAAAATACTTCTATGTAATTGCTATAGCCTCAGAAACATACAATAAAAAACTCTGAAAACATGAGGCCAAGAGAACTGTGGGCACTATGCATAAGGAACAAAAACTCGTGAATTCCCCCATTCCTAAGGATTTCTAAAAACTACCTTCCTAATTTCAAGAGAAAATTTACTCAAAAGAGAAAAATAAAAAACAGGTCAGCTACACAACACTTACAGCTTTACTGATAGGGTACAGCCATTATGCCAAAATTCAGCCATCAATATACAACCTCATTTCCCATCTAAAGTTAATGAGAATATATTTTACTTTAAATGGGACATAGTGGCAAAGTACCAAGAATTAAAGAATAACCTTAAAAGTCTTAATTTCATACTTCAAATATCACAAAAAGCAGTAATTCCCAAAATCATGAAAGCGTAATGAAATAACTTCACAGAAAAAATGGACATTTAAGTCATTTCTTTCTTTCTTAATATTATATAGTGAAAACAGATGTATTTAAAACTTCAGCATACTTCATAAAATCATTATTCATCGAAAATAGACAAATGTTTGCAAAGAACAT
Source organism: Monodon monoceros (assembly GCF_005190385.1). Lineage (NCBI taxonomy): Eukaryota > Metazoa > Chordata > Mammalia > Artiodactyla > Monodontidae > Monodon > Monodon monoceros. Next base: position 31,320,719 of record NW_021703775.1, on the reverse strand, counting down.
TTAACTTAAATTTCATAGTTGCTTATAAAATGGCACTTGAAAAATTGACCTATATAAGGAAATAAGAGTCTTGTCAAGAGACAGTAAACTATAAATATAAAATATACCACAATGTTAAAAAAACCACATAATGTTCTATAGGGAAATCAATAAGGATAACTTAATCTTTCTGGGGGAAAAGTATTTAGCATTACAAATTTAAAATGCAAATTTTACACATGAATTCAATATGGAATAATTTAAACCTTACAATGGCACATAATCATCATCTATTTTGTGGAAAACAATAAAAATTATGTACTTTTTGAATATGTGTACATCAAAACCAAAAGGTTAACTTTTACTTTTTCCTTTATTGGCAATTTTGGATGCATTTTTAGGTTTTGGTTCCCATAGGGCATTTTTTACAAATCTTGAAGCCGCAGCCCTGTCTAGCTTGCCAGCCTTTTTCTTGTCTGTTATTTCCTTGACTCTGTTCATGTATACTCTGATTCTCTCCTTAAAGACAAAAAAAGAAGAAAGGCAACAGATTTACTAAGCTGCTCACCACTGAGTTCTATTATACTATACCTCAGTTCAATTCAACAGCTTTGTATTTATTGCTTATTGAGTGGCGCTAATAAGTGCAAAGCGAATAGGATAAACACATTCCATGTACTCCTGGAGTTCACAGTCTGAGGGGAATACAGATATCAAAAAAGTCATTTCAGAAGTGTTCTGAGTGTTTCAAAAGAGGAAGATCTAGACACTACAGAGATAAACATTTAATTGTTTATATGTGGTTATACTAAATTTTTAAATTTAGCATTCACCTAAATCCACATACTAACTCTCTTGTATCTGAAGTCTATAATCTAAAATAGAGCTTTCGGGACTTCCCTGGTGGTCCAGTGGGTAAGACTCTGCACTCCCAGTGCAGGGGGCCCGGGTTCAATCACTGGTCAGGGAACTAGATCCCACATGCATGCCACAACTAAGAGTTTGCAAGCCGCAACGAAGAAGCCCACATGCCACAACTAAGAAAGCTGCATGCCACAACTAAGATCCCACATGCTGCAACTAAGACCTGGCGCAGCCTAAATAAATAAATAATTAATTAATTAAAATAAAGCTTTCACATACTTTCAACATACAAACTAAACTCTCCAGAAATTTTTCTAAACAGGAAATGGCTAAGGCGTATTTAACTATTTATTTTTTTGTGTTACCTTCATGTCACAATTAAAATAAGTATAATGAAAATACAAGATCTTTTTATCCAATGTCATAGTTCTGACTGAAAAGCACATGATATTTTCTAATGAAATATACAGTTCTAATCAGACTTTACAAGGTGAGAAACATACTAGGTTGCTGTACTACTTTGAATCTTCTGAGACCACTAATCAGAATAAAGGGCTATTCTATACTTCAGTTGGAGAAATAAAGGCGTGAGAGCTATAAAACAGCAGAGTAAATGATTGATCACTGCTTAAAAGTTTCATTAAAATAATCAAAATAGTTATATAAACATACACAGAAAAATGCAGAACCTTAGAATTTTTTAATTTTAAGAAACTGACAACCCTGTTCAAAACCCTCTCAAGGCTCGCTATTTCTCTGAGTAAAAGCCAAAGTCCTCACAACACACACCCAATCCAGCCCTGCCCAGAATGATCTTCCCTCACAAACCCACATGGCCAGCCCTCTCTTCCATCCAGTCTCCTCAAATGTTCACCTTGTTAATAAGTGTTGCCTTTACTATTGAAAATGGCAATCCTACCCAAGCACTCCAATGCCCCTTACTCTGTGCTATTTTTTTCTTTTTTCCCACAACGTAACTTTCTAACATACTATATATTCATATGTATTTATTATTTGTTGTTTGTTTGATTATGTTGTTTGTTTCCCTCCACTAGTAGTCTGGCACCTGCCACAAAGGCAGGGTTATTTATTGGCTTTATTCACTGAGGAATTATCTCACTTGGAAATAATGCCTGGCTTCCAGTGGGCATTCAAATATTTGTCAAATGAATAAACTATTTTCAATGCCCTTCTCCATTCATGATAGATATGGCAAATAGGCTTCCTCTCACATACTAACTCTGTGATCAATTAGTGACATCTGTCACAAGGTCAGAAAAGGGGAATAGGTTTATGGATGCTTTTCATTTATCAACCCTTGTCCAAAATATAAATGTACTTCCTCCATAAAGTGGATTCTGAGGGAAAAAGAAGGCAGATGATTTTATCTTTTTCCAGTGACAGAATTAAGTATTACACTACTCCAAATAACTTTGTGTTTAAGAGAAGAAAGAGGAATTTTATAAATGTAAAGTCCATATTAGAAAGGTGAAAGCAGATGATACAATGCATACTTCTTAAGATTTAAAGCCAGTATCACTTGTCAAATCAAGCTCTGTGGATCATACTGCTTTATATTTTTGCTTTAAGTATCTTTCACAATTTCTGTATTTAAAAATAAATTTACTTTTCCCCCAAGAAATTTAAAAGAAGAAAATGTCTTAGTCTACACATTTAAAAATTGAAGACGGCAGATCTGGTTTACTCATTTTTTAAAATAAATGACCAAGTACTTTACTAAGTTATAAAAAAACATACATATCAACCACCATAAAACTTTAGAACAATAATACAGTGTCAAGTGTATTTCACATATATATTTACCTTATATTTTATAAACACAAAGAATAAATTTATTAATATTCTTATTCATAAAGCCAAGTCAAGAAGGTAACCGTAAGTTTGATTTCTAAATTTTTTTCTTTCAAATTGAATGATTTGATTTAATTTTTGAAGTCAGCAAAAACTCCAAGATACCAGACCTTATATAATATACTATACTTATACATCTAAATGGAATACAAAGACAAACCTAGAAGATTTATTACAGGTTGTAAATATGTCACTAATGCAGAATTACTGGACAGTACACATACAACTGGTGCCAAAAAAGCTTTTAGCTTTGTTGCCGAAGTGGATTCTTTACTGCTGAGAAAATGAATTAATGGAAGAATTGAAACGGTGGAGGAGAAACTTTCCCATCTTGGCTAGTAAATCAACTAGAATATACTTTTAAGAATTGCATAAGAGTTTAAAAAAAAAAAACAGGCAGTTGTAGAGATGAACAGGATTTCAAGAATTTATAGGAAAAATAATATAGCACTTATAAATAATTACTAGAATCGTGACATTTTCCCATCCACAGATTTATATAATATATGGAACACCCTTCTCTGACAAAGGTGAGAGAAAGAAAAACTAAAGGCACGATGAAATCTGGCTCACTTTCGTAATTTCATCCCTAAATAATTCTGTTCTCCACAATTAGTGTGATAAAGGTACTAAGATTTTACCTTTAGAAACACTACAACAGACATTACACGTAAAATAAAAAGAAATCGATCCACTGCAATCTTACCAATTCCTGCTTTACTGGATGTTCCTTAGGATTAACTCCCTGCGTTGCCAAATAAACTACAAGAGAAAGATTTCATGGAATAAAATGCATATATATTAATTAAGAGCATTAATTAAAGAAACTCTAGTTACAAAAAGGAAACGTCACACAAATTATTAACTAAATCTTAAATTATTCAACCTCTTTGTAATATTAAATGTATGTGTGGCTCATGGGCATCTGGTACTCTGATTTAAAAAGAAATAAATATCTGACTATTAAAATTGCCATAAAGTATAATTGCTAGCATTTTAAAAAATAAGTCACCTTTGACATGATAAATAATTTGCTTTCTAATTAACTCTAAAGTAATATACATACCCCAAAACATTGAATTCAATGTGTAAGCAGAAACTAAATCCACTTTTGCTTGTTCAAGTGGGTCCAACTATTAAAAAAGAGGGAGAGAGAGAGAAAGAAAAAGAAAAAAGAAATTAAAACTTTGAGCACCATCACATATTTTAAACTTTCACCAAGTACAATGTATCAAAGAAATGTTTTTTTCACTTCCTATAATCCAATAATCAAACCAAATAATCTGGAAATAATTTGCAAAAAGAAAAGTTTTGTTAACCAGTGATTTTTGCCCACAAATTTTCACTTCAGCGTACCATCTTTAAGTTAAACAAGGAATGTGTATAATCCAAAATAAAAAAAAATTCTTTTGAATTATTTTAATTTCAGGATTTACAATCTGGGCTTTGTATGTCAAAAGTAATTCATCAATATAAACATTGTACATGATGCATTTATGTATAAGAAGCAGGCTAAAATGCTTAGGCAATACCAAAGACAGAAGAAACATAATGAGATTTGTTTTAGACTGTCAAAGTCAATTTACTCTTTTTGTCCTATAGGGTTTCCAGAAACCCTGATAACATCATTGTAATACTTAAAAGGTCAAAGATAGAGTCTGTCAAAAAGAATGCTGGGAGAGCTTTTTTTTATTCAAAACCAAGTCAAAATAAAAATATAGTTAGGAGGTATTTCCTAAGCTTGGAGTTTGTTATATTTTCCCCTTAAAGATATCCAAACACTTAAAAATTGAAATAAAGGGGGAAAGGGGCATATTTCATGTATGTTTCTTCTTCTATATGTTTCATAACATAGCACTCGGTTTTATGAATACATTTTTAGAAATTACTTAAAATACCTTCTGCAACAACTCATTTCTAGAAACAGACATCATGGTCTTCAGCATCTCATCCACAGCACCAATGGAATTCTCAAATGTTGATAAATATTCATGAATTTCTACTGGATAGTCTTCATTAATTTCTTCGCCTGCCATTATGTTCAACTGGGAAAAAATTAAATTCTTAGTTCATACTGGAGACAGAGAATGCTCTCTAGGTTACAAAAAAAAATTAATAGGTCATATCATATGTTTCAAAAGTGCTAAAAGAGTTAAAACCTGAAGTTAATCAAACAAATCTTCTTAGAATATAATTCTGGAGCAACCACGTTTAAACTTCCCCTCTTCTTAGGCTGCTGGGGAGTGGGGGTGGGCTGCCAGGATAGGACCCACCCAAGTTCATTAATGCTACACATATCAATCCCTCAATCCCTCGATGCTTTTTGAGAACTAAAGAGATACGACTACCAAACATGTTATATCAATAATAAAAACCCTACATTTTAAAAACTTTCTGTTGAAGTTAAAGACTAAGCAAAGCAATGAAAGTGTGATAAATATACACCACCCCCTAATGCTTGCTGAAAAAAATAAGCAAAGCTCTTTTTTTAAAAAACATACATATTAGCACTTGTAAATTTAGATGTTGATCTAGCAGCATGGTATATTAAACCAAAAAATTAGAAATCTTAGATCTGAAATATTTTATGATTTATCACTAAAATTACTTTTCAAGCCTATATTTATATTTATATATATTCCTTAAGCTTAAAATATTAATAAGAAATTCAAGAGTCAATAGATCACATAAAGTCTGTAAGCAGAAAAGATGAAACATGGGAGAAATAAACTGTATGGTTTTCATTTAGGCTAGAGCATACCTTGACGGCCCATTCTTTAAAATTCACATTTACATCATAATATTTACTAGCTATATGAGGAAAAGAAAAGTCCGCATCAATGTATTTAATATGGTATCTAAGATCAAATTTCAGAAGCAATTCCAAGCCACTGTACCATCCTTAGGTTTTATTAGCTGAAAATACCTCTTTCATTACACAGCTAAGGAGAACATCAAGAATGTGCAAAATAACAAACAGCATAGCCAAATTGAAGTAAAGGGACTCGGGCTTTCCACCTTGCCTGATCACTGACTTTGTTACCTTAGATAAATCACTGAATCTCTCTGGGCCCCAAATATCTCATCCATTAAATAAGGCATTTGGTTTAATGGTCTCTAAAGTCCCTTATAATTCTAAATGTTATGACTATGTCATTTAAGTTTTAAAAGTACTACTTGAATATTTAGTCACAATATATCCACATTTCTATTCAACAAATACAGTCCACTGAGACATCTGGTTTCATTTAAAATTTTTAAAAAGTGAAGTCCAGGGGTCTATTACTACTCACACTGTAAAGTTATTATCCAACTACTGTGCAAACAGCAATTAAACAAAGGACTATGAGAAAAGAAAACCACACAGGAAAGAACTGTGACTTCCTATTTCAAAAAGTTAACTGAAAATATGGATTTGCCTCTCATTCCTCCCAGAAAAATCTCTCCAAAATGACAGAAGAAACACAAAAATAAGTCCACAGTAATGCTGGAAACCAAGAAGGGCACATATCCATCAGCCGACCTCAACAGCAGAAATTTTTATAAGCTAAAGAGCAAATGGGATTAGACTGATAGGGAACAGAACCAAGGAGCCTGCAATCCCTTACAAACAAAAGAGAAGGAGAATCTAGGAATAAACCCAAGATGAAGGACAGTAAGAGGTGAACCATGCGGGCTGAAAGCTGCTAAACCAATCTCCCAATCTGTGAAAGGACAGCTCCAGCATCTACTGCCCAGATAAAGGTATTAGTACAGGGACAGACACAAATATAGAGAAGACTTGATATTTCTTTTCTTTCCATAAAATTTTAAACCAATAAATTTGAAAAATCTGGATGATAAGAATGAGGTGCTAGGAAAAAAAATTACCAAAACTAACCTAAAAAGAAGTACATAAAACAAACAGATCATTACACAGACCAAAAAAAAAAAAAAACACTTTAAAGAAGTCAAAGATCTACGCTCCAAAAAGGTTCCAAGTCTAGAAAATATTATAGGTAATTTCTTCCAAACCTTTAAGAAACAGTTAATTTTTATGGTATTTAACTGTTTAAGAACACAGAAGGAGATGGAAAACTTAGATACCTATTTCACAACATACACAAAAATAAACTCCAGATGAATTTAAGAGATAAATGTACAAATGTATTAAAAGATTATATACATTATATAAAATATGTATATAATCCAAATGAAACCCAAATGCTATAAAAGGAAATGGCTGACAGACTTAAATACATAAAAACTGAAAAAACATCTATATGGTAAAAGTATACCATAAGCAAAGTTAAATGCAAGAAACAGCACGGGAGAAAATATGTGCCAAAATACAACAAAGGATTAGATTATATAAAGAGTTCCTACAAAGCATAAAACAGATTAAAATAATGAAGATCTCACCCATCAGATTGGCAATAATTTTAAAGACTGGCAAAGTTTGACGTTAGCAAGGGTATACACTGGAGGTGGAATATAAATTGGTACAGATTTCTTAAATGCACACACCCTTTGACTCAGGATATCCTCTTCAGAAAGTAGCCTACAGAAATCCTTGTATACACGCATATAAGTTTATTAAAATGGACTCTTCAGACCCTTCTCTTAAAGTGGGGACTTTGCCTGACATCAATTTTTCTCTCTGCTGGATCACTGCCCATAAGCTTGAAACATTTTATTCCTCCATCTTAGATAAGAAACAAAAGAAACACCTTGACTTCATATGCCCCTCCAGCTTAAGCCCCATTTTCTATCTCCCTTTTAGAACAAACTCCTCAAAAAGGGTTGCTAATATTGAATACTAGAGTTCCAGTTCCTCTCCTTCCATTCTTTCTTGAATCTACTACAATCAGGCCCCCTATTTCTCACTCAAAATTGTTCTTGTCAAGGTCACCCACTCAGCCACACTGTCAAATTCAATGGTCAATTCTCAGTTCTCGTCGTTTGACATAGCTGGCTCAGTCTGTCTGGTTTCTAGGGCATCACATTTCCTTGGTTTCTCTCTTACCTCACAGGTTGCTTTCTTGGTCTTCTTTGCTGCATCCTTTTCATATCCTCAAGCCTCTTAACCTTGACGTGCCCAAGGGCTGTCCTTGAATCTCTTCTCTAATTTACTCTCTAGGTGAGCTCTGGGTTTAAACTATATTAATAAACTGATGACTCCCAGGTTTGCATCTCCAGCCCTGACCTCGCCAGTGAACTCCAAATTTAATGTCCAACCGCTTACTCAGTACCTTGGTTGGCTGTTAATAGATTCTCAAATGTAATGTGCCCAAAGCCCAATTTATAATCTTGCTTACTTTATCTTGTAATAACATATAATGGAAAAGAATCTGAAAAAGTATATGTATGTATGTATGTATGTGTGTGCATATACAGTAAGTCCCCTACATATGAACGAGTTCAGTTCCGAGAGCGCGTTCGTAAGTCCAATTTGTTCGTAAGTCCAACGAAGTTAGCCTAGGTACCCCACTAACACAATCAGCTATATAATACTGTACTGTAATAGGTTTATAATACTTTTCACACAAATAACACATAAAAAACAAACAAATACAAAAAATAAAGAAAACATTTTTAATCTTACAGCACAGTACCTTGAAAATTACAGTAGTACAGTACAACAGCTGGCATACAGGGGCTGCCATCGAGTGAACAGGCAGGAAATAAACATACCGTACTGCTGTACTCTATATAGTACTATACAGTAAAGTACACAAAAGGACAACCACTTGTAGAGGATGCATGCAAGTGACAATGTACGCCAGACACTTGAACTAACTTACATGACTGGACATGTGAACGTACATTCGCATCTTTGAAAGTGTACAACTTGAAGGTTCGTATGTAGGGGACTTACTGTGTGTGTGTATACACATACACACACACACACACACACACACACATATATAACCAAATCACTTTGCTATACACCTGAAACTAACACAATACTGTAAATCAACTATACTTCAATGAAAAAAAAAAGAATCTAATCTTGCCTACTGCAGTCCTCCCCATCTAATTTCATGGCAACTCCACCTTTTCGACTGCTCAGACCTAAAATTACAGAATAGTCCTTGACTCCTCTCTTACCCTATCTTTAAAACATATTCAAGTCCTACCACCTCTACTGCTACCACCCTAGTCCGAGCCAGTCCAAGCCATCATTGTGTCTTGCCTGTATTGTTGCAATAGCCTTCTAAATGGCTTCCCTGTTTCCATTCCAATAGTTTATTATCAAGAAAGTGATCATCTCAAATCTAAGTCAGATTCTACCATGCCTCTGCTTGGAAACCTTCAAAGGCTTGCCGCCTCACTCAGGAAAAGGCAAAGTCTTTATAGTGGCCGAAGAAACCCTGACTCTCTGCTGCCTCCTCTGTGACCTCATCTCCTCCCACTCTGCCCCTGGCTCACTCCATTCCAGCCATAATGGCCTCACTGCTCTTCTTCTCATTGGGCATGCCCCTATCTCAGAGCCTTTGGACTTCGCTCCTTCCTAGAATGTTTCTCCCGCACCAATGGCTTCAAAGCTCATGACTTCACCTCTGCCAGATCTCTACTCAAATGTTATCTATTGGTAAAGCTTTCCTGACCATCCTATTTTAAAATGCATACCCCTCTTCTCATTCCCAGCACTTCCTATCTCCTTCTTCACCCTTCAGGCCTCAACAGCATCTGACATATTTCATTTATTGTCTGTCTACCTCCAAAAGAAGGTAACTACATGAAAACAGGCAGTTTTGTTCACTACCACTGCCCAGCAGTCGATAAACATTTGTTGAATGAAGACATTATAACCAAATACTGGGAATAATCTAAATAGTCATCAATAGGGGAACAGTTAAATGAATTATACCACATCCATCCAAAAGAGTGAAAATAAAGAAGTAAATCTTTATGTAGTAATACACGATAAGTGGTGAAAAAAAGTCATAGAACATAGTATATAACACGTAATGTGTCTAACAGATGCCATTTATTTAAAAAAATTGTATATGTAGATATGTAGAAAAAGGTCTGGAAGGAGACATACAAAAACAGACATTCTTTCTGAGAAGGGACAGGAAATGCGAATGGGATCAAAGCAGACTCATGTTTTTAGCTCTTCATTCTTCGTTGTTTAAATTTCGTTATTTCAAAAAGCATGTATTAAAATTGTAATAAAAATAAACAATCATTAAATTTAAATAAAGGCATATTTTAATAAATTATTTTGGCTTTTAACAAATACTGCAAGTATAAAAAACACAAAAAAGCCTTTATTTAAATGTGAATTTTTTCATCCGATTTTTCTATTGGAAAATATTTCCCCTCTCAAAATCATGACAGGGATTTTTCCTGCAATTATTCCTTGTCCCTAAGCCCCAGTAAACAAGTAGTTATTTATTGTTAAAATGGGTTACGGTGAACACTGAAAGCAAGGCAGTAAGTAAGAATAATGATTCTCATTAAATCTGAACTGAACCACTTGCCTTTTTCCTAACTAAAAAATAAAGGCAAGGTAGACTGAAAAATAAAGGTTCTTCTATTATCAGAAATCCCCCCCAATTAAAATGATTTCTTCTAACATTCTGTACAGATAGTTCCTGAGTGTTTGTTCCTTCCACAGGGAGCACTGCAAGGAGGGAGCTGCAGAAGCCGCCCTCTGGTCCCCTTTGTTACTCAGATGCCAGGATGAAGCAGTGAATGGATGGTTATCAGCAGCCATAGCCAACATCTGAACCCCACTGCCTGTGAGCCAGGCACTACTCTAAGCAGCCACACACATTCATTCATTTACTCCTCACAGACAACAAACGGACCCACAGTGAGTTTCCGTAACTTGCCCGAGACTGTACGTGGTAAATGTCCAAAGAAGAGAAAGAAGAGAACTCACCCCCCTCTGCCCTTCACTCGCTGCCTGGTTCTACAGGGACTCCCCACCCCTCCACCTACTCCTTCTAAAGCGCAGGCTGCAAGTGGAAGAGGGCATGAGAGAAGGTGCCTCTCTTCATCCCTCAGGAAGGTCTGGCTGAGACTCAGGGGCAGAGGGGAGAAACCCTGCCCAGCAATCCCTACAGGACGTTACTGCCATTCCTTCCCTCCTCTCGTTGGTGATGAGAGCCACAGTGCCAACAGGAGAAAAGGAGGGGCACACGACATCATCCCCTACCTCCTCCCCTCCATTCTCTGCTTCAGGGAGCTCAGTGCAGCCTGGAACCTGGAAGTCGCCCCTCATCGCTTCCTCAGGCCCCAGTCCCATCAGTTCTGTCAATACGGCCTCCTTAATCTCCTTAGCCACAAGCTTTCCCCCATTCTCACTAACTAGATCATTTCAAGAGCCTTGGAGTAGTCTCCCTACTGTCAATTTTTCTCCACTCTCAATGTTAGGATGTTACAAAACATAACTTTTCCATAAAGATAATCTGGTCATGGTACACCCCTGCTTAAAATCATGCAATAGTTTCCCGCCACCTTGAAGATAAACTCCAAACCCCTTATATGGACATGAGGCCCTTTACGATGTGGCCCTTGCTTGCCTGACTAGCCTCATCTTTCATTGCTCCCCTCTTCCAATCCTATAGCTGTAGCCACCACGGCAGTTTTCCAGATGTTCTATGCCCATTCAGCCTAACCTTTCGCCTGTGTGGCTCTCTATACGTGAACCATCCTTCCCACTTCACTTTGTTCAAACCCTGCTTACGTTTGGAGGTAAGATCAGGTTTCCCTTTAGTGCATAGGACTTCTCTGAGTGCCACCCTCCCATTCCCTCTGTCTGGATAAGCACAGCTACAGGTTCTCATGTCACCTAAAACACTATCTGGTGACGTGTTGATTTACTTAACCTTGACTACAAGCTCCCTGAGGGGGTGGTGTCATCAATATGTCACCGCCATGCTGATGTGTCACCAGTGGCTGACACACAGAATGACTTTATGTCTCAACTTGCCCAAGAGAGTCCCCATGTATGTCTATTGTTTCAGCTTGCCAACTGCTCAGCTCCCCATTTCTCTTTCAGAAGTCCCAGTTTGAGCAATAAATTATAGGGTTACCCTAACAAAAGTAGGTTCTCTGACCCTTGCCACCACTCCTCACCCCACTTTGTTAGAGAACATGAGAGCCTAGAGAGTGGCTCCTGGTACCAGCTGGGGTTCAACCAGAGCAGCGGAACCAGTAGGAGGTATTCTGAAGAGATGTATTGCAAGAAACTGGTTTATGCAATTGTGGAGGAATCTGCAGGGCAGGTAAGCAAGAAAGAACATGCTGGAACTCTTGGCTGCAAGCTGAAACTGCTGTCCACGGGTGGAACTTCTTTTTCATCAGGGAAGCTTCAGCTCTGCTTCTAAAGCCTTCTAATTAATTGGATCAAGCCCACCCAGATTATCTACTGTTTGTGTATTTCGATTATATCTACAAACACCTTCAGAGCAATAGCTAGTTTGGTGCTGGACTGAATGGGGGCTGCAGCCTAGCCAAGCTGACACATCAAAAAGACCATCACACTCCTTTAAGCCTCCAGAACTATAGCCAGGAAACGTATATTCCTGGCATCACAAACTGTTGCTCTGACAGCATTTTTCCACAATAGACATGTTATTGATGACTGTCAGGTTCCCAAGTAATAAAACTAGAGTTCAAATTCCAGTTAACAAATGTGGAAGAAATCATAACCTTTAAAAAAAAAAAAGAAAATCACCATTTGGCAACCCCTAGTGAAATTACAGATTCACGTAATGTTCACCGACAGATAAAAGGGGAAGTTTACAATAGAGGAGTGAGACTGCCCGCGCACCGCAATGAAGACCCAACGCAGCCAAAAATAAATAAATTTATTTTAAAAAAAAAACCTATATTCTTTACCTCTATTTTATTCAGAGAACTATATGAATGGATTGCCTTCCCTACACCTAAATTTTCTAGCCACCATAAGGCCACTTTCTCCCTATTCTCATGGTACAAAAGCCTTTCTAGCCTCGTGCTCTCTAGAAACTCCTCCTAGAGTTGTTGTGAGGACTCCCTGCCACCAACATGTTTGGCCTGCTTAACTCGGCTCCCTCATCAACAATGCTTTCTCAAGGAAGCATTCCCTCTTGCCTCACATTGAGTCACATCCACTAGTTACACAGTCTCACAGCACCATGTATTTCTCCATATCACTGTTGTAATTTTATATTTCTGTGATTATTTGAATAGTGTCCATCATCCACACTGGACTGTAAGCACCGTGCAGGGCAAGTCTTTGCTCATATACACTCCAAATATCAGGGTAGCATGTCATAGATGCTAAATAAATATCTATTAAAGAAATGACTCCTCAGTGCCTGGCACGTAGTCAATGCTGAGTAAATGTGGAGTATGTGCTAGGAAGAGAGTAGGGATAAATAAAGCAACTGTCAGACAACCGAGAAAGGACCCATTTGAAGGTGGGTAGCATTAATTTGGGTCTTTTGTGAATTTCTTTAGCAGGGTTCAGTAGGCCTGGAGCAAGAATGGTAATCCAGAATGAGGAACTGACTAATGTTTACAAAGGAAAGGACTTGCAAAAGCATCTTGAAGACAGCTGACTGGGAGGTATGGCTTTGAAGGGAGAGAAGTAAGGCTTTTTCCTCTGCTTGCAATACCCCCTCCCCCCACTCCTCCCCTGTCTTCTGGGCCTAGTAAAACCTATTAATCCTTTAAAACACACATCAAATGCCCTCTCTTCTATAAAGCCTTCCATATCTCCCAAACAAAAGTAGTCTCTTCTTCCTCTTTGCTCCCAAGGTTCTCCAGACCGTTATCACTTACCCATTAATAACACTCCTTCTCATGTATCTTGATAAATCCAAAAATGTCAGTCCTCGTTTATCTATCTGATCCATAACCAGCGTCTGAGAATAGTGAACACATTACTCCACCCTGAATTCCACAACACTATAGACTCCCAAAACTGTCCTTGTCCCCTGATGGCTGTTCTTTCTGTCTACTTTGTTGGGTCTTCATCTCCCCAAACCTATAAAGGCTAAGATGCCTAAAGACTCACGTCTTGTACTGCTTTTCTGTTTACATTCACTCCTTTGGCGATTGTCTCCAGTCTCATGATTTTAAATACCATCTGACAACTCCCAAATGTTCTTTTCCAGCAATGACCTCCCCACTGAACTCCAGACTTGGTAGACTCAATTGCCTACTCAACATCTCCACTTAGATGACTAACAGAGATCTCAAACTTAACACATCATAATGAACTCCCAATTCTCCCTCACAAACCTGCTCCTCCCATAGTTTTCCACTTCTCAGTTAATGGCAATTAACCATTCTAGTTGCCCAAGCCCCAAACCTTGACAGTTCTCTTACAACCCACATTCAATCCATAAGCAAATCTGTTAGCTTTACCTACGAAATACATCCAAAATTGAACTGCTACTCACCACAGTCTTTCCAGCTGTGAAGCTGCTATCATCTCATCTGAATTATTACACCTTCCTAATTAGTCTCCTGGCTTTGCCCTACCCCTCTCTCCAACAACTTGCTCGTAACACAGCAGGCAGAGTGATCCTATTAAAAACCTAAACCAGATCATGTCACTCCTCTGTTCAAAACCTTCCACTGGTTATTTACCCACTGTATCTCCAAATGATTAACATAAAGTCTTGCCACGTACTTAATAACTATTTGTTCACTAACTAAAAACAATGAAAGTAAACTGGAACCAAATTTTCGAGAATCTCAATATCAGATTAGGATAGTGACCATGTGGATCCAAAAGAAAATATATAATAATGTACATTCCAGGGCTGTTTCCATTCCTATACTAAGTAGAGTTACATACAATTATGAACTAAGCCAGGAACAAATCCAAAATATACATAATTTGGGGAGAAAACTAGAGAGACATCCGCAAATGTTGCATCAGAATTCTATTAACGTAATGACCTTTTTGCACTGCATTACCTTAGAAAATGATAGTGAAACGTATATACGACAATCTCTCCATAAATATTGTTGTCTTTGGCAGACAGTCTACACTAGTGCAGCCTGTAACTCTCCTTCATAGAGTAAAATCACGGAGAAAAGATAGAGATGCTAGCCTCTAAAAACAAATTTATCCCAAAGTCTCACAGTAGAAAAAGATATAAATTACAAAGAGGTTGCTCAAGATCGAGATAAATAATTAAATCAGATTACAATGAAATTACTTCAATTGTTAATTCTAAAGTTTAATTCGAAGTGTTTTCAAAATTATTGATGTGAAGCAGTAAAATTACCTTCCAAAACTATGGAATTTGCTTATGACAATATTCTCATCTTCTCTCAGGTGTGCTGTGCAGGTTAAGTAAATAATACAGGTAAAGTTCTTAGAACAGTGCCTGGCTCAGGACTCAATACATTAACTAGTAATACTAGTTATTATTTTACTAAAGTGAAAATGATCAAACACCCCAACCCAGTGGGGACTATTTAGAGCCATATTTTAAGGGTCAACTGTTTGGAAACAGTCGCTAACTGAGATAAAACACATAAAGAGCCATTTGAAAATTTTAAGACTGTTATGAAAAATTACATCACCTCTGAACTGCAATACATACAACACAGCTATCTGAAGACAGCTATAACATCTTTTGACTCAGAACCGTTCTAATTATTTTGAAAAAACATTGTTCACACAATCATTATTTTCTTTCAACAAAACAGTGAGCTCTATCATTTTCCATCAATCACAAACAGTTCACGGAATTTCAATAGGAACTATTTGGTTATTTTCGAATCCAAAGTCAACATTCGGTTAAGTCTCGGTTCAGTCTACTATAGACAGTCCAAAAAGATTAATAAGTGTTTATTTATGATTAATAAACATCTCATTGGGACAGATACATCTTTATCAAGCCAAAACTGTTGCAGTCAACAAACGGCAAGACACAAAAGATACTTTCAAACAGAAGTTTCAGTCACACTAAACTTTCCTGGGCCGTAAAGAAAAACCACTTTTTTGAGATTCCATTAGATTTCACCTTAAGGTCGAAATTAGCCTACCATCTCAGGTGGGCTAATATTGCAGTGGCAGGCAGTGCGTGATCATGTATGTGAATGATAACGGATGACACGGGAAAGCTACTCCCCTACATCTGCCACTTAGGCCTTCCTCCCTCAACCAGGTTTGAAGGCAGCTGAAAATAAACAGTGAAGTCACGTGCTCTTAATTTCTCCGCCCTCCAATACTTGAGAGGCGGAGCTAAGAAGCGAGGAAAAAGCGAAAGGCCGGACCCAGAGACGTGAAGGGCCAAGGTAGGCCGAAGCCAGCAAGCAGCCACAGGAAAGCGGAAGTGGGGGATCTTGCCACGACGCTGCCCCAACGCTCGCATTCGCGGAAAGCTACGCAGCCCAGTCCCCCTCCCCACAGTCAGCCGGAGGGTGACAGGGCGCTTCCAGGAGAAGCGAACTTAAAAGCACGAGAAATTCCAACCCCAGCTCTGAATAATACCTCACGGGCGTTCCACTCCTGCCTCCCAGAAAGCAGTCGGCGGCGGTGACGTCAGCGGCGCGCCGGCTCTGCCCGCGGCGCGAGCGGCGCTCTCCGGTGACCTCACGCTGCTCGCCCCGCCCCTTCGCTCCTTTGTCTTCCGCCTCCAAAGGCCATGCTCCAACCGCGCCGCAGGCCGAAGGTGTAGGAGGGGGTTGGGGCGGGGCGCTGGCACCTTTTTCAAGATTTGCGTTTGGCCAACGCCCACCGGATTAGAAATTGAGCATATTTATCCAGAAAAAAAAAATGTTAGTTACTAAAGCGTTGTGCTGGTTTTTACGTTCGCTGAAACTTGTTACTACTCTCCCATTGTCCGCCTCAAAATTAGCCTCCAAAGCAGCTTCCCAAGTTATCCGTGGTGAAAGTTCGGGTTCTTTGTTTTTCCAACCCATCGCCACGAGATTATTTTGTAAAATACAATCAAAATGAATTGCTTGAAAGATGGATAAAAAGGCAAAAGAGAAGCCTAGATTTCTAATTATTTCAAAAAACATAAAACTGCACTGCAATAAATGAAATCAGAACAAACATAAGAGGAAAAAAAGACAAAGATTGCATATTGCTACTTGAACGATTAGGAGCATCGTTTTTACATTCCTGACTTTATTCCACAATCGTAATTTAACGAAAAGTTATGCATGAAATAGCGATTCCATATATTAAATGCCTACAAAAGCACTTTGAACAAACACCGTGTGTGTCAATATCTAAAGTATTTTAAGTGGCAAATGAGCTTTCTTCTGGTTTCTTCTTCTAGTCTACTGGGATTAAAGATAAGGCTTCTGGTTGAGGGTGGTGAGTATCTAAACTGTTTCTCTGTTTTGTTTTTACACTCAGTAGAGAAACAGAGATAAGTTGATGGGAATGGGTGAAGAGTTTTCAAAGCAATATAAAACAGGGACTTCCCTGGTGGTCCAGTGGCTAAGACTCCATGCTCCCAGTGCAGGGGGCCAGTGTTCGATCCCTGGTCAGGGAACTAGATCCCACATGCCACAACTAAGAGTTCATATGCTGCAACCAAGGAGCCAACTAAAGATCCCAGGATGCCACAACGAAGACCTGACGCAGCTAAATAAATAAATATTTTTAAAAATTAAAATAAAACAAATGATGACGTTTTCAAAATTCATCTTCAATCCTTCGTCAATTGGCAGTTCCAACAACTTATCCTTTAAAGTTATTTTTAAGATTAAATTATCTCTTGATGAAAGAAATAGATTCCAGATTTTATACATAGTTAGAGTCACCTCAAAATATCGCAAGTTGCAATGTGGTCCTACTACATATGACTACTACACAATCCACACAACTTGGGACTCACAATGTGAGTTCAACAACATCCAAACTAATCTTATACCCTACTCAAGAAAACCAGTTCACAGACCTTAGTTGTTGGAGTGATGCCAAATTGTCATAAAAGTTTTCAAATGATTATTCTCAATTTCTGCATTCATCTCATTGTGGACAGGTAATAAGAAATAGTTCGGAGATGGGCGCCAGTCCAGAGATCACATTTTCAGTAGCACAATCCTTGAGAGTTGGGTGCATAACCTTACCAGGAAGACTGTTGAGATCTGGGAAGACTGAAACACCCAGAATAACTCAGAACCTGACAGTTCATCCAGCACCAAAGTGATAATGAGGCTTCAAGGCAAATTGTCAGAGCTTGTGTCATTTAGGTCATCAGGAAGCAAACACTGAAATGGAGTTAGTAGTACAAGAGGTTTGAGGTGTGGGGGAAGCAGAGATGTCTCTGAAAGATAAAGACGTAGGAAGCAGGATTGAGCAGAAAGCCTCGGACCGTGATGGACATCTGACAGGGTCTCACCACCCCAACAGTGAGTTCCAGAACAAAGACTGCCCCTTAGAGGAGACCACATTGGGCAGAAATGGCCAGGAACTGGCACCCACCTCTATATTCAGTCATTAGCAAGAGCATGGCTTCAGCTTAAAAACGGAAGTAGAGCCTAAAGATGCTGCCAGGTGGCGGCTCTCAGTCAACTGCGCTTCTACTACAGAACAGTAAATTCTTTCTTAAAGGGAGATCTGAGGGGCACATTGCCTGAACTGCTGTACACCTAACTATCAACACCACAGTAGCACCACAATCCCATGATTTGTTCAACAAATATTTACTGAGTCCCTATTAAATACCAGACTCTATTCTATGTCTTATAAGTAGAGCAGTGACAAAAAGTCCTTCCTTGTTATGGAGCTTACATTCAAATTTACAGCTGGGAATACCTCCCCCTCTTCTTTTCCTCCCCTTTCTTCCACTTTACTTTCCTCTTCTTTTCCTTCACCGAACTTTTTTCTCCTATAATTACTGATTTCAACATTTAAAACTTCCAGATGTATGCTTGAGTATTGCTGCCAGAGAATGCTCAGATGGTGAGATTTTCTATCTTGAAACCAAGGGTAGGAGTTTTTAGAGGATGAGGAATTGATGCCATCACCATCTCTACTGTTTGCCTAAATAACTTCAATAAATAAGCCACTTCCTCTTTTTGGCCTTGTCTTTCTTCTTTCCTTCCTTCACCCCTGCCCACCACCCCATGTCAAGGAGTACTTGACTGATTTGAAACATTCTGGTGGGATGGGAATATTTAAATAGGTTGTCAGCTCATGAGTCATTCTAAAAACACAGAAAAATGATACTTGTTCCAATACTGTCTTAGCCCCTTCATGCTGCTATAACAAAATACTACAGACTGGGTGACTTATAAACAACAGACACCTATTTCTTACAGTTATAGAGGATGGAAGTCCAAGATCAAGGTGCCAATATGGTCAGGTGAGGGTTCTCTCCTTGTTGCAAACTTCCAACTTCTTTTTTTTTTCTGAATTTTATTTTATTTATTTTTTTATTCAACAGGGTCTTATTTGTTATCCATTTTATACATATTAGTGTATACATGTCAATCCCAATCTCCCAATTCATCCCACCACCACCAACACCCATGCTTTCCCCCCTTGGTGTCCATACGCTTGTTCTCTACATGTGTCTCTATTTCTGCCTTGCAAACCAGTTCACCTGTACCACTTTTCTAGGTTCCACATATATGTGATATTTGTTTTTCTCTTTCTGACTTACTTCACTTTATATGACAGTCTCTAGATCCATCCACATCTCTACAAATGACCCAATTTCATTTCTTCTTATGGCTGAAAAATATTCCATTGTATATATGTACCACATCTTCTTTATCCATTCGTCTGTCGATGGGCATTTAGGTTGCTTCCATGACCTGGCTATTGTAAATAGTGCTGCAGTGAACAATGGGGTGCATGTGTCTTTTTGAATTATGGTTTTCACTGGGTATATGCCCAGTAGTGGGATTGCTGAGTCATATGGGAATTCTATTTTTAGTTTTTTAAGGAACCTCCATACTGTTCTCCATAGTGTCTCTATCAATTTACATCCCCACCAACAGTGCAAGAGGGTTCCCTTTTCTCCACACCCTCCCCAGCATTTGTTGTTCGTAGATTTTCTGATGATGCCCATTCTAACTGGTGTGAGGTGATACCTCATTGTAGTTTTGATTTGCATTTCTCTAATAATTAGTGATGTTGAGCAGCTTTTCATGTGCTTCTTGGCCATCTGTATGTGTTCTTTGGAGAAATGTCTATTTAGGTCTTCTGCCCATTTTTTGATTGGGTTGTTTTTTTAATAATGAGCTGCATGACCTATTTATGTATTTTGGAGATTAATCCTTTGTCTGTTGATTCGTTTGCAAATATTTCCTCCCAATATTTTGTCAATTGGGTGTGTTTTACAAGGCCGTTATGACAACCTCATGTGGCCAGCGAGAGAGCCAGCTGTGAGGGTGAAATGCAAGTGTTTCCATCTGCTCCTCGCTAAGTGTTAATAGCTCCCTTAAACGTACCATGATGGGGAGTTTCTTCGTATCCCATCATCAGTGTTTAATCATCTCTTTTGTTTGGGGATTTTGCCCCAGCAGGTCCTCTGAGGATTCAGGAATTCTAATGCTCTATTTCCCAACTTATTACCTGGTTCCTCTCTCTCACCCCCTCAAAGGAAGAGTATCTGGAAAAGCTTCCACTGCAGTCAGTGGCCTGGATTCCCAGGACCACTGAGAAGCCAGGGACATTTATTTATTTATTTATTTATTTATTTTTGCGGTACGCGGGCCTCTCACTGTTGTGGCCTCTCCCGTTGCGGAGCACAGGCTCCGGACGCGCAGGCTCAGCGGCCATGGCTCACGCGCCCAGCCGCTCCGCGGCATGTGGGATCTTCCCGGACCGGGGCACAAACCCGCGTCCCCTTCGTCGGCAGGCGGACTCTCAACCACTGTGCCACCAGGGAAGCCCAAGCCAGGGACATTTTTAATGGAGCTCCACAACTGCCTTCTGAAGGCTCTGGAGCAGCATAAACTCATCTGGACAGCAGAGACACACTTGAAGAAATGCCAAAGTGTCTTATTTCTTCACGAAGTATATCTTTACCATTTCAGTGAACATTTTTTTCATTAGTCTTTGCTTCGTAGGGCAACATTGGTTCAGTTCTCACAACTGAAATTCACCCAACTGCATGATGAGTACATGGAGATTCATCATACTATACTTTTTAATATAAGCAACAGAAAAATACAGTTTCAGGTAGTTTCCAATATAAGTTCTTTTTTTAAATTAATAATTACATAATTAAATCGAAATGTCATTTTTAAGGAGAAAAAAAATAAGGGAATGATGTAAGTTCCTTCTGAACTTAAACGATGTGTTTGCCATCTAGCAAGTATTTGGATTGGAAAGCTTTTGTCAACTTTCACATTTGATAGTTGCTCTATCTTAGCCCCAGCATCACACTCGCTACTCAGGATTCCTCACCGTTCTTCAAGGGGCAGGAGGAGACATTTTCTGTAGAATAGACTGCTTGATTTTGCCCCATATTCTCCACCCATCCAGATGGGGGCCATGTTGGAAGTGTCAGTACTTAAAGCACTAATTGGAAACAGAAAATATAAACACCTGTTTCAGAAGCATAATTTAGAAGCCACGACTCCTCACACTGCTTCTAGTTCCCTGTCTCTGAGCTGTCAGTCCTTGAAGCTTATTAAACTACATAAAGTACCTACCAGCAGGCAACCAGAATCTTACACATGGACTTGCATCCAGCCCTCACATAACCTTTAAGGGCCTTATTCATGGCATCTCATTTATTGATCACCTACTATATGCAAAGTCTTCTAAGACTCCATGTGGTGAGAGACATGGAGATGATTCGCCCTCCTCTCTCCTCCTCTGAAGTTCCCAAAACAAGTTGATGTGTCTACTTTGGGGCCACCCTTGAATCTTTGTCACTAGGAGACCTTCAGCAACATATCCGGTTTTTCTTGGTGGTTCTGTAGAATTCCCACCTCTTAGAGCTTTAGTGTCGAAGTCTTGCAAGTGGCTGTTTAAAAGACCTAATCATTTCATTTCTACTTAAGAACTAAAAGTAACCTAGCTGGTTATTAACCCCAAACTGCTGAACAATGGCTGTATTAAATAACCCCATTAATAGAATATCATGCTGCATTTCAATATACTAAAACAACAAGAACAACAAAAAACCTGTTTTATTTGGACTTGAATGTCTACTGTTAAAAAAAAAAAATCTCAAGAAGAAAATCAATTGGACAATTGACCAGGTTATGCGTTCGCACGTGTTTTTACGTATGCGTAAGAAATTCTTCAACTTCTGTTAAAAAAATTAAAGTAAGTTCCCCATTGCGATGCAGTTTTGATACGAACTATGCAGAGTTAGATCAAATTTTAGCTAAGGACACAGTAAGCAGACTCCCCTCACCTCAGACACCAGCCCAATCTCCTGGGTTCTCTGGCCACTGCATTTCTGACAAACTGGCCACAAATTTGGAGGTTTCCACTACCCCCTCAGGCTCAATAATTTACTAAAATAAACTGACAGAAGTCAGGAAAGTGTTATGATTTCAGTTTTATTATAAAGGATCCAAATCAGGACCAGCCAAATGAAGAGACACATAGGGCGAGATCTGAGAGGCTCTCAAACACAAACCCTCCGTGTCCTCAGAACAGGTCACCCTCCCAGGACATCAATGAGTATAACCAACAAGGAAGCTCACCTGAGTTCCAGGTGTCCAAGGTTTTTTATTGGGGCTTCATTACATAGACACGAATGATTGAGTCACTGGCCACATGACTGAACTCAATCTCCAGTTCTCCTCCCATATGGCACTGATAGGGCCTGGCTCAAAGCCCCAACCCTCTAATCACATGGTTGACCTTTCCAGCCTAGCCAACCTCCATCCTGAAACTATCCAGGTGCCCACCATGAGTCACCTCATTAGCATAAACTCAGGTGGGGTCTGAGGGGTTCACCAAGAACAACAAAGACTCTCCTACCACTTGGGAAATTCCAATAATTTAGAGGCTCTCTCCCAGTAACCAGAGACAAAAGCCAGCCAAATTCTTTGTTACATAGCACTAATAACAACTAATAAATAGTTCAAATAGTACTTGGAACCCAAGTTTCAAGCAAGGCTGGAACTGTGTACTGAAACTCTCTTCTGTCGACTTCGTATGACTACTTTTAGCAACAGTGATAGGACAACAATCCCAAGACCTGGCCTGGTGAATTAACTCATGATGAGAAAGTACTTTTGGCCCCCAAAGTGAATGGAAAAAATGGGTATGCTGCTAATTATAATCGTGGTTCAGTAACTGGGCTAATTTAGACGGGAAAGTTGGGTTATCCAACAGTTTCCACAAGGAGGATGAATTTAGAGGAAAACTTCTGGAGAGGCAAAGCTCACACATCCCATAACTTGGGCTTGGGGAATAACCAAGTGAAGACTGCTGGTCAATACAAGGGTCCTCAATATAATGGGAATTTGGAGTGTCCATGCCTGGAACTCAAGCCCCAGAAGCCCTTATCAAGCCAATTAACTTATAGGATTATAAATCACAACGACTATTTGAAGAAGTGCTGAGTCCTTTCCCTAAGAAAGGCTGGGACGCTACAGGCAAAAGGAAATTGGAAGGTGAAAAAATTATCCAGACAAACTCAAAAACCTGTTTATGCTAACAAAATAAACTAAAACGTGGAAACAATTATCCTGATGCAAAAGAGACTGAAAATGTTTGAGCAGAGACATTTGTAGTAATTTGCACTATTTTGGACTTGCTCTATGCCATGACTTCTGCTAAATGGAAAATAAATAGCTCTCTGTGGAGAGGACCCTGCTTTTTGGTAAATCTTCTGTAAAACCCCTGTCCCTAGAATGAAATATTTGCATCTGGATACAAGAGATAATGAGCTTGAAAATCCAAATTACCAAAATTGGCTTAATCTCAACAATATAATTAATGTCCCACATTCAGAAATTAAGTACTTAATATAAAAGAAGCGTAGGGTGTTACGACGTTCTATTGCTTGTTTTCTTTGTTTTACAGGGTGGGTAGTAGAAATTTCTCGTTTTCATTAGCAACCGCTCTTGATGTGTGTTTCTTTCATTCCAAATGGGAGAGGAATCTCTGTTTTTATGTCTTATGTCAATGGCATATTTTTCCTTTCATATTAAATAATAAATGATATCTCACTACCTTATTATTATCATTCCCTCAACCACCTGTTAACCTCACTGAGCAAAAAGCTTGAAGAAATCAAGTCACACTGAATCTCTTCCCTTGGCAGCCGACACACAATGGCCCTGGGGGAGCTTCCCCAGGCCTAGAAGTATAATGTGCAGATCAACATAGCAAGGAATTTGATCTGCGTTCAGATCTGGCACTTCTTTTGTAAATTCGTCAGCTAGATTTCCAGTTCTTAAGGACACTGACCTCTTTTCTCCTTCTCTAATTTCTTTTTCAGTGCCTGGAACATTACTATAACCCTGTCTAGTCGTTGATTAGCTAGTTGGTATTAAGTTCATCTTTTTACCTATTACATAAAGAAAAGGCTAGGAAATGCGTAAACTGGTTAGTATAAAGAAAGAAATCTGACATCGTTTTCCTCTCAATGAACAAAAATACAGTGGAAATGTTATACTAACAAAGTTATTAGCAGGAAGAAGCACATCTATATTTTGAAGGAAAAAAACATGCTCTGTTCAATCGGTACATCTAAATGTAATGTGTATAGAATTTCAGGAAAAAATATATAGCTATATTAGGTCATGGCATTTGGGTGAATTTTTAATTCTATTTTCCAATAGAATTATTCTTTTCTGTGAAAATTTTATATTATGCTGAAAGTAAGAAATACAAAGAAAAAACCAGACACAGTTTTGTCCATTAAAAATGTCTTAACTCTTTAATTAGAAAATTTTAGAATAAAGTATTCTACTTAAAAATAAATGGACAGGGCTTCCCTGGTGGCGCAGTGGTTAAGAATACTCCTGCCAATGTAGGGGACACGGGTTCGAGCCCTGGTCTGGGAAGATCCCACATGCCATGGAGCAACTAAGCCCGTTTGCCACAACTACTGAAGCCCGCACGCCTTGAACCCATGCTCCACAACTAGAGAAGCCACCGCTATGAGAAGCCCAGGCACCCCAACGAAGAGTAGCCCCCGCTCGCCGCAACTAGAGAAAGCCTGCGCGCAACAATGAAGACCCAACGCAGCCAAAAATTTTAAAAATAAATAAATTTTAGAAAAATAAATAAATAAATGGATGGGGGAAAAAGTCAGCCTTTAGAAACTTTACACTCTGAAAAGGGAAGAAAATTATATTAATAAAAATAATTTTTACCTTTGCTTTATTGGTAGCATTTATGGCTATGACAGCTTCGGAAGTCTCAAAAACAGACTTTGTAAAGGCAACTGTGGCTACAGCCACACTATTTTAGATAAAGTAACCTTTCTAAATAGGTAATATTTACTTTAAGGCCTTAACGTAAATCAGTGAGTGAACAGTTTAGCTGAATATTGAGTACATATGTTTGTCTTTTCTCTGTTTAAATGTTTGCCTCAAACCAAATCAATTCAATTATGCTTACACTGTAGAACTTGGCCTAGATCAAGATAACATGATAGACAAGAAAGACAGGCAAAGATTCCAGACTTATGGCCTAAGGAAGAGAGGAATTTGTTGAGATGACCATGTTCATGAGGCCAAGTCCTACACTTCTATGTTAATTTGTGAACAACTGTTATACATTGACTTGTGTCCCCCACCCCAAAAGATGTTACAATCCTAACCCCCAGTACCTATGAAAGTGACCTTATTTGATAATAGGATCTTTGCAGATAATCAAGCAAATATGAGATCATTAGGGTGGGTCCTAACCCAGTAGGACTGGTGTCCTTATAAAATGGGGGAAATTGGGACACAGAGTCAGAAACATACACAGGGAGAAGGCAGAAATCAGACTGATGTATCTAAAGTCAAGGAGCACCAAAGACTGCCAGCAAACCACCATAGGTTGGGAGGGAGGCATGGGACAGATTCTCCCTCAAAACCCTCAGAAGGAACTAACCCTGCCAACACCTTGACCTTGGACTTCTGGCCTCCAAAACTATGAGACAAATTTCTGTTGTTTAAGCCACCCGGGGACTTCCCTGGTGGTCCAGTGGTTAGAACTCCGCACTTCCACTGCAGGAGGCACAGATTCCATCCCTGGTGAGGAACTGAGATCCCACATGCTGCACAGAACTGCCAAAAAAAAAAAAAAAATTCCTTGGGCAGTTCACTCAAGCCCCTTTTCAGTCAACCCCCCAGACTGGTCTCCCAGGCAACTAGTACATTTTTTGTCACTATAGATTGATATCACTTGTTATAGAACCTCATATAAATGGAATGGAATCATGCAGTATGTACTCTTCCTTCTCTGCCTTCTTTCACTTGGCATTTTTTTTTTTTACATCTATCCATGTTGTTGGGTATCAGTGGTTAATTCCCTTTTATTTTATGGATGTATAACAGTTTGTCTATCTATCCAGCTGTTAATGGGCCTTTGCGTTGTTTGATTTTTGGTTATTATGAATTAAAAAGTTATGAACATTCAGGTACAAGTCTTTGTACAGGCATGTATTTTCATTTCTCTTCAGTAAATATGTAGGAGCAGGACTTCTGGGCCATATGATAAATTTATGTTTATGTTTTTAAGGGACTGTCAAACTGTTTAAAAAGTAGCCATAGGGCTTCCCTGGTGGCGCAGTGGTTGAGAGTCCGCCTGCCGATGCAGGGGACGTGGGTTCGTGCCCCGGTCCGGGAAGATCCCACATGCCGCGGAGCAGCTGGGCCCGAGAGCCATGGCCGCTGAGCCTGCGCGTCCGGAACCTGTGCTCCGCAACGGGAGAGGCCACAACAGTGAGAGGCCCGCGTACCGCAAAAAAACCCAAAAAACAAAAAGTAGCCATAGAATTTTACACTCCTACTTTTCCTACAAGGGTCAGCAAACTTTCTGTAATGGGCCAGAGAGTAAATATTTTCAGCCTTGTGGGACATGTAAGGTCTCTGTCACACATTCTTTGTTTTATTTTACAACCCTCTAAAAACATAAAAACCATCTTGGCTCAGGAGTGATACAAAAGCAGGCCTTGGGTTTGATCTGGCACCACTGCCAATTTGTATCAGTCAGGGTTCAAGCAGAAGCCCTGGGTGATACAACCATATATAGATGGCCCTTCATATCTGCAGGTTCCACATCCAAGGATTCAATATAAAAAAAAGAAAAATTTTTTTAATTCCAGAAATTTCCAAAAAGCAAAACTTGACTTTGCTCCCCACTAGCACCTGTTTACATAGCACTTACATTGTATTTACAACTATTTACATAGCATTTACATTGTATGTCATATTATAAGTAAATTCAGATGATTTAAAATATAAGGAAGAATGTGTGTAGGTTACATGCAAAGTTGTATGTCGTTTATATCAAAAAATTTTGAAATTAAAAAAGAAAAAAAGTAAGTAAGGATTTTAATAATGATTGAAAATATGACCCATATGCTAGAACTATTCTGTAGGTTGCTTCAGGCAAGGTGTGATCAATCACACCGTGAGGCAGAGACAGCATCAGGCAAGGTGTGATCAATCTTTGAAGAATGAGTGAACTTTTTAGAGTATAGTACAGGGGCTTCCCTGGTGGCGCAGTGGTTGAGAATCTGCCTGCTAATGCAGGGGACACGGGTTCGGGCCCTGGTCTGGGAGGATCCCACGTGCCGCGGAGCGACTGGACCCGTGAGCCACAACTGCTGAGCCTGCGCGTCTGGAGCCTGTGCTACGCAACGGGAGAGGCCGCGATAGTGAGAGGCCCGCACACAGCGATGAAGAGTGGCCCCCGCTTGCCATAACTAGAGAAAGCCCTCGCACAGAAACGAAGACCCAACGCAGCAAAAATAAATTAATTAATTAAAAAAATAAAAATAAAAAAAAATTTTAAAGTACCTATGGTACTTTAAAAAAAAAAAAAAAGAATATAGTACAGCTGGCCTGGTTGGTAAAGCCTATCCATGTGATAAAACAGGATGGTTAGGAAATAAAGCCACCACTATGGATACACAAATGCAGTGATTCTCAAACTTGCGTGTGCATCAGATTTACCGGGAAGGCTTGCTAGAATACAGGTCACTGCTCGCTCTCTCCTCCCCGCAGAATTTATGATTCAGCATGTCTGGAGTGGGGAGCTGAGAATTTTCATTTCTGGCAGGTTCCCAACGGACACTGATACTGCTGGTTCCAGCCTGCATTCTGAGACTCACACAACTCATGGTATTTAAGTAAACTCTAGCAATATATGCCGATCGTATTTTAACAGACATAAGTTCATTTTGGTTTCAGGATGTAAATAACTTCTCTCCCTGATATTGATTACTATTAAAAATAATGGGGGAGATGTTTTCCGAAAGACAAATCTTTTTGCCTATCTGAAAAGTTATTTAAAACCAGTCGAAAGACGTGAAGCTCAAACTGCTATTTGGGGACTCCCAGAGCATATATAAGCAGTCATGAAGAAAATGATACACACATTTAATGTTGAATGAGTTACTATTAAAAATCAACCTGTCTTGGGGCTTCCCTGGTGGTCAGTGGTTAGTACCCTACCCTTCCACTGCAGGGGGCCCAGGTTCGATCCCTGGTGGTGGAACTAAGATCCCGCAAGCCACGTGACGTGGCCAAAAAAAAAAAATTTTTTTTTTAAATCAGCCTGTCTTTACCATTTAGCCTTGTCTGGACTAAATATTCCTGGGCTACAATATAACTCAGGCCTGAAATAGATTTTAAAAAGATGAATTACAAATTGAAACTGAAACTTGTTTTATTTCCCCATTTCCATCCCTGTTTATTCATTTCTCATCCTGATGGATCTTTCTTTTTCTGCCCTTTCTTTTTTATTATTTTTTATTCAATGACTCTATTTTACTAAATACCTACAAATACTTTTTCTCTTTTTGTAGGGCTGCTAAGTACTTCATGTCAAGTGTAACAAGCAGGATAGACTGTACAAAGGAATCTATTGTAAATAGCCAGACTTAGTGGATTTGAACTAAATCCAGTGTGTTCTCTACGTGGCTCCAGATCATTTTTCCAAGCTAATGCTATTATGATGTCAAGTGGAAACGGCTCCCCTGACCCCATTTCATCTTATGAAATTATCACCCTTTGTCCTTATCTAATAATGGGTATAACACAGTTAAGTTTTCTGTGTTTAGCTTACCCACTCATTCAAAGAGGAATAGTGAAAAGTCATTGGGGCAGGGCTGAGCTATGAAAGAAATATCAATTCCTCGTGTTTAGAGGAGCCCAGAAATGATGTTGATTTGTCAGCGTGAGCTCTAGTGACTGCATTTTCCCATTATCAAAGCCAACTCACAGAAGCTTAGTCTCTCCTGGGGGAGAGGAGTCACTGAAAATATAATACTTTATTGCTTTTACATATTTGATGTCTATACAGTGACTTGGTGGATTTTATGAGACTCACATCAATGTGATTTGCCAGACTCCAAACAACTAACTCTTACAGAGCCATGTTGAAACCCAGCCATCTCAGTTTGCTGGAGACGGATGGGGTTCTCGGGATGCAGGACTTTGACTTTTAAAATGGGACAGTTCCAGGTGAACTGGGGCAAGTTGATCATCCTAATAGATCTAGCACATGCGGGTGCTAAAGCGTCATTTCTGAAGGCTAATATGCCTTCTACAGCGCTCTGAAGCCCCACCAAAGGAGATGGCATTCATGTGAAACCCAGAGCACTTGAATAAGGAAGGTAGCTTCTACCTCCTGACTGACCAACCTGAGGACTCTAGCATCACAAGTGTCCTCCCAGAGGAGGTGACTCCTGTCATCCTGTCACCACTTGTGGGTACACAGCTATTTCCTCACAAAGTTTTTAGCCATATTTTAGTCTGCCATTGGTGCTTCTCACCAGAACCGATGGGGTCAGAACTTCAGCTGCCTCAGTTCTCCCTTGTAAGGTGAGGCTGATAATACCAAACACTTTAGGTTTGCTGTGGAGAGTAATGAGCTGACGAATGAAAGCAGCTAGAAGCGTGCCTGGTGCACAAGTGTCCTGCAAATGTGAGGTTCACCCTTCTTTGAGTTTCTACTGATACCTATAATGGAGAGGAAAATGAATCTTTTAGAAGAGGCAACCTCTAAATGATCAGTTCCTAAAGCCTAGTATTTATTTTTGTCAGCCTCTTTCATTTTTTTTTAAGTTTTTTTTAACATCTTTATTGGAGTATAATTGCTTTACAATGTTGTGTTAGTTTCTGCTGTATAATAAAGTGAATCAGCTATACATATACATATATCCCCATATCCCCTCCCTCTTGCATCTCCCTCCCACCCTCCCTATCCCACCCCTCTAGGTGGTCACAAAGCACCGAGCTGATCTCCCTGTGTTATGCAGCTGCTTCCCACTAGTTATTTTACATTTGGTAGTGTATGTATGTCCATGCCACTCTCTCACTTCGTCCCAGCTTACGCTTCCTCCTCCCCGTGTCCTCAAATCCATTCTCTATGTCAGCCTCTTTCAATGGAAACATTCTGCGAGAATATTTTAACTGAACTTTTATATTGAAAAGGTGCTGATTTACTATGGTAACAGATTTTTTTCCATCCTACATACATAATCTGAAACAGACCCGAACAGAAGATACAACTTAGGGCACAGAAACCTTGAGATCACTGAGATGACCCAGATTGCACTTAAAGGGTTTGCCTCAAAGCATTAGACACAAGAGACACTCCCTGACTTATTTACTATGAACAATAAATTGGTGCAGTGGGTGGGAAGTTTTTAAAACACTTTTTTCTATGAAAAATTTCAAACACGCACAAAAACACAATAGTACAAGGGAGGGAGTTGTTTTAACATAGCTGAAGTTATATTGCAACACAGGGAGCAGAGTGATTAAAGGAAAATGTTTGAACCTAAGCTTATGTCTCCAGTAATGAAGTAATAATTTATTTAGTAGTCATAGGATTCTGTTTAAAGTGTCATATGATACTCTCTCTCTCTTTTCCTTTTTTTTTGTTTTGTTTTTTTGGGGCGAGGGTGGTAGTGTTTTTTGTATGATACTCTCTTATCAGCAGTGATTAGCGCAAACCACAGTAAAAAAACAAAACAAAACAAAAAAATTTTACCTCGTGACTCATACTTTATGTACGACCAAGAGAAAAGTTTTCTAAAAGAATCCTTACCATTTGCAACGAACTCTAATTCATTCACTTATTCCTCCATTTGTTCAGTATATGTTTGTAATGTTATATAAAATAGATGGAGTAACATCTGTTTAGAGAACAGGGATGTAGAAAAGAGAACAAATACCCCATTTGTCTCACTTGATCTCATTTCTGAATATCTAACTAAAATTATGCAGGAGACATAATTTCTTTTCTGCCATAGGAAGCCCACAAACCTGATGTTCATGTAGCCTGATTAGTATAAAGGAAACTTTGAGTATTTTTCTTGAGAACTGCAGAACCTAGGCACATATGTGTCATTTAGATCCTGTGACCTGTCCTGGGTCAAAATGCATAATCCTAAAGGGACTGCAGAACTTCTGCCCCCAGGCAACAGCCTCCACTCCAGTGCTCTCTTATGCCCTCTCCTGGTGGATTTTCTGCAGCAAAGTATCCATCCAGGCAGCTCAGAGTCCCAAATCCTAGACAATTAAACATATCCTTTGCTTAAGCAGTGGGCAGACTACTTGAACTTCCGTTCACCCTGGACCCAGCAGAAAAAAGAAAATGAAAAGGATACAGAAAAAAGAGAAGAAAACATTTGGCTATGTCTAGCTTTGGTAATTCCAATTAAATTAGAA
Organism: Monodon monoceros; assembly: GCF_005190385.1. NCBI lineage: Eukaryota > Metazoa > Chordata > Mammalia > Artiodactyla > Monodontidae > Monodon > Monodon monoceros. The sequence continues at coordinate 31,289,273 of NW_021703775.1, read as the reverse complement.
TTATTTCTCATCAACCCATCTACCACTTAGTTTCTTTTTCTTTTCTTTTCCTTTTGTTCCTTTTTCAAGAAATAAACACAAAATAGCTCATCAAAATAGCAATGACTAAGGGGTTGGGAAGAAGGAGCCCAAGTTTGATGTTGCTTTGTTTCTAACAGAATGAAAAAAAAATTATAAACCCAAACCCTATAATTCAACCCAACTTGTCGTGACCCTCTGATTAAAGCATTTTTTAAAAATAACAGATAGAAGTAGAGATCTGCACTGAGATAAGGATGGTTAGCATAGATCAAAAGGAATTGTACATATGTCAGTTAGATTAAGTGACAGGATGTGGGGAAGTGGTGGGTTCCATATCCAGTTACTTCATGCAAGAGTACATTTGCTGAATGCAGGTACTCTAACGGGAGCCACACATAGAAGGAAACTGGGGAAATTAATGGAAGGCGACCTATAACGGTTAGAGTGTTTGTTCTAATACGGATCCAGGACCACATTTCTCCTAATTGGTAATATTACTGTAATTTTTTATAACTGTCTATCTTGCCCCGCCCAGGATAGTAAATTATCTTTGAAGCTTTCATCTGGCATTTCTGAGAGGTCAGCATTATGTGGTAAGTACTCTATAGCCCACATATATAAACTTAGTCATCAGATATAGACAGACTACTTCCCCAAGCCTAAGAGAAGGAAAAGTATTTAAAATCCTCCCCCTCTCCACACACACACAAAGATTCCATCTATGGCATTTTAGGGAACAAAAGGGGCAAGTAATGTAGAAGAATGTCAATATCAATGGATCCCGATAAAGAAGAGTCAGGAGGCTTTATGGTGAGGTGGGGCTGGGAGATGAGAGGATGAGAAGGAGAAATAGTAAAATGGGAAAGTCATGCCATGTTTATTTTTCTGACAGGGAAATTTGCAATAGAAGAGTGTTACTAAAGAGTATAGTTAATGCCACGTATTTCGTTGGGATGCCATTCATACATTACATTTTATAATGAAGATGATCTTGGCTAACTGAGGCCAGGCTATAAATCAGAGAAGTTAGAAAGCCATGTTACAGAAATTCTGTGCAGCTTAACATAGGGGTTGCTTCCTTATTTAACTTAGTCACCAAAATCTAAAATTCTAGAGCTGGAAAAGACCTTCTCATTTACCTCCACCACGCTTAACTATTCCTCAGCTTAGTAATACTCAAATCGAATCACCTTTTAGCTGAAACGATTCCACACCCTTGATAATCCAACAGGTCGGGACTACAGTGAGGGGACTGAGGTCCTTGCCTGGGGCACAAAATTTAAGCGAGATGCCCCAAACCTCAGTAATCAAGATAAACAAGATTTTAACTTCCTCTATGCAAATCCCATCTCTGTTGGATCCTGTCTTTATTTAAAATTTTGATACCCTGTTCATCATGGATTTTTTGCACTGATTTTTTAAAAATATTATTTATCTTGATTACTGAGGTTTTTGACACTCAAATTATGCACCCAGAGGCCAATGCTTCACTCACCCCACAGTAGTCCTGGACCTGTAAACCCATTCCGATACTTATATAACTCCAAGTTCAGAAATTTCTTTCTTACATCAAACCCAGAGTTTCTCAACTTCAACACTATTGACATTTCTGGCTCAGATAATTCTTCATTGTGGGATTTTTTTCCTGTGCATTGTAGGATGTTTAGTGGCATTCTGGGCCTCCACCCACTAGATGCTAGTAGCACCCTCCCTTTTCCGTCTCCTTACCATCATTGCCAAATCACCTGTGGTTGAAAGCCACTGATCTAAGCAAAGTCACCTCATTTCTTCCCGTTCTCAGGAGAGACAGAAAGCAGCTTTTCATCATCCTCTAAATAACAACCCCATGAAAGTCTTTGCTTCGTAGAGTGTGTGTTTAATTTACAACCTGATTAGAGCGACGATAATCATATTAGTGTGTCTAGACTTACGAAGGTCAAACCCCTGGCCTCTGTAAGGTTGATTCCTATCTTATATCTGACATTTCAGTAGACCACTTGGCCATCTGAAGCAGTAGCTTCTTCCAGAAGTTCAGAGATGCCTTGTAATTATAAACCCCTTTGTCAAACGGCAAATTCAACTCTCTCATTGCATTAGGCCAGAGAGATTCGTTACCCAGCAACCCCATTTCACTCTCTTCAAAGTGAATTCCATCTTGGAATTTATCAGTAACTTTTTTGTAAGCTATCGTATCTTCTTCCATCTCAGAAGCTAAGCCTCTAATGAGTCAGATTACGTTAAATAATTCAGCAGTTCAACTTCCTCTGTGATCTCAGTTTTGTAAGTACTACAATTTGAGGAAGCCATTTTGCTTATAACAGCAGGAAAGATAAGTAGTAATTTTCTTTCTTACTATTCAAAGGTCAAATTCATCCCCAAATTTTTAAAGCACAGAGTCAGACTTGGAAGTCAACTTACACTAGGAAGGTAAAAGTCCACTTCTGGACACCGGTTTTGTAACAACACGCTGAAAAATCCCATAATCATCCATGCAAACTGCAACGTGAATCATAAATAGATCAATGAGCTAGAAATTGTTCCCAATGATCCACCATCTTCCACCTTCACCCTCTACTCTGTTGAACTTTCATAAAATTCTGGGTCCATGTGTGTTTTTTCTTCCAGGTGGGAATGATGTATGTTGGAGTCAACCTACATTAAAGATAATGAGTCTATATATTATACCAGTCAGGGTTGTTGGCTGCAAGCAACAGAAACTAATTCTGGTTGATTAAGCGGGAAAAAAAAGCATTCGTTGGTGAGTTGTGAAATAGTTCCAGGACTTTCCAACATGATTGGAACCAGGCAAGAGAAGGAAACCAGACGAGGGAAGCTTTGCTGCAGGTGGACCCCAGCCGAAACACATCACCTAACCCACCTAGTAGGGAAACCACCACTACTGACCCACCATTGAAAAATGGAAGCCACAGATTGCCTGGCAACCACAGACACCGGACTTTAGATGATGCTCCTCCTGCTACCACCCCCTTGGCACCTCTGGATTCTCCACTGTCTCTGCCTCTTTATGTAACCAGCTCCCAATTCAGAGTCTCTAGCAGAAGCATCTGTTTAGTCAGGCCTGGGTCACCTGCCTGCATTCTAGCTGCAAGAGAGGATGGGACAATGTCTGGACTTTTCAGCTTCTAAAATAGGAGGCAGGTCGCCAAGGAAATGACAGGTGTCCATTAGAGGTGTGATAAAGGGAGGTGGTTAATAATAACAGATGAAGTTTTGGTCTCTGAAGTCGGACTATCTGAATTTGAATTTATGCTCTATTACTAGTTACGTGACCTTGGGCAAATTACTTAAACCTTTAATCATTTCTCTTTCCTTATGAGGATTAAATTAAAATATCCCTGTATGTACAATATATGGTACATAGTAAGTAGTTCTATCTATCTGTATATGTGTGTGTGTGTATAGACACATATGTGTGTGTATGTGTGTGTATATGCCAGCATGCAACATTGATAACAGAGATAGAGTTCCTCCACCTCCATTCCCTTCCCTCTTTTATAAACACCTACCAGATACTGAGACCGTACTTGCCTATCTTAGACTTTTCATTTAGTTTAATGCAGGACAAGGCAATTCAGTTTAACTTTGGTCTCCCCAGTTAAAGCATACGTGATCTAGCAGAGTGACACCAATGAAGGAATAATTATAATTCAACATATGCTCTAGTAGCATGAAAATGAAATTTCAGAGAAGGATAGGATTAATTTTATCTGGGGAGCTAGAAAAATCATTATAGAAGGAACTTGCCTGGGAACATAATGAATGGGTAATAAGATTTTTCCAAAGAGTTGAGAGAGAAGGATTTCTACCAGGCAGTGAGAATACCCTCAGCACAGCTGTGTAAGTGCAGGGTGTGCCTGGGAATTGGGAAGAGTTCAGAAGGACAAAAACAAGGAATTGATGGGAAGGTGGGAAAAGATGAACTGGGAAAGATAGACTGGGGCCAGATGGTCCAAACCCTCAGAGTCACACCAGAGTGGTATCTTTTCTTCTGCTAACACACATGCCAGCAAGACTGCTAAGAACTGATCAAAAGCCCCAGCAATGTGTCTCATCACTGCTATCAATATGTTAGGTCAATATTTATTCCTGGTAAGATTTTTAATTCATTATTCAGAAGTTCAACCTATCAACTGAAAAACAATGCACAACTAAAAGTTGAGAATTATATTTTATTCAGCAGACTTGCTGAGGACTTAAGCTTGGGATACAGCCTCTCAGATAGCTCTGAGGGAATGTTCCAAAGAGGTAATGGAGGGGCCAGGATATATTGGAGGTCTTGCAACAAAAAACGGGTGGTCAGAACATCACAAATTAATTACTGTTAATTAAAGAGAAAGCAGATATCTCAAAGTAATGAACTTAGCACTTTTCTCTGTATGGGAAGATGCGAGAGTCTGGGCTCATTGAACTCATTCCTTTGATATGCACCTTAACTACCTAGGACCACTGTCCTGCTTTTCTCCATCCTGAATCCCCTCAGGGTGGGTGCACAGTCCGGGGCGGCTGCCTGGTTAATAGTTTGATGGTTGCACCATCCTTTGTTTACTGATACGGCAGGTGACATTTTTCATCCACAAACCCCAAGGATTAAGGTTGGCTTAAGGGAGACAGGGGAACAGGCAAAGCTTGTCCCAGTCCTTCATTTTGTTAAGTGTTCCTGTCCCTCCTAACCTAGGTCCCCAAGGCCACCTGGAAGCCTCTGCCTGTACAGGACACCCAATGCTATACTGCCAGAGGCTTCAGGCTCTCACTTGTGCTCCCAGCTCCATGTCCTGCCATTCTTCTTCCCCCATCACTCATCAGAGCCCCGATCTCTGTCCAGGACGAGATTGAGAATGGGCCAAACAGATAAACCAGCCTCCACGGCAGCCCTGGTCCATGGCCATTCTTAGTAACACATTGTGCTAATCGTACAGGTCTCCCCAGAAACACCACGAACAGTTCTCCAACCTCAATTTCTGTTTGCTCCTAGACGTACATTTTTCCCAACCTCTCTTCCACCCACCCCTGCCACAGTTAGAACAGATGCTCTCATCAGATAGAAGAACTTCTATCCACCACAAAATAAGGGTGCTCAAAAGAGGATTGCTCCAGAAAGTCTAAAGAGAGTGGCTGCTTCTTCGTTTCTCCTCAGGAAATAGAAGCAGCTTTGGGCTGGGCCTGAATCTGCTCTTTCCTTCTGCACCTAGAGTTTGGTCTCAACGTCTCCAACCCTATTAACCAACAGATCTGAGCCCAGTGGCTCCAGCCTCCGCAGGACTGGAAATGGAAGGGTTTGGCCCCTTGCTATGAACTGGGGCTTCAGCACACTGATTGCAGAGCCGAGTGGGTTTCTTTCAGCTTTTGTTTCAGCTGCCAAGAGCCCGGGGGCTCATGACCTGGGAGAAGCTCAAGAATGTCAGGGAGGAGGGGTGAGTCCAGCAAAGGCAAGGAGGCCTGGGGCTGAGGGCCATCCGCAGAGCTCAGGCTGAGAGGCCTCTGTGCTGCGGGGCCAGCCTCTTTAGTAACCTAGTCTGGTAAGACACGAGGGATGGATAAAATGAGCCATTATACACGAGACAGATCCGTTCCTCCAGTGGCAATATATTTTCCTCACATGCTTTTCTCTTCACAGCAAGTAGATGCATGTGAAGCCAGTGACTCTGAAGTCGGTCATATTGAATTTACTCCGTTTTCCTCAAGTCTTCAAGCGTGAAGTGTTACAAACCTTCATATGTACACTGGGGCAAGAAAGGATGAAAAAAAGCTCCAAGGCAAGGCCTAAGGAAAAGCCTGTGAAAGAAAACGGTAAGATAAAGCAACACAATTTCAAATCTTAATCTCTTGAAATGGTGCCTTGAAAGCCACACTTTCCACATTTCTGAGTGGAGCCTTCAAAACTCCGTGTCAAATCACGTTATAACCTTGCTTCTTATCTGTTTGTGAGAGATTTCAAGGGCCAGTAATTCCCCCAGATGTGGCAGAAAAGTTCACAGTAGAGATTTGCACACTTGACTAAGCTTCCTGCATTGCTTTTTGTGAGGACTGGTGAAGGAGAGAGATTTGTTCTCCCTTTCAGAACTAAATCATGCCACTGCCAAGGACACAGTCTCGAAGCCAACTCCCTTGGTCAGATACTCTCCAGGACAATGACTTAATTCTATATACTCCCTGTTTTGGTCCAGCAAAACACGTAGCCTGGGAGAATGTCCTTGCATTTTTTTCTACCTCATTTTTTTCTTCTCAAGTAAAAACTAAGAGACAAGACCTCTCCTATGAGGGACGCCTTTGGGTGCCCTCTCCCCAGACACTCTCCTGTGATACCCCATCCCATAACCAGTAATGGCCTGGATATTTGGGTGCTGGCTGGAGGCTGCGGTGATGACAGTGCAGGGGGGGCTTAGGAGAGAAGAGTCACGGAAACACTAATAGCTGTGGAGAGAGGGTGTCACCTGCCATAGGAAGGGCGGGAGACAACTTATTTTGTCTTCTCCTCTACCCGCCTGGTGGCACTCTGACCGGCCTGAGGCTTCCACAGGAAGAAGCAGGCGTGATGAGCTCTCAACAGCATCCTCAGGACCAGGGGTCCCAACACAAGCGTCAACTGGGGTCAGGCAGGTAATGTCAGTGAGTGACTCACCTCAGTCGGTGAGGTGTAAGGCTGTAAAGATGGCTGGAGTCTAGAAGAGAAAAGAAAAAAAAGACAACATCTACTGTGTTATTTGTTTGTTTGTTAAAATAAAGATAACTTTCTGAAACAAAACCAAAATTAGTGCTTCTTGGCAAACTAATATACTTTCTTGTAGGCATGACATTCATCATTCCCTTTTCCTCTTGACTGTCCAGAGGCTCAAAGCTATATTTTGTGCTTCTCTTTGATTTTTTGATTTTCCCTTTGATTTTTTTTCCCTCTCCTTCCCATCCTCTTCCTCTCCCATACACACACACACACACACACACACACACACACACACCTGCTTGGTAGTCTGTAAAGATGTGACATAGATAACATAGGAGTAATACTGGTTAAGTATTTCAGAGTTCTTAATTCCTTTTTATTAAGCATTAACATATGCCAAGGTCCTGTTTTTTATTTTCTTCTGTTTTATGTATTTTCATGTAAAACTCTCTACTGAACGTCCAGACTTAATAGAAAAGACTGTTAGGTTGATTCTAAATTCTGGCTCTGCCAGTGAACTCCAAGGGATTCTAATTTTAAAAACATCCTGTTATCTTCATTTTCAGGACTTAAAGTATCTCCCTTTGGAAGCTTTTTCATTTTGTTGTTTCTGTTGTTGTTGTTTTCTTTTGCTCACTATCATCTCTGTCTGCAAGCCAAGATCATGAATAGAGATAATATATTTTAGGGAGGGGCCGTAGATCAAAAATTAATCTCTACCAAAGTTAATTCCTGCATAAATTAAGCTGAATGTGTTTTTCAACACCATAAATCCTGTGTAATAGGTATAAATAAAACATGAACGTGGGTTTCCTTATTTATAACTTCATATCTACGACACTCCAGTGCAGAAAGGGCAAATTTGTTTTTTCTTTTTTAGAGCTGTTGGGCTAGCCATCTCAAAGGTGGTAGCAGACAGTGTAAAATTAGATTTCCTCTCTATGGCTGAAACAGCTAATAATCAGAGGCTCACAGAAAAATTTCCTCTGTGTACTTGTGCAATACCTCATGACCCTCCTCTTGGAACCAGCAAACCAGTAGAACTGCCAGGGATGATTTGAGAATAAGGTGGGAGAGAAACCAACATCTCTGGGGACTGGGAAGTTTGTTTTGCTCCATGAAGTCGGTGGCCAGGTTGTTGGCTTCAGGTTATTCTGCGACTGTAATTCAGTTCTTAGAGAATCTGTGAGGTAGGATGAAAATAGGGCGTCTGGATGACCCAGTTGATCATCCTGTGACCTGCAGGGGGCGCGCTAGTGCCTCATCCGCTTTGCTTGGCCAGAACGCACACCCCACACCCCTCGACTGTCTGAATGTCCACTGCTAACAGTTTTTTTTTTAAATTTTTATAGAAATAGAGTTGATTTACAATGTTGTGCTAGTTTCAGATGTACGGCAAAGTGATTCAGTCATACATATATATAAATATATATATTCTTTTTTTACATTCTATTCCATTATAAATTATTACAAGATATTGAGTATAGTTCCCTGTGCTATACAGTAGCTCCTTGTTAGTTACCTATTTTATATATAGCAGTGTGTATATTTTAATCCCAAACTCCTAATATATCCCTCTTCCCCTTCCCCCTTGGTAACCATAAGTTTGTTTTCTATAACGTATTTACAAAACATAAATAGACTCACAGACATAGAAAGGATCTGTTGATTAAGAGGAGAAATGTAGAGTGAAAAGCACTGCTAACAGTTTTGCCTGGGAAATTATGCTCTACCTACCCTCCCACCAAAGCCAGGGCAGCCCATAGCCAATGAGAGCATAAGACGCTCACCCCTTCTTCTCAATTCTGACTTGACGTTTATACTCCAGGACTGCGTTGTCCAACAGTAGCCATGACTCTTATGTGACTATTTACATTTTAATTTAATTTAATTAAAAATTGTATGTCAGTTACACCAGCCATATTTCAAATGCTCGATGGTCCTATGTAGATAGTGGTAACTGTACTGGATTGTGCCAATTACGTAGAACATTCCCCTCAGTGCAATAACTTCTACTGGACAGCACTGCTCCAGAGTCTACCTCTATGGATCACAAAAAGGCCTGTCCTGCTTCCATATCTGACTTCCCTACCTCCCTTGTATTTTTTTATTTTCTTTTTTTTTTAATAGTTAACAGATTTTATTCTAATAGCTGTAATTATAGTGCTTGTTTGTCGAAATGAAAACTGAAAACAAGTATACAAAACAGTTGATTATTCATTGTGTATATTGAAAGCCGTAAGAGGTTCCATGACGCCAAATAAACCAGTTGGGAGGTTTTCCCCAAGACAAAGTTTAACAGCTCCAGCTTCTTCGGTGTTTATCCAAATACAAAAGAAAAAAGTAGAGGTTATCGTTTTCGATGGCAAATCTGACACTTGCAGGCTGAGGGAGTGAAAGCACATGTAGACAGGGGCTCTGAGGGGCTGGGGCTCAAGGATGACCACGCGCGCCCCTGCTGGTGAGACCCCAGAGCCCGGGGCAGGCAAGCAAGGGGGCTGCAGGGCTCCTGCTTGAACCAGAGCGTTCCAACCAAAGTGCCCATGCTGACCCAAGAAAAGGCTGGGGTTCCTGCAAGGGGTCTGAGAGTGGTGGCTGCAGCCTCCAGCCCATCTCCTGGGAGGCCGTGTAAGCACAGATACAAACACAAATGCTGCGGTGTATGGGATGACCCGAGACAGAGCAAATCACAGGGACTCTACTGTGACCATGCAGAATGGATCATGGCTGGTTCTGCCCCGTTTCACGTTCCCAGTGGGAAGCAGACCACTGGTGGACTGGACTCAGGCCATTACTGCAGAACCTACACTAGGCACATTTCTCCCTTCTGTGTGTTCAAGTCTTCTCCTTATCTTGTATTTGTAACTATTTTTAAAAATGCACTGCGGGCTTCCCTGGTGGCGCAGTGGTTGAGAGTCCGCCTGCCGATACAGGGGACACGGGTTCGTGCCCCGGTCCGGGAAGATCCCACATGCCGCGGAGTGGCTGGGCCCGTGAGCCATGGCCGCTGAGCCTGCGCGTCGTTGCGGAGAGGCCACAGCAGTGAGAGGCCCGCGTACCACACACACAAAAAAAGGAATACAGTTCAATTCAGAGTAGCCGCATTTTTATTTAATCATCGTGTAGTTGACTTACAATGTTGTGTTAGTTTCAGGTGTACAACAAAGTGATCCAGTTATACATACATATATATCTTTTCTTCTTCTTCTTCAGATTTTTTTCCCTTATAGGTTATTACAAAACATTAAGTATAGCTCCCCAGACTAGCCACTTTTCAAGTGCTTGCTGTCACCGTATTGGGTATTGCAGTTCCAACCATGGCCTTAACTTAAAATCTGTCCATCTGTCAGTATATCAGGAATGAGTTCCATGAACAAGGACAAATAAGTTTGTCTTCTGGGGCCTCATGTACAACTACTTGATCTCTAAAAACCCCTCAAGCTCTAAAATTCTTAAGCTCTGTGATGTCTGTTTCCAAAGTCTCCTCCAGCTGATTTAACCAGTGTGACCTACTGTCTATCAAACCAGCAAGATTTGAGGTAGTGAGCTATCCATTCGTGTGTGTGTTTGGGCCTGTGTGCAAAAGTCGGCCCGTTTTCAGATGGCATAGGCTGTCTGCAACTGGGAAAGGAGACTGGCCTGTGAAAAGAGTACAGTTTGGTTCATGGCTTTTAAAGATAATTAAATTAATTTTTAAATCATTTTTTAATTTAGTTTAAAAGCAGTGAGCTTTACCCATCTATGTGTAAAATTTAACTGTATATCCACACAACTATTAAGTAAATATATACATACACACAGGGATATTCATTGCAATATTTTTTAATACTGCAAATATTGGAAATATATATAGCAAAATATTGGAAATTAATTTTGTCTACCCAAAGGTAGCTATTAAAAAAATAATAATAAGAGGCAGTTCTACAAACTAGTGGTTACCAGTGGGGAGATGGGGAGGGGTAATATAGGAGTGGGGCAGTAGGAGGTACAAACTATTGGGTGTAAGATAAGCTATAAGGATGTATTGGACAACACAGAGACGTTAGCCCATATTTTGTAATAACTGTAAATGGAGTGCAACCTTTAAAAATGGTATTAAAAATTGAACATGCATAACAATAAAGCCATAAATCAACTTAAAAGAAAATGAGGCAGTTCTAGACTGAAGTGGAAAGATCCCCAAGAAATTTTATAAAGTGAAAAAAACTAGATGCAGTACAATGTATACTATCACGTATAAGGGGAAAGAAAAATACACACACATGTTGCAAGTACATAGAACAGTTCTGGAAAGTTGCAAAATCGACTGGTAACAATGAACAGGTGGATGTCTGTGAGGAGGGCAACTATATAGTTTCCTAAGGAATAGAAGAGGGGAGAGATTGACTCTTACTCTTGCTGTATACTTTTTCATACACCTAAATTTTGTGCATATATTATCTACACAAAATAAAGTGCAAATGATTAATTTTAAGTGAGATTAGAAACAAAATAATTTAGAACAAATGTTTCCAAACAATTAAACGTGTCCACCTTACAGAGGATTTTAAGGTCAAATAATATTGTTCACGTGAATGCCCTGCACAGCCTGCCATGGAGTAGGTGTGAAATAGATCATCAATAAGCGTGAATTAAAACAAGAAAAATTACAGCTACCCTCATTTACATTAAATAGTGAATTGCTTTGAAACCTATGGCTTTCCAACTGTCATGACACTATTTATTTGGAAGGAGCATCATGGGCTGGAAAAAAAGACGCTGGTGGGATTAGGTGGGCTAGACTGGAATCCCACTCAGCCACTTCCTAGATGGGTCACTTTTGACAAGGTGTTTCACTTTCCTTTAAGCTCCACTCCACATTTGGGAGTGAGGCGGGGAGGGGGGTGGGAAGTCTGTCAATTTGTAGTAACCGATTCTGTGCATGGGTTTAAAAAGACAGAGCCACATACAGAAAATCCCACCCTCTCTTAGGAAAGCCAGATGGGACACACTTAAAATGTTCTCAACATTGCCCAGATATATGCTGCATTCACTTCTCCCTCTTGCTTTCCCTTACTCTTCTCCAGTGGAGCTCCTTTGCCATCAATCAGGCATCCAGCCTGGGGATTTGTATCAGAACAGGACACTCCATCTGTATGATAATGGCTAGGTTTGTCCGTGGAAAGAAGGAAGAAATAGATAAAGCAAGTGGGGTGAGACAAGGAGAGCAGTGTAGAACCACCAATTATCTGGACAAAGAAACTTCCTAGTCACCAGCCCAGGAGAAAAGAAATCTGGGTAGGTGGATAGGACAGTAATGAACTCTCCTCCTACAAAAAAGCGTAAAGGAAAGCCTCTGGATTCTCTTTTGCAAAAACATTTCATCTAGTTCTGGAGTATCTCCCCTGGGATTTACGATGGCCCTGGGTGTGGCCCCAGGTATGAGAAGCAACCTCACTGCAGAGGCTCTGCCTGTAGACTGGTCCATAAGGTCATGGAAATAAACATATTCTTCAAAGACTGTGGTCTGAGACCACACAAAATGCAAGGTGTTCGAAAATTGGAAATAACAGGATAAACTTTAAACAGTACAGTACTACATAGCTGATTGTGTTTGTTGGGTACCTAGGCTAACATTGTTGGACATACGAACAAATTGGACTTATGAACTCGCTCTCGGAACAGAACTCGTTCGTATGTAGGGGACTTACTGTACCACTTTATCGCTGGGTGACCAAGAGCAAGCTACTTAAAACCTTAACCTTTGTTTCCTCATCTACCAAGTAGGGTTAATGATTGCACCTAACTCGTAGGGTTGTAAGGATGCCATCAAGGGAAGTGATGCTTAATTCTATGTGTCAACTTGACTGGGTGACAGGATGTCCAAATAGCTGGTAAAACGTTATTTCTGGATGTGTCTGTGAGACTGATTCTGGAAGAATTGGTAGGTTGAGTAAAAAAGGTCATCCTCACCAGTGCAGGTGGGCACCATCCAATCTGTTGACAGCCTGAATAGAACCAAAGGGTGGAGGGAAGGTCAACTTGCTTTTTCTGCTTGAGCTGGGATGTCCATCTTCTCCTGCCTTTAGACATCAGTGCTCTTGGCTATTGGGCCTTTGGACTCAGACTGGGACTTTCACCATTGTCTCACCCCGTTCTCAGGCCTTCGGGTTGGGACTGGAACTACCGCACCAGCCCTTCTGGGCTTCCAGCTTGCAGAGGGTAGATGGTGGGATTTTTCAGTCTCCATAACCATGTGACCCAACCCCTCATTCTAAATCTCTCTCTATCTCTATAGATCCTATTAGTTCTGTTCCTCTGGAGAACCCTGACTAATACAGACTTCAACATATCTTTTTCAGGGGGGCACAGATCAATCATTCATTACATGACACATGGCAACAGCCAGAGAAGATAAAAATCTGAGGAAGAGTTGGGAGCTGGAAGCCATGGACAGAGGACCAAATCAGGCATCAGGCATCAGGCCGTGGATCGTACTTCCTGAAGTTAAGGGTATGAAGGAGAGTGAAGGCGGTTAGATATGAGCTGCTATTTCTGTCTGTCTCCAGCCAAGGAAGCCAACTGCAATTCCAAAGAACACAAAGGGAAGCGCCCTAAAATGTGCCGCAAAATGCCCAGTTCCTGAGCCAGACGCTGTACTGGAGCTAAAAAAAGAAGAAAGTGGGGGCAGAGGGTGGCTTTGTACTTATTTTCCTCCAGTCCCAAGGGAACAGACAGTTTTAGCTGGAGACTTTTACTGCCGAGATTCTAGCAAGGTTTTTCAGAGTGCCCCAGTCATCGGCGCATCCATTACTGCTTGGGAATCCCAATTTCTTAAGCATTTTCAACAACCCATTCAGACTCTGTCAGCAACCAAATCCTCCTACAGGGATGTCTCTTGATTTAATTTCATCAGACCTGAATGACTTGGCTGGAGCCCTCAGGATGCTTCACTTAGACATTACGCATTCAGAGTGAACATCCAAAAACATTCTGACGCACAAGCCACATCTGCTGGGCATTAACACAAAGATTCTGGCCCTTCATACTTAGAATTCCCTTCTTGGCATCCATATATGTGCTTTTAAATGCTTTGTCGGACAAGCCCTGGGTATCGCTCATGCTGATGCTTGTGAGGGGGGCGTGGAGAGGAGAGGGTCTGGATGCTAGCATTAAAGCTGAGATGCACTGGGGTCCTAGAGGTGAAAATGAGTGGATTACACCCTGACATATGACCATCGATGAACTTGATTGCACACAGTGACCAGAGGGAGGGAATATCCAGAAATAAAAGTAATAATTGCTCCTTACATTTTCTGAGCATTTACTAAGTGCTCTACAAGTATTATATAAGCCTCTAAGAGATAGGAACTTATTGCCCCCATTTTAAGGGTGAGAATACTGAGGCTTGAAGGAGCTAAGTGATTTACCCAAGGTCATACAACCAGTTAAGTAGCGGTGGCAGGACTGAAACACAGGCAATCTGACTTTGAAGCCAGCCCTACTCTCACTATTTTTTATTTTGTTCTATAATAATTGATACTTACACACACACACACACACATATATATGGCACATATGTTACAAAGTGTAGTAGTAACATAAATACTCATAAACCCACCATGCAACTTAAAAGGTGTGTCATTACCAATATCTTTGAAGTGAGCCACATGTTTCCATATGTCCCATCTCCTGTCTACCCCCAGCAGAAACCACCATTCTGGGATTTTGTGTTTATCACTCTCTTTGTGTTGTAAAACAGCTTTTATCTAATAGGTATATATCCTTAAAATTCAGTTTAGTTTGGTTTTGAGCTTCAAAAATGGGGTTATATTATATACAATCTTCTGTGACTTGCCTTTTTTTTACTCAACATTATGGTTCTAAATTTCATCCACATTGTACTGGTTAGCTGCCTTTTCATCATTTCCACTGTTGGGCTCCGTTTGTTTAAATAGACCACAATTTTTTTTTGGATGAATAAGTGTTTTATTCACATTTTAAATTATAATTCACATTTAATTGCATGGAGAAACAAGGATTTTATATTGAGAAAGATAATTCAGGATAACCTGCTTGAAACTAATTTACTAAGTTCAACCTATAATCTCTATGCAATTTCTTTTTTTATTGAAGTATAGTTGATTTACAATGTTACTGCTATACAGCAAAGTGACTCAATTATACACATATATACATTCTTTTCCATTATGGTTTATGCCAGGATATTGAATATAGTTCCCTGTGCTATACAGTAGGCTCTTGTTGTTTAGACCACAATTTATTTATGCAGTCTTCTATTAAGGAACATTTGCATTGTTTCCAGTTTTTCCTGTTACAAACTATGCTGTTATGAACAATTTTGAACTTGTCATCAGGTACACATGTACAAGGATTTCTCTAGATATTGTAGGGCCAAATTATTTTCCAAAATATTTGCATCAAAATACACTCTTCAGATGTGTATAGGAGTCCTTGTTTGTCCACATTTTCACCAGCGCTAGGTATGGTCAGTCTTCTTCTTAGTGTTTGCTAAGTTGGTGGGTGTGTAAAATGGTGTCTCACTTGGTTTCAATTTGCATTTGTATCTTATTACTATTATAAATCATATTCAGACAATGTTTGTTTACATTTACCTCAATTTAGCCTTCAGGTTTACTAGGTATTTTTGCTCATCACTCCTGCTTATATTTCTGACCTTGCTACTGAGATAAATGTTGCTTCTTCTTGAACTATATCCTTTAGAAGTTCATGTTGTTAAGAGCCATTGGTTGTAAATCCTCTCATTCTTTGCTACTCTGAAGATGTCTCTATTTATTCCTTGTTCTTAAAAAAAAAAAATCTCCTGGAACACAATCCTATTTTGACAGTATGTTAACCAACTTGAAGATGTTCTTCTACTGTTGTCTGTTTTCCTTTATTATAATTGAGAAGTTTGCCATCAGCCAATTTGTCTTTACTTTGTGGGTGATCCTTTTTCTCTGGTTATTTTTGAGATCTTCTCTTGGGCTTTGGTATTTGGTAGAATCATACGGATATGTGTCTAGGTGTGGAAATTTTTATCCTGCTTGACACATGTTGGTCTAAACTCCACTTGATCATGGTGTATGATCCATTTAATGTGCTTTCGGATTCTGTTTGCTAGTATTTTGTTGAGGATTTTTGCACCTATGTTCATCAATGATATTGGCCTGTAGTTTTCTTTCTTTTTGACATCTTTGTCTGGTTTTGGTATCAGGGTGATGGTGGCCTCATAGAATGAGTTTGGGAGTGTTCCTCCCTCTGCTATATTTTGGAAGAGTTTGAGGAGGATAGGTATTAGCTCTTCTCTAAATGTTTGCTAAATTTGCCTGTGAAGTCTTCTGGTCCTGGGATTTTGATTGTTGGAAGATTTTTAATCATAGTTTCAATTTCAGTGCTTGTGATTGGTCTGTTTATAATTTCTCTTTCTTCCTGGTTCAGTCTTGGAAGGTTGTGCTTTCCTAAGAATTTGTCCATTTCTTACAGGTTTTCCATTTTATTGGCATATAGTTTCCTGTAGTAATCTCTCACGATTCCTTGTATTTCTGCAGGGTCAGTTGTTACTTCTCCTTTTTCATTTTTAATTCTGTTGGTTTGAGCCTTCTCCCTTTTTTTCTTGATGAGTGTGGCTAATGGTTTATCAATTTTGTTTATCTTCTCAAAGAACCAGGTTTTAGTTTTCTTCATCTTTGCTATTGTTTCCTTCACTTCTTTTTCATTTATTTCTGATCTGATCTTTATGATTTCTTTCCTTCTGCTAACTTTGGGATGTTTCTGTTCTTATTTCTCTAATTGCTTTAGGTGTAAGGATGGTTGTTTATTTGAGATTTTTCTTGTTTCTGAGGTAGAATTGTATTGCTATAAACTTCCCTCTTAGAACTGCTTTTACTGCATCCCATAGGTTTTGGGTCATCGTGTTTTCACTGTCATTTGTTTCTAGGTATTTTTTGATTTCCTCTTTGATTTCTTCAGTAATCTCTTGGTTATTCAGTAGTGTATTGTTTAGCCTCCAAGTGTTTGTATTTTTTACAGATTTTTTTCCTGTAATTGATATCTAGTGTCATAGCGTTGTTATTGGAAAAGATACTTGACAAGATTTCAATTTTCTCAAATTTACCAAGGCTTGATTTGTGACCCAAGATATGATCTATCCTGGAAAACGTTCCATGAGAACTTGAGAAGAAACTGTATTCTGTTGTTTTTGGATGGAATGTCCTATAAATATCAATTAAGTCCATCTTGTTTAATGTGTCATTTAAAGCTTGTGTTTCCTTATTTATTTTCATTTTGGATGATCTGTCCATTGGTGAAAGTGGGGTGTTAAAGTCCCCTACTATTACTGTGTTACTGTCGATTTCACCGTTTATGGCTGTTAGCATTTGCCTTATGTATTGAGGAGCTCCTAGGTTGGGTGCATAAATATTTACAATTGTTATATCTTCTTCTTGGATTGATCCCTTGATCATTATGTAGTGTCCTTCTTTGTCTCTTCTAATAGTCTTTACTTTAAAGTCTATTTTTTCTGATATGAGAATTGCTACTCCAGCTTTCTTTTGAGTTCCATTTGCATGGAGTATCTCTTTCCATCCCCTCACTTTCATTCTGTATGTGTCCCTAGGTCTGAAGTGGGTCTCTTGTCGACAGCATATATACGGGTCTTGTTTTTGTATCCATTCAGTCAGTCTATGTCTTTTGATTGGAGCATTTAATCCATTTACATTTAAGGTAATTATCGACATGTATGTTCCTATTACCATTTTCTTAATTGTTTTGGCTTTGTTTTTGTAGGTCTTTTCCTTCTCCTGTTCTTCCTGCCTAGAGAAGTTCCTTTAGCATTTGTCGTAAAGCTGGTTTGGTGGTGCTGAATTCTCTTAACTTTTGCTTATCTGTAAAGATTTTAATTTCTCTGTTGAATCTGAATGAGATCCTCGCTGGGTAGAGTCATCCTGGTTGCAGGATTTTCCCTTTCATCACTTTAAATATGTCCTGCCACTCCCATTTGGCTTGCAGAGTTTCTGTTGAAAAATCAGCTGTTAACCTTATGGGGATTCCCTTGTATGTTATTTGTTGCTTTTCCCTTGTTGCTTTTAATATTTTTTCTTTGTATTTAATTTTGGATAGTTTGATTAATATGTGTTTCTGCATGGATTTATCCTGTATGGGAGTCTCTATGTTTCCTGGAACTGATTGACTATTTCCTTTCTCATGTTAGGGAAGTTTTCAACTATAATCTCTTCAAATATTTTCTCAGACCCTTTCTTTTTCTCTTCTTCTTCTGGGACCCCTATAATTCAAATGTTGCTGCATTTAATGGTGTCCCAGGGGTCGTTGAGACTGTCCTCAATTCTTTTCATTCTTTTTTCTTTATTCTGCTCTGTGGTAGTTATTTCCACTATTTTATCTTCCAGGTCACTTATCCGTTTTCTGCCTCAGTTATTCTGCTATTGATTCCTTCTAGAGAATTTTTAATTTCATTTATTGTGTTGTTTATCATTGTTTGTTTGCTCTTTAGTTCTTCTAGGTCCTTGTTAAACATTTCTTGTATTTTCTCCATTCTATTTCCAAGATTTTGGATCATCGTTACTATCATTACTCTGAATTCTTTTTCAGGTAGACTGTCTGTTTCCTCTTCATTTGTTAGGTCTGGTGGGTTTTTACCTTGCTCCTTCATCTGCTGCATATTTCTCTGTCTTCTCATTTTGCTTAACTTCACAAGTTGCAGGTTCGTAGTTCCTGTTGTTTTTTGGTGTCTGCCTCCAGTGGGTGAGGTTGGTCCAGTGGCTTGTGTAGGCTTCCTGGTGGAGGGGACTGGTGCCGGTGTTCTGGTGGGTGGGGCTGGACCTTGTCTTTCTGGTGGGCAGGGCCACATCCAGTGGTGTGTTTTGGGGTGTCTGTGAACTTAGTATGATTTTAGGCAGCCTCTCTGCTAATGGGTGGGGTTGTGTTCCTGTCTTGCTAGTTGATTGGCAAGGGGCGTCCAGCACTGAAGCTTGCTGGCTGTTGGGTGGAGATGGGTCTTAGTTTTGCAACAGAGATCTCTGGGGGAGCTCTTGCCGATTGATATTACATGGGGCCAGGAGTTCTCTGGTGGTCCAATGTCCTGAACTCAGCTCTCCCACCTCAGAGGCTCAGGCCTGACACCAGGCCGGAGCACCAAGACCCTGTCAGCCAGGCAGCTCAGAAGAAAATGGAGAAAAAAAGAAAGGAAAAAATATATAAATTAAAAAAATTATTAAAATAAAATAATAATAATAAAAAGAGAGCAACCAAACCAATAAATCCACCAATGATAACAAGTGCTAAAATCTATACTAAGATAAACATACAAATCAGAAATCAGTCACAGACAGCAAACCCCAAGTCTACAGTTGCTCCCAAAGCCCACCACTTCAATATTGGGATGATTCGTTGTCTATTCAGGTATTCCACAGATGCAGGGTCCATCAAGTTGATTGCGGGGATTTAATCCACTGCTTCTGAGGCTGCTGGGAGAAATATCCCTTTCTCTTCTTTGTTCTCACAGCTCCCGGGTTCAGCTTTGGATCGGGCCCCGCCTCTGCGTGTAGGTCGCTGGAGGGCGTCTGTTCTTCGCTCAGACAGGACGGGGTTAAAGGAGCCGCTAATTCGGGAGCTCTGGCTCACTCAGGCCGGGGGAGGGAGGGGCACGGAATGCGGGGCGGGCCTGCGGCGGCAGAAGCCGGCGTGATGTTGCAACAGCCTGAGGTCCGCGGTGCGTTCTCCCGGGGCAGTTGTCCCTGGATCCCGGGACCCTGGTAGTGGCGGGCTGCACACGCTCCCGGAAGGGGGGTGTGGATAGTGACCTGTGCTCGCACACAGGCTTCTTGGTGGCGGCAGCAGCAGCCTTAGCGTCTCATGCCGCCATGTTAGCCGCGGCTCGCACCCGTCTCTGGAGCTCCTTTAAGCAGCGCTCTTAATCCCCTCTCCTGGCGCACCAGGAAACAAAGAGGGAAGAAAAAGTCTCTTGAAAAAGTCTCTTGCCTCTTCGGCAAGTCCAGACTTTTCCCCGGGCTCCCTCCCGGCTAGCCGTGGCGCACTAACCCCCGGCAGGCTGTGCTCACGCCGCCAACCCCAGTCCTCTCCCGGTGCTCCGACCGAAGCCCGAGCCTCAGCCCCCAGCCCCGCCCGCCCCGGAGAGTGAGCAGACAAGCCTCTCGGGCTGGTGAGTCCGGTCGGCCCTGATCCTCTGTGCGGGAATCTCTCCGCTTTGCCCCCCGCACCCCTGTTGCTGTGCTCTCCTCCGGCTCTGAAGCTCCCCCACTCCGCCACCCGCAGTCTCCCCCCCGCGAAGAGGCTGCCTAGTGTGTGAAAACCTTTCCTCCTTCACAGCTCCCTCCCACTGGTGCAGGTCCCGTCCCTATCCTTTTGTCTATGTTTATTCTTTTTTCTTCTGCCCTACCCAGGTACGTGGGGAGTTTCTTGCCTTTTGGGAGGTCTGAGGTCTTCTGCCAGCGTTCAGTAGGTGTTCTGTAGGAGGTGTTCCACATGTAGATGTATTTCTGATGTGTTTGTGGGGAGGAAGGTGATCTCCGCGTCCTACTCCTCCGCCACCTTGAAGGTCCTCTCTCCCAGCAAATGTTTTTAAAGAGAATAGGCATGCTCTTCATGCCCTTCCTTCCACCGTGACCTGGAGTGTGCATATCTGGAGTCCTAGCAGTTCTTAGATCATAAGAACAAGGGCCCTAACTGAGATCTCAGAGGATGCACGGACCGGCAGGAAGCAGGTCCCTGACAAATTTGTGTTAAACCTGCTCTGGATACCTGCTTCCTGACTTCTTTTACGTAAAAACAAATAAAACCATGTATGTTTAAGTCACTGTGACTTTGGATTCTCTGCCAGGTGTGGCTAAATTTTGTCCTAAGTGACATAATCATTGCATCTTGTTTCCTTGTGTGTTTGGTAATTTCTTATTTTGATCTTTTTTTGGTTTTACATAATCTGTGGGAATCCTGAAAGCCTGAATTAATGACACCTTCCTCCAAAAAGGATTTGCATTTACTTTTTCCTGCAGTCATGTGTCCTACCAACAGGGAATGGCTTTAAACTTCTTAATGAGGGCATGGGCCCTGGCAGCAGGCTCAGGGCTTAGCTTCCAATCCCTACGTTTGGGGCTGACACTGGCATTGATCCTCCAAGCCTTGCAGTTTGCTTCCCTCTCTTGATTCTAGTTTTAGCTCATTATGCATGTATGTGTATGTTCTATTATTTTGTTTTGTTGTCATTGGAAATTTCCCGCTGTTTCTTGTGAGAGTTCAATGTATTACAAAGCATGTTTCATCTGGATCTAATGCCATTGTAGCAGAATATTACATCAGGGCATCATTCTGCCAGCAGCATCCCAGTTTCACCCTTAAGATGTGCTGCAAAGGCTTCACATCTGCTTGGCCCACCCAACATTTTGGTGCAAATTTGGTCCAAGCAGAACTCTTCTGGAAGCTAGGTTAGTACCACTTTCTCTGACCACAGACTTGACTCTTTTACTTGTATCAGGAGTTCAGCTCAGTCATTAATTATGTTTTTTAGCATTTCTGACAGCTCTTTCAAATTACACAGGCTCATTTCTCTGTCTGCTAAGACTCTGATACATCTCCAGGAACATGTATAATAAAATGTTACTAATGGGATCATATACTTATTACAATATGTATAATATCCTGCAGCTTGCTTCTTGGTTTAAGAACATATCCTAGTCCATCTCAGTACTTACAGTCGCCTCATTCTTCTTTCATAGATGCAATACTATTCCATCATATTACCACAGTGTTTGAACAATTGGATAATCGATGGACATTTAGGTTGTTTCCAATTTTCTGATATTATAAATAGTGCTGTGCTGTAATAAACATATGTGTGTGTGTGTACGTATGTGAGAGTCATCTGTAGAAAGGATTTCTAAGAATAAAATTTTTTTGGTTCAAAGAGTATGAATATTTCACATTTTGAGGGATGTCACCAATTTGTCTCCCTCCAAAACTGTGCTAATGTAATGGTGCTTGTGACAGAAACTACTAATGCCAACGCAGTGTCCATTTCCCCCTAATTCCTTAGTAAGAGATTCCCTTTTTCGTTTCAGAGTGGTGTTTTGCCTAACTAAAAGCTGCATTTCACAGCCTCGCTTTCGGCTAAGTGTGACCACGTGACTACCTTCTGGCCACGGAACTGTGAGTGCAAGTGTTTGTGTGGAACATTCTGGAATACTGGAAGTTATGCCACTTTGGGCCCTTCTGCCTTTATTCCTCCTTCCAACATGCATGGTGGTTGGATGGCTAGCATCCCCCTAGCCATCTTGGACCATGAAGTGATGAGAATAGAAACCATGCACTAGGCATTGTGGAGACGAAAGAAAGGAGGCAGAATCATGGAGCACCACCCTACAACCCTAGACTGCCTACATCTTGACTGCCATTGTATTGAGAATAAACCCAGGATTTTCTGGGTCTTTGTTACATGCAACTGAATGCAATTCCTAAATGACACCTTTCCTTCCAAACATTTAACCAATAAGCCAGTCTTTACTGAGTACTTGCTATGATGAGCCCAGTCATGTGCTGTGGATTATTATCACAGTGCCCTTGCCCATCCCCCAATTGGGCTGTCATTCTTGGAGGGGTAAGTGCCACCAGGTATGTGGCCTTGTACATTGACTCCCCATCCTTTCTCCCTCAAAGGTGATCTCAATCCACAGAACTAACTGAGCAAACTTGACATTCTCATCTTTGGCTCAGATCACCTAAGGAAATCAGTCTATGGACATGCACACACAGACACACACACACACAGACACACACACACACACACACACACACACACACCAGTGCATACAGAAAACCAAACAGCTTCTCGCAGGATCCACAAAACTTCCTTATCTTCCAGTCTCAGGAATTTTCCAGAATAACCCTTTAGCACTCTTTAAGACAGGGGTCCCCAAGCCCCAGTACCGGTCCGCGGCCTGTTAGGAACAGGGCCGCACAGCAGGAGGTGAGTGGCGGGCGAGCGAAGCTTCATCTGCCGCTCCCCCATCGCTCGCGTTACCGCCTGAACAAACCCTACCCTCCCACCACACACCCCAGCCCGGTCCGTGGAAAGATTGTCTTCCAAGAAACTGGTCTCTGGTGCCAAAAAACATTGGGGACCGCTGCTTTAAGAGACATCCTGCCCGATGACAAATGTGACAGCTCTACGGATAAAAATGTGCAGAGTTAATAACTCAAAACTACTATTACATCAATGCAATTCTTGTTGGTTTGTCAATATGGACTTTTTCAATTAGACAGTTTTATTACAGTGATTAATATCAACAGCACAATTAAGAGACTACTGTCCTAACTTATGGTTGGCTTTGCCTAACAATCCGTATTTGCTATTGAATAAATGTGGTGTCTGTGGCCTTCCAAAGACTGACGGGCCTTTATCAGCAGCTGAACCTCTCCTGTCCCTGGTGAGGCTCGGGCAGGAGTGACCTTGCTGGCAGGATCCTTCCTGACCATTGTAGTGGCCCATCACCTCCCCTCCCTCCCCGGGGTCTTCTCTACTCTACGTCAGGAGCCCCACCCTGCTGGCGACAGGTGTCACAGAGAGCGTCTGACAAGTAAGCTCTGAGTCCCAAACCAAATCTCACTTTTCCTGGTAAATAAAGACAGCAAATAAAATTCCTTTTCAATCTCCATGGGGTCCTATAGAACTTGTCAAATGGGAATCATGTGTGGCAAAAGCTCAATCAAACCAAGGGGATCTCTGTTCTGAGTAATCATTCATTGCCACCTGAGTCATTTAGCCTGTTTGTAGGGGAAGGAACAGAAGTCTGGGGACCGAAGCTCACTGGTCTGGCTGGGCCTGGGCTCTCCTGAGCTAATCGGGATGGTCAGAGAGAAGGAGTGCTTCCATCTCATGACCCAGGCTGATAAAAGAAATGATCACATACTGAGGTCTGGGGAAGTCATTCTGGCTTAGCCATGAGTTAACTTGAATTTTATGTCAACTAAAGCAGCCTGTTTGGGGCCTGTCAAGCATATGGTGTACATGTGCTTTAATTATTAAAGAAAAGGGCACATCGACCAGAAGTAAAGATTGTCCATGTTAAAAATAAAGATTAAATGCCTTCCCTTCTGGGACACCAATGCTGGTACTCCTTCCGTGATAAGACTTCCTTTCCAGGTGCCAAGGCCATACAGACCCACTGTGTACGTGCTGATGTGGTTTTTGTTGTTGTTGTTCTGTCTTTTTGAAACCTTGAAGGAATATATCCCTGACTTGTTCAATGTTCTTTGTTCTGACAACATAGAAAACTGTGCTGGAAACCATGCCTCTCCAGAGCACTTCCTCAGTCATCTGAGAGTTTGTCTCCCAGGCTATTGTCCTCACTTGGCTCAAATAAAACTTTCTATTCCTATAATAGATTGTTTATTGATTATTTTCATCAACAAGGCCCAATCATAGGCCCACAGATTCTAAGCAACGTGAAGTTTGGGGTGGTTCCCACAGCAAAGTCAGGCTGCACCCGCAGAGAAGCAGGCCTGCAGCTGGGCGGCCGGGACCACAGATGTGTGTAGAAGGCTGGGTCACAGTCTGCCCTGTGGACACCGAGCTCCGGCATCAGACCTGGGGACGGCAGCCTTACAGAGACTGCTTAACCAGCTTCCACAAGCTGTATGGTCACATCCCTGAAACAAGCCCTAGTGACTTCGCTTCTCTGATTGAACACCAACTGATACCCACCCCCAATCCTCCTAATAGAGTCCTCTTTAATGTAAGTTATCTAGAGTCTATTTCTGTTGCTTGCAGCCCCCAAATCCCAAACCATACACATTGCATAATGCATGTGAAAATGTTTTCAAATTATAAAGCACTACATGCATGCATGTTCCTGTTCCTTTTGCTAGTATAGACTGTGCTAGAAAGACGAAAACTCTAGGGTCAGACGGACAGATGCACATCTGAACTCTGCCAGGTAATACGTGGACGCCTTTGGATAAAGATACTTACTCTTTCTGAGCCTGAGTTCCCCTTTGTAAAATGTGGGTGAAAGTCAGTAGTTAGCACGAGTATCCATGCATACAAGAAATTCCCAAGCTGTCTCTGGCTTAAAAAGGAAACAAGTCCATTTGTCTTCAGGCAGCAGTCAAAGTAAACAGGCTGGGGCAGGCCGGGGGTGGGGGGTGGCTCCCCGGCCATCAGGCTCCAGGCTCCCCACATTCTAGGCTCTACCGTCTTCCTCAGGGTGCCCCCCTCCCCATGGTAGCCACATCTACCTGAAAGGGAGGCCGGCAAGTGTAATCTTCATTGTGTGTTGTAATAAAGACTGGGCTCCTGTTATTGAGGAAGGGGGAAATCGTGGGCACGGGCTGTCGTTAGGTGTGGTGGAACCCGGTGCCAGCGTACCCGTGAGGGGTAGTTTTCCTTCTCCCCTCCTCCCCTTACAGTGCTCCCTGCTCCCTTCTGCTCCCACCAGAATCCCTCCCAAAGTCTCCCTTCACTCTGATAACACTATTTTTTTTTTTCTTTTTTTTGCGGTACGCGGGCCTCTCAGTCGTGGCCTCTCCCGTTGCGGAGCACAGGCTCCGGACGCGCAGGCTCAGCGGCCATGGCTCACGGGCCCAGCCCCTCCGCTGCATGTGGCATCTTCCCGGACCGGGGCCCGAACCCATGTCCCCTGCATCAGCAGGCGGACTCTCAACCACTGCGCCACCAGGGAAGCCCTGATAACACTTTTTAACAGGACTTATATCCTTAAGTTAAAGTGGCAAAATTGATGGGAAAAAAAAAATGCTCCAACAGCTTCCACCAATGTATCAAAGAGGTGAGGTTCAGAGTTTGGGTTCTAGAGATGGACAAGCCATGTTTCCACTTCCTGCTTCCTGGCCGTGGGGCTTTGGGCAAACCTCCTAGCCTCTTGAAGACTGTCCCTCAATTGCCAATGTCCACAGCGACAGTGCTGACCTCAGAGTTCTGTGGTGAGGACTGAAGAATCTAATGCAGAAGGGGAGACACTTAGTATAGTGCACAGTAAATACCACCTGCTATTATTGTCAATGTTACTATCTTTATATATGTTGTCTTGGTCAAGTCTCTCTAGAAGCAAGCTAATGGTTTTCCCTCTGCGTTCAGCCTTTACGGGCTTCTTCAGTTTCAGTAGCCTGAACAGTGAGAAAGAGAATGAGGCTTCTGATGTTTCTCCTAGGAAGCTTTACTGAGCAGATCTGGGAAATCCAGAGCAAGCCTGATGGCCCTTTGCAGATGGGTAGGGACTGTGGCCGCGAGCACTCCCGAGACTTCTGGGTATGTCCTCTTAGCCTGTGACCACCCCCCCCCCCACGGGAGCTCAGCACCCCCTGGGCGGGTGTTAACATTTCCCCCCATCTATTGTTCCCGAGTCCATCGTTCAGAGCCATTGTTCTGTGGCTGTGAGGACCATACCAGCTCCATTCTTACTGCAGGCACAGGCTTCCTCGAGTGTGAATGTTATCTGTCACCAGATAACGGATGTGCTCAGCCCAGGTCAAACACTTGCTTATCTGCAGGCTGCTGAGCGCCAAGTCTCTGCTTCTGTTCCTCCAGGTCGTTTATTTGCTACCCTTATCACCTCTGACCATGGTGTGGTTTGCACACCGGATCTCAGATTCTGGTTTGTGGCCTGAGAGGTGCCCTGCTTCTAGGGAACTGGAGTGTGGAGCGGCCTCCTCGGGCAGTGCAGGGAGAAGAGCCCTGGGCCAGGGGTCAGGACACGCAGCACCCAGTCTGTCTCTAAATGATCGGATTGGGCTCAGCGGTCTCTGATGCTTCTTCCAGAGCCAATATTCTGATTTACTACAAAAGGCCCAGTGTGAGCATTCTTAGGGCCTGTGGATGAGGAGTGTCACCTGCCATATCAGTAAACAACGGATGTTGCAGCCATCAAGCCCTCAGCCACCGCAGCTGCCCCAGACTGTGCACTCTGAGGGGATTCAGGATGGAGAAGGGCAGAATACTGGCTCTAGATACTCAAGGTGCGTGTCAAAGCAATGATTCAATGAGCCCAGACTCTTGCACCTTCCCATACAAAAAAAAAGTGCTAACTTCATTAATTTGAGATGTCTGGTTTTCTTGAATTAACAGTAGCTTTTTTTTTTTTTTTTTTTTTTTTTTTTG
>NW_021703775.1:30921626-31262330 GCF_005190385.1 Monodon monoceros | reverse complement strand
TTTTTTTTTTTTTTTTTTTTTTTTTGCGGTACGCGGGCCTCACTGTTGTGGAGCACAGGCTCCGGACGCGCAGGCTCAGCGGCCATGGCTCACGGGCCCAGCCGCTCTGTGGCATGTGGGATCTTCCCGGACCGGGGCACGAACCCGTGTCCCCTGCATCGGCAGGCGGACTCTCAACCACTGTGCCACCAGGGAAGCCCAACAGTAGCCTTTTGATGCTCCAACAACCGGTCTTTGTTGCAGAACTCCTGTGTATCCTGGCTACTCTCTTACCTCTCGGGGCAGAGTCCCTCAGAGTGCGTGAGAGGCTGCCTCCTGGGCTTGAGTCCTCAGAAAGTCCGCCAAATAAAACATCATTCTCAAATTTTAGGTGGTGGGCTTTCTTTCAGTCAACAGGCCAAAGAAGAAAAGTTGAAGAAGATTTAAAATGAGGAGCAGGAAGTGGGAGCGTCTTCAGCCTCCTAGTGAGGGAAAACCGTGAGTTCCTCTTGACCGCACTGTGGATTTGATGTTGCTTGTTTTAGCTTCTGTGGTCCACGGCGCCGAAAGTGGGCAGGTGGAGGCCTCCCGCTCATCGACTTGTTCATTCAGAAATAGCTTGTAGGGAAATTCCCTGGCGGTTCAGTGGTTAGGATTTGGCGCTTTCACTGCTGTGAGCCCGGGTTCAATCCCTGGTTGAGGAACTAAGATCCCGTAAGCCACAAGATGTGGCCAAAAAAAAAAAGAAATAGCTTGTAAAAACAATGACTATATCCCATGCAGATCCCAAACAAGGTGGGGGAAAATTCTAGAACGACTGCAGGAAGTTAAGTAATGGCATAAAGTACTCCTTACTTTAAGAAATACTTCACGTTACAAACAACTTACAGAATGAACTGGTGGGGGGGGTGGAGGCATATTTATTTACTTTATAAGATGATTCCTTACTTTATAAAAAGCCAGATGTCTCCTCTTGGAAGTCAGCTCTCATGGTGCGCTAAAAGTACGGTTGACACTATAATAAAGCTAATTAGACAACTTTTGAGTAATAAACCCACTGTGTAAAACAAACATAGCCATGTTATGCAATGTTATATACGAAGTGTTTTGGGTTTTTTTGTAATAAACACACTCACATTTGGGGGATAAATTTCTGTTAAGATAATGTCTTTCTCAAGGTCCAATGTGACTTGTGTGCCTACTGTGAATTGAACAGTGAAGATTTTTCAGGTGCATGTGAAGGCAAAATCCATTTTCTTCTGTGATGAAAGGTCTGCAATGCCCACCTTTTTCCACAAGGCGGAAGCGTGCCACAGGCTAGTTAGTTACAGCAAAGGCCTGGGGTTGGGGAGAGTGCATAGCCTTGGGCGAGAGTGCCTCCTTCCCCGGGGAAGACAATTCACTAAAAGTTGAGCAGAGGCAGATCTGATGGTGCCTTGGCAAACCGAAAGCCCAAAGTACAATATTTGCCAGGAAACTTTTGGCTGTTCTACAGAGAAAGGACGAAATCATTTTGTGTGATGGACATTCCTTAGACAGAAACAAATTATTTTTCCTATATAAATATAAAATTTGTCCACCTAAGTCATCAACAAATGTGATTTTAGGTAGATACCAATACACACTGAATCATAAACATATTGTTTTCCCTTCAAGTTTCTTTTGTGAATTTATAGAAATGCATGAGTTAAAATAATTCATTCATGTTCTAGTGCTTGTGTCTTTGGACAAGCCCTGGATGGAAAGAGCGCTTAAGACTTGAAGTAAATTGTTACTGAGTAAAAATAAATTCCCAAGAAAAGAGATTTAGGGTAGAAAATTAGAGTTTGGCTCTTTGGGTTTTTTTTAGGGGGAATTTTCCTTTCATATTTTTGTACTGGGCTGTACTTCCATTGAATGTATGTAAAGGATAATAAAATGATTCAACAGGTCAGGAAAACAAGTGATTCTACTCTATCTTGTCTATACCAGCTGAAGGAGAAACCAAAGGGTCTATTAGGTGCCAAGACCCAGATCTGGCCTAAAGCAACATGAATTGATCACTCCATAGTTTTCACTTCATGGGAGAACTTACCCAGGGGGACTTTATGCTTGACTATGTGGCAGAATCCACTTATGTCTCCTAATGCCCATTTCCCTGTCTTCCTCGGTACCAGAGCTCCCAGCTGTCAGCTGAGTATATCACTGCAGAGAATAAAGTCTATGTTTCTCAGACTTACTCTGTAGGTGTAACCAAGCCGTGGCCAGTGGGATGAAAGCAGAAGTGGTGTTCTTTAAAGTGGCAGGGCATTACTTTCCTGATGGTTGAAATGTGGATGTGATGGTTGGAGCCGGAGCAGCCACACTGGGTGTTGAGGAGAAAGGTGGATCATGAGGAGGGTGGAAAAACAAGAAAGAGAAACCCAGGTCTCTCATCATTATGGAGCCATCATAGCAGCCTGGACTGCCTACCTAGATTTTTATAAAAAAGAAAAATACAAATATTTTGTGTTCTTAGTTACCTGCAGCTGAACCTCTACATCGATAGAGGTATTTTGAGAAAACAGTTCAGAGGTAAGATGGAATTTTTACTCATTTTGTCATTATTTCATAATTTTTATCACCAATCAACGCTTAATTGAACATTGTGTGAAGGACAACGCTGGGTGACCTGGTGTTATTCTTAAGGATGGAGCTGGATCAGGACACCATAAGCAAAGGTCAGTTGCTAAAAAAAAAATCCTTCAAGAAAATTGCTCCAGCACTATTGTATAAATGCCGCTATATGTGGTCACAGCCATAGCTGTGTTTTCCCTGGGAGCAGAGGTTGTGTTTATCCTGACTTTCTCTTTGTGATTTAAGAACACAAAGTCAAAAGCCTGTTCCTCCCTTCAAGGCTGATGTTTGATGCAAAATATGCAAAACCCATGCATACTGCATTAATAGCTGTGGCATTGTGAGGCCAAGATGCATCTGCTCCCTCTGTGCTGTTCTGATTAAGAGCCACTTTTCTGGTTCTAGGTTGAGGACGGGCAGGTTATTTTCCCTCTAGATCCCTAAACAGTGTCACAGATTCTAAATAAATGAGTTCTCGTGCTGTCCCTTATCCACGCTAGCCCCACAGGGAAGATGGAGTGGGGAGTCCACGGGCCAAAGGATTTCTCACCACTCCAGGGGTGTGAGGTCAAGTGGGCAGGGGACATCTTCTAGCAGCCTTGAGTCCTTAGCAGGCTGGGTGAGGGACAGGACTTCTGTCAGCAAGTCCCAACAGATCTGAGGGCAGCATGTGCCCAATGCCCAGGCGCTCTGAGGAGCAGGGTCAGGCCCTTATAGGGACTTATTACACGACTTAGAGGGCCTGCTGGGTCCAGCCTAGCTCTAAGGGAGAGCTCCGTGCAAACAGGGGCCTAGCAGCCTCATCCAATCCAGAGTAACAAGGTGGGGCTGCACAACACGATTACATTCCAGGAGGAGGCTTCCTGGGCAAAAAGAAGCAACCAGTCCCTTTTAGACAGAGCTAAAAGCCAATGGCCCACTTATTTTCCAAACTAGCCATAGCATCTGAATGCAGATGGTGGTATTATACTCACGTTGCACAAGCCAGCTTTATAAAATCCAAAGCCTACATGCTTCACCTACTTCAGGGGACAATCTGGTGACCAAAGGAAAAACATTTCTCCATGAAGCAGCCCTTGCCTGGAAGGCCATGATGAGAATTATTCCTGGGGTTCCTTACCAAAACATTCCATGATTTACCACCCCACCTAGCAAAGTGCCACATGTTAACACAAAAGAAGAGGGGAGACAAACTTGCAGTAAGAATGTGCCCGATGTCCAAGGGACTCCCTGAAGACAACAGAGAAGCATGTTTTAAAGAAGTGTTCCATCACCAACAATTTGACAATATTATAAGAAAAAACACGAACATTAATGACTCAATTCAAAAATTTCTTCCTCTGAGTAGGAAGAAATTTGAGGAATACCATACGCAATTTATTTTGTATATATTTTCCTTTTAAAGGACGTACAATATAATGAAAAACACCTACATCTAAATAAGTTTAAAAGAACATTCAATGAATATTAAAGAAATGCTAAGCGATAAGAAAGCATTGTATCAGTTTCATTGGCAATATTTTTCTCAGTGGTATAAGATAACCTCACAATCAATGACATCTTAGATTTAATGAAATTCAAGTGTTTATTGTTTTTGACTTAAGCTTCTCTACTTATATCACCAACTATAAGTGTTCTAAAAGAATTTCACAAAATTTTCATTTTTTCTTTGAAAATTAAAAACAAAACCCATCAGGGATAGGCTTTTTTAAAGTTCAATTTAATTTTTACTTTCATAATTATGTCCATGGTATTGCTCTATAAACACTTTGGGAATTTCTTTTAAAGTTTAATTTTCTGAATTTAATATTCCAAACAAGTGACTTTCCAAGAACCCCCGAAATCACATGAATTTTATGAATGTTTTAGGTGGTTCTGTCTCTTGAAAGGGGGGCGGTGCTTAATTAAAGGGTGATGAATTCAATTCCTCTGAGCTTAGCTACAGACATGGTGGGCACTGGAGAAACAAAGTGACTTAAGAGGTACCTATTAAGCATTTATAAAGCAAAAGAAGGGATTGTGTTGGTTTTATTACTCCTGTTAAAAGAATCAAAACTTCTAGGGCTTCCCTGGTGGTGCAGTGGTTAAGAATCCACCTGCCAATGCAGGGGACACAGGTTTAAGCCCTGGTCTGGGAAGATCCCACACGCCACTGAGCCACTAAGCCCATGAGCCACAACTGCTGAGCCTGCGCTCTAGAGCCCATGCTCCGCAACAGGAGAAGACACGGCAACGAGAAGCCCGCACACTGCAACAAAGAGTAGCCCCCGCTCTCCGCAACTAGAGACAGCCCGCGCGTAGCAACGAAGACCCAACGCAGGCAAAAATAAAATAAATAAATTTATAAAAAAAAAAAGAATCAAAACTTCTACAGATTTCAAAATATTTATTCACAAAATATATTAAAAAGTTTGACAAAAAACAAGGCTACAAAAGCCCCACAATCTTACACATCTCAAACAACATAACCACAGTCAACAACCAGAAAGTCTCAGGAATTCAACTCCTGTTTTTTAAGTTAAAAAAGAGGTCTCTGTCAATCATAGTATTTCATTTTATGAGTTAAACGGTCGAAAACAATGGCCTAAATCTTGGCTGATCATGCCATTTTGGTATTTTATAAAGTAATGTTCTTTACAGAGATTTACTGACACTGAAATGTCTCAAAGTGTATTTATTTATGAAGGTTAATTCACAATAGTCTTACCAAGGCAAACTATTTTAAACCAAATTAAGTCACTGCTACAAAATTGTAAACTCTAAAATGCAACACAAGTATTATTATAGAATATGGAACTTTAGGGATGCAAAACGAATTTAAAATAATTAAATATAGAAAACTTTCAACTTTTTACTAGAAATAGAGGGGAGAGGAACAGAGTTGGCGCTGGAGACTGTGGTGCCCCCATGTGCAACAGCAAACCACCATCCAGTCCGGTCGCTGGACACACCGTTCACCTTTCACCCAGAGGGATGCTGGCCCAGAGGTTTGCATCTGGGTCCTTTTTTCATCGTCAAATCCCACTTTGTTCAATGAGAATCAGAGGATCCCAGAACGTAGTCTAAATTCTCTGAGTATTGCATTGGAAGGTTTCAAGTCCAACGTCTTCAGATCAAATTTTGTTGAGTTTTGTAACAATCAGTACTCTTACCATTTGGTCAAATGAACTACAGATGCACAGACCCCTCTTATCTGGACTCCAGTCCAAACTTGAAATGGGCTGGGTAGACAATGTGACATTCTGCAGAAGGCTGACCGAACCTGCAACTCCCATCTCTACACCCTCGGAATCTTTCTTTGACCGCTGAATTGGGTATTCGCTGAAAACAAGATCAAAGTGGTAAGAGGAGATAAGTCTTAGCATTCGTCACTTTATTCTTATACATATACTCCAATAACTATTTTTATTTCTCACTTGACTACTGGAACTGATAAATACTTAAGGCATCTTTCTAATATTGAGTTGTATGGAAATAAGGAGACAATATTTCAACCTCAATCCCAACCCCCCAAAGTCTCATAAAGAAGCATTCGATCTACTAAAAACGTTTAAACATCATTTCTGTTCAGCATGAGTAGGTATCTTTTCTTTTACTATGAAAGTTCTACGTTGATCTCGCATTCTTTAATAAATTGACTTGGTGCTCTAGATATCACTGCCTCAAAAAAGAAAACAGTGATTCCTAGAACATTTGATTTTCTATCAGCTGAAAATATAAATTTATAAAATGAGAAGGGCTGAAGGTTAACAGCTCATAACTATGACTTGGTCTAGATTTGAGAGAGGGAAAAATGGAACACCCCTCCCCCATGGAGGGATACAGGGGTATTCCTCCTCAGAAGGTCTTTTAAAGCCTGTTAGGTATCAGCTATGATACTACCTTTATTTCAAAAGTGCTAATAAAGACCAAGACTTTAAAAGGCATGAAGCAACTCAGAAGCAGAACAGAAACAGAAGTAGTGATAAGCAGATAACATTCTATTCCTTCTTCCTCACAGACCCTACACCTTCTTTTGATTTTTTTTTTTTTTTTTTTTTTTTTGCGGTACGCGGGCCTCTCACTGCTGCGGCCTCTCCCGTTGCGGAGCACAGGCTCCGGACGCGCAGGCTCAGCAGCCATGGCTCATGGGCCCAGCCGCTCCACGGCATGTGGGATCTTCCCGGACCGGGTCACGAACCCACGTCCCCTGCATCGGCAGGCGGACTCTCAACCACTGCGCCACCAGGGAAGCCCCTTTTAATTTTTTAAAAGGAATAAAACATTCAGATGGATAAACAAGTTACAGAACATTTTTCATGTCTCTTGGCAGAGGCTGCAGTTATTTAGTATTTAAAAGATAACATAAAGATTTTTTTCTAATCCTCCATATCATCTATTAAAGTTTTAAGAGCTCACTGAAAACTAACTGGAAACTGGCAGAAGGGCTCCTGTACAACCAGGGCTGCAAGAGAGATACAGGTAAGTGGAAAGGGAAGAAAAGCTATCAGGTCAGGACCTGTGCCCCTGGGAGGGGACTCAGGAAAAGGGAGAACACACAGGCGGACGCCTGCCCTGGGGAGTGACTGATAAGAGCTACAGATTTGGCGCCCCCAGTCCCCAGATCCTACGTTGGGGAGACCAGCCCCCTTGGCTGGTTGGAGGGCCGCTTGGACCAACAGGAAGGCTGTCAGAAGCCTAGGCTCTGTTCGTGAGGAGCGTCCACATGCTGGCTTGCCCCCAAGGCAGGGCGGAAAGGTCTGCCCTAGCAGCTGCTGGTTTCCCACAATTGCCTTGGCATGTGCCCCAGCCCAAGACAAGTGAACACGCCAGCCCCACTGACTCCACGGCACAGCACGGAACAGGATCTGGGGCAGCTATGATCAGGGAAAAGACTCGATCTTGGAACTCAGAGGCGAGCGGCCCCAGGGCGGAGGCCGGTGGGGCAGCAGTGCCTCTTGCTGGCTCTTCACTCAAGCAGCACACCACAAGCGGCCTGTACCTCTGACAGCGGCCGCTGCCCCACACAGCTCACCCCTCCCGACACAGGCCAAGAGTCTACACAGGCCCCTCCTGCCCTGCAGTGTGGCTCCACAACAGCGTGGGGCAGAGGGGGCTGGGGACAGTGCTCAGCTGTGAGGGACAAAGGGGACTTGCACCCGTGGATACATCTGAACAGAGCAAGGGAAAACAACTGTGGGCGCCTACACAGGAAGTGCATTAGAGACAGCTTGGACCTTGGTCCGTGGCCAACACAAGCCGAGAGCCCGCACGGGCCGCACCTGCTTCAGCACCTTCCCACTCCAGGGCAAGGGTGCCGGTGGAGGAAAAAACACACTTAAAGAGAATAAAGCTAGCTTGGGCCGACCCTCCTGGCTTCTGTTCCAGCAAGTTGGGATCAGATCCCTACCCTGATAGGGCAATAATGGCCACTGAACAGAGGGGACATCCCACCTCATACGTGGCTCCAGCTCTAGCCCCTCCATCTCCAGCTACATCTCCGACCAGGGTGATAGCTGCCAGCACACCCCAAAGATGTAACTTGTGTCCACGTCAAATCCAGCTCTCTCACCAAAGAGCCTCCCATATGAGAACACCCCTTTAAGACTTAAATAAGTAACTATTTCAACTAAATTCATAGAGGCAGAGAAAGTTAAGCAAAATGAAAAGGCGGAGGAACTGCACTCAACTGAAAAGGCAAGAGAAAACCCCTGAAAAAATAAATAATGAAACAAATAATTTACCAGATAAAAATGTTAACTGAATTAGGGAAAGGAATAGATGTACACGTGAAAATTTTAACAAAGAACTAGAAAACATAAAAAGACCCAATCAGGGACTTTCCTGATGGCACAGTGGTTAAGAATCCACCTGCCAATGCAGGGGACACGGGTTTGATCCCTGGTCCGGGAAGATCCCACATGCCGTGCAGCAACTAAGCCCGTGAGCCACAACTACTGAACCTGTGCTCTAGAGCCCGTGCTCCGCAACAAGAGAAGCCACCGCAATGAGAAGCCTGTGCGCAGCAACAAAGGCGCAATGCAGCAAAAAAAAAAAAAAAAAGACCCAATCAGAAATTAAGAACTCAATAGGTGAAAAAAAAAATACAAGAAGGAATGAATAGCAGTAAGTGATACAAAAGAACACATAAATGATCTGGAAAATAGGATAATGAAAATCACCCAATTAGAAGAGCAAAAAGAAAAACAAATCTTAAAAAATGAAAACAGGGACTTCCCTGGTGGCACAGTGGTTAAGAATCCGCTTGCCAATGCAGGGGACATGGGTTCAAGCCCTGGTCCGGGAAGATCCCACATGCCGCGGAGCAACTAAGCCCATGCGCCACAACTACTAAGCCTGTGCTCTAGAGCCCATGAGCCACAACTACTGAAGCCCGCAAGCCTAGAGCCCATGCTCCGCAACAAGAGAAGCCACCGCAATGAGAAGCCCACGCACCGCAACAAAGAGTAGCCCCCGCTCACCACAACTAGAGAAAGCCCACGTGCAGCAATGAAGACCCAATGCAGCCAAAAATAAATAAATAAAATAAATAAATTTATTTAAAAAAAATGAAAACAGTTTAAGAGATCTCTGGGATAACATTAAGTGTACAAACATTCTAAAGGCAGCAAGAGAAAAACAAAAAGCCATATACAAGGGAATCCCCATAAGGCTATCAGCTAATTTTTCTGCAGAAACTTTGCAGGTCAGAAGGGAGTGGCATGATATATTCAAAGTTCTGCAAGGGAAAAATCTGCAACCTAGGATACTCTACCCAGCAAGATTATCATTTAAAAGAGAAGGAGAGATAAAAAAAACTTCTCAGACAAGGAAAAACTAAAACAGTTCATCAATACTAAATCTACCTTAAAAGAAATGTTAAAGGGTCTTTTCTAAGTGGAAAAGAAGAGAGAATCTATAGGAAAGAGAAAATTCCACTGGAAAAGGCAAATATCTAGTAAGGGTTGATGCTCAAACGCAATGACAAGGTTTTTCCTGGAGACCAATCAGGGTCCTCATGCTCTGTGTCCATTCTATCATAGTGATGTTACCTGAACTTGGGCAAGTCAATTATCAGGAACCAAAACTAAGAATTTCAACCCTCTTCCTTTCTTCTAGAGGTACTGCTCTAATGGCTGAATTATAATATTTCACAAAAGCCTTTGGTCAAAGTTTTCCTATTTTTTAAAAAAACTAGCAAAAAGCATGATTTCAAATCTATGAAAAGAATTGTTCGTGAGCTACTCTAATATATGGAAGATGTCACTAAAATACATATTTGGTGTGTCAAAAGAATGTTAATATTTACAAAGTATAAAATAAGTATATGAGTAAAAAAAAGGCTTAGAGAGTAATGCTTATGTAATACCATGAAATTTAAAATCATATCAAAATGAACCAAGTCAAAGGAGGAAAAACAGACAAAAAGTTTAATCGAATCCTACTTCACACCCACAAGTAACTTAAAAAGGAGCACTGTGCACTGGTAGGGACTTACTACTTCCAGAGGTGCAGGCTGCCGGCGCCTCCCGCTGTCAGGAAGAGCTCTCTGTTCTGTGGTAGGTGTCGGACCTGCCACACAGTAGATTTATGAGCCTGAACAGAATGAGAGGCACACAAGTGGTTTATAAGTTTATATGATAAAGAAAGACTATCCTACACAGAGAACAGATTTGTGGTTGCCAAGGGAGAAGAGGGGTGAGGGAGGGATGGATTGGGAGTTTGGGATTAGCAGATGCAAACTATTATATACAGGATGGTAAACAACAAGGTCCTACTTGTATTGCACAGGGAACTATATTCAATATCCTGTGATAAACCATAATGGAAAAGAATGTGAAAAATAATGTATATATATGTTAACTGAATCACCTTGCTGTACAGCAGAAATTAACACAACATTGTAAATCAACTACACTTCAATAAAATAGAGGAAAAAAAGACCGTCCTAGAAGAGAAACCTGTAAAAAAAAAAGATTTTTACCTCTATCACTTCAACAACAATTTCAACAGCTTCTATCACTTCAATTATAGTTACTATTATAAAAGTTAACTATTTTCTGGCACTTCTCTTTACAATGGCTACAGAGAGTTACAGGGGCCCATCAGGAATTAGGAAAAGAACCATTCCTCTTTACTGTTTTACAAAACAAAGTACTGCTGGATTAAAAAAAAAGATTATCAGATTAAAAGTCTTAACATTTAACCTTATAGTATCATACAAATTACACAAATAATTTAAATATCTCTAGCTCACTCTAAGGAGGAAAAAAGCCTCAAAATACAAAGAAATACTTCTTCCTAAAGGGAAAAAAAGGATAGATTGAACTTCTTTTTAATAGACTTTATTTTTTTAGAGCAGTTTTATGTTCACAGCAAAACTGAGTGGAAAGTACTGAGAGTTCCCATAAACAGAATGAATTTTAATGTAAAGCTCTCAGAGTCTTACCTTCAATTTACACTATTTGACTTGTCTAGTCTTCAAAATAAGTACCAGGAGGACTTATAGACGGTGTTTATGGTTATAATAAGCCCAGGCCTTTATCAGTCATATTAAACAAAAAGATAGAAATGGCAACTGGATGAAGGTTAACAGCTTGCAAATCAATCCTAATAATGCTACATTCACTGTGGAGAATTTAACAAGACAGGGAGAGGGAGAGAGAGGAAGGGAGGGAGGGAGGGAGGAAAGACTTCTGCTTTATAGAAGCAATGAGACCAGCCAACTTGAGCTAAGCCACACATAAGACACTTTGCATTTTAGTTGATGATCAGTCTTGACATTTGATTTTAATAGTCTTTTAAGAGAATTACCATTAGCAGAGAAAAACACATATCTCAAAATGCACACTTTAAGTGTGTGAGTCCTCAAGTGATTAGGTTCAAGCTGTTAAACCTTAATTTGTTTTGTAGCTTAAACTTCTCTTTTTCTCCTGGAAGTTGATAAAAAGCAAAAAGAGGGGAAATGACTTGTTAAAATACACCGTCATGTATTTGACAGATTTAGCAATTACTGGATTAACTAAACGTAACAAAAAAATTTTGGAGACACACTATAATTTCCCGTTAATGAGAAATGTGTTGCACTTGTATTTGGAACAATTTAGTAAGTGCTTTATGTTGTGGATAGATACTTCTGAAATGACAAAGGCAAACAATATTATAGTGTATAGTTAGTTACCTTAAGAATATAGTTCATCAGGCAGTAACAGTAATCTACATGCAATAATAATTATTTTAATAATGAAAAAAGACAAAATAGGAAGGTTTGGGAAGTACTACTGACTCCATGACATAGGGAAAGGGAGCAAGGGAGTGAATTTTTATTTCCTGAGCAACTTACATATTTTGATCTTATGGAAACTACAAATCTATAACTGACTTTTCTTTATTTTTATATTCAAGAAAGCTCAGAGTGACATTTCCAACACATCTCTTGCAAATGACAAGATGTTTCAGCATGAATTTTATGCAGTCCCCTTACTCCAGACATCAACTTCAGTTTTTTAAACCAGTGTTTTCCATTTGTGCAGCTTTCTTCATCAATTTTTCTAATGTTGTAATACCAAATGTTTCCCTCTAAGCTACCTAAAATACTATTTGGAACAAGGCAAAGTATGCATATATGTATGTATGAATAAATAAATTTATATTTACATTGCTACTATGTACCAATCACAGTGATTAGCACTTTAAATAATCTCATTTAATATATCAAACTGGAATATAAAAATAAAATGTGTGAAATGACATAATGTATATATGTTGATATACTTTGCAAAGTATATAATTAGTATGGAATATATATTGACATATACCTAAAAGTATATAATTAGGTATTAATACAAATATATATTTATTAGGAAACACCAGGCTAGGTTTTGTTGACCAAATTCCTAAACCAGCTAGTTTTCTTGCGATTGCTCCTAAACTACAAAATAAGAGTCATTACCAACTGAGGCCTTTATTATAATCAAGAAGTCTAGCAGAGAGTGGTACAACACTGTAAATCAACTACACTTCAATAAAAAAAAAAAGTCTAAAATTGACAAACTTTAGAAAAGTACTCTTTGCACAGAAAAACTTGTCAAGATCCTACAATATATTAAAAATAGCTCCCTTCATATAAAAACCTGGAAGGAACTTGGTGACTCATTCTATTTATCAGTCTAAAACAAGCTATAGCGAATATTCCTCTTCATAGAAAGACATTTCCCTCATATTTACCTTTTCTGAAACAGAAGCAAAACCTTTGGTTGGATGCTGTGTTCTCATGTCAAAAACATGAAACTTTCCTTCCAGAGACGTAGCTACTAACTTATTCATACTTATGTCTTTTCTGTCAAACTCCAAGCTACATACCTGAAGATAGAGAATATTTATTAGTGATCATTCATTTAACAACGATTATTATTCAAGAGGTTCTTTCAAACTAAGTAAAACAACTTTAACATTATCAGCTCATGTGAAAGAAAGCATTTTAAATAATCACTTTATCTTTGAATCCATATATCAAATACTCGTAACTATAAAAATTTCTTCTTGGTTAATAAGATCCACAAAATCATCTAGGGTACCCTGTTCTCGTGGGTACATTTGGAAAGCCATAATTTAGCTTTTTACTGTTATTATGTAATTATTTTATAAAGTTAAGTCAAGGCTGACTAGAGAAAACAGGAGGGAACCACATTCTTCACTAAAGATGTACAACCTGGGAACCAAAAACCTGAAAGTACTTGGGAGGCTATTACAAGTTCAAGCTGCCTGACATTAGCAGAAGGCGGCCTCTTACTAGGTCATTTTAATACCACACTGCATGGCCCACAGGAGTCCACAGATGGGCCATGGGCGTAGTGACTCACCTGGTACATCACACCACATCTGGGTGTGTGTCCACTTTCTGATGAGAGCATCCCTGGTTTTTATCAGACCCTCCAAGGTTAAGCCCCAAAAGGTTAAAACCATACATGCACAGAGGGGTTTTACTGAAATGAGTTATTAGAGGAGCTTTCCTTTTGTAGTAGTTCAGGGTGGGTAAAAACACATTGAGAGAATCTGGAAAGAATCCAAATGTACGTTACCCCATTTTTTATATTTGCCTCCCACCGTAATGACATATTTCTGAGATCAAACAGCTTGATGTCTCCGTTGTCATAGCCAGCACACACTACACGTTCCTCTTGATTGTAAGCACTGCCTGGAAATCAAAACACGACATTTCAGACCTTCATAAATGCTCATATGAAGACTGCTAAAAAAAAAACTTACGAAACTACACAGATAACTTGTATCGAATCAGGTGAAGAAATCACATTAGGTAGAATCTCATTTTATTAACCCTGACAGGACATCAAGATTATTAATTTGGTATCTAATATTGTTTACAAGAAAAAGCTCATTCATTGAGATTGTATACTCAAGGGATATATGAAAGTGTTTATTGGATTTCAAATTCTCTCTATTCTCTATTTGCAAAGACTAACAGTTCAAATGGTAGTAGGATTTGGTAGAATAAATACAGCTAGGTTTCCATTGCTTTCTTTGGCAGTAACTATATTTGAATGCCAATAGAAACTACTTTAAACTTATTTATATTTTGCAGAATGTTGTTCTGGTGTTATCTCGTCTTTGCAAGGAAACCTCAGATAAGCTGTGGTGCACTGTGATGTATTTTTAGTTGTATGGATGATTGCACCCAAAGTAAATCTATAATCTGCAGTGAAACACATCCTGCTCGGATCCAGGGATTTTTTTTTCCAGAGTACCTCTTGCTGAGGAAAATGTGTTAGGTGAGAGGGAAGCCCCTGTTAACGGTGCCAGGCTCTGTGGGCATCTTAACCCAATGCCTTTGTTCTCTGCTGCTTGCAACTCCCTTTTTCTCATAGACTCCAGCTCTGCATTTCCACTGTAGGCTCCACCGAGATGACACGACAGCATCTGAAACTCATGATGTCTAAAACTGACCTCACCATCTTCCTTTACAAACCATCATATCCTCTGTGGCACTTCTTCAATTAATAACATCATTCACCCTACATTCAGCCTCAAAATTCAGTCACCTTGGAAATAATCCTTTCCCTTGTTCCTCATCTCAAAAAACCTGCCAAATTTTATTTCTTTTGCCACAATATTATCTTCTGAATCGACCCGCTCTGTTCCCTTCTTATTGCATCTAACCTACGTGTTTCCTGGAATATTGCAAAGAGCTTCGGAACTCATATTCCCTCTGCCACTCACCTCTCTCCCCTACATGACACCACTTCAGTTTTCCTAAAGCTCTGATCATATCTCATCCTTGCAAAAGCCTCCAAAGGTTTACCACTACCTCCAGACCATCGAAACACCTCTGGCCATGGCCCTGTGCCATCTTTAAGGCTATTCCTACCACCATTCCTTCTCTGTACTTTCCTCCCAATGCTTGCAATCCCCTCCCAATTTCAGTGGTTCAAATGCTACATATCCTTGGTCTGAGGTTAGTATGTTCTTCCTCTCCAGTTATCACTCCCTTGGGATTCCTTCTGCATTTATCCATGCTTCTGTGACCTTTTATCACTCCTACCTCATACTATAATTAATGTAGATAGCATGCCCTCTTTATTAAAATTACAAGCTTTTTGAGGCAAGAATACGAGTCTGTTTCACCTTTGTATGACCACAGCTATGCACATACTTGGCATTTACAAAAACAAACAAACAAAAAATGGTCAAATCAATGGATAAATGTTCTTTCTTTAAATTTAACGTCCTACATTTAAAATGGCACTTATGTCCCTTAGACCAATGATAAAAAGCCTTTAATGGACCCAAAGTTAATTACTTTTTAATTATTACATATATTTTTATATGATGATTCTAAACACTAACTGAAATTTCTGCACAAGTGTGCATGTCTTCAGTTTATATTATTGCTTGTAATATATATACACGCAGAGTAATTATAATATACACACACAATGAAATCTCTCAATTTCAGTGGTAATTTATTTTTAAAATCGGAAATCTAAAACTTTCCTCTGATTAAATAACAATTCAATTTAAAAATAACATAAAAAGCTAAACAGTTCACATATATCATTTAATCTCACTTTTATGTCTGTTAACTACACTGGCTTATATAAGAAAATAAAGGTTTAAAATGAAATATGGCCCATATCCTTTCTTCCTTTTTTTTTTAAATCTTTGGCTGCACTGTGTGGCATGTGGGATCTTAGTTCCTGGACCAGGGGATCAAACCTGTGCCCCCTGCACTGGGAGGGCAGAGTCTTAACCACGGGACCACCAGGGAAGTCCCGGCCCACATCCTTTAGTAGCAAAAATGATTGTAATTTTGGTGCTCAGTAAGAGATACAAGGGCAAACATCAATTAGTCCTACAAGATCAATACTCATTTTAAGTATATTACTAGAGGAACATGGTTAATAACTTTATAAGAAATAATTCTGTAATGGCATAACTATTTTCTAGAAAATAAACATACTCTGTACCTAGTAAAATGTAGGATTTGTTAGGTTACCATTCGCATCTGAGGCTCTACTTAGTTTCACTAATGGCATTTGGTTCTAAACTAGGTCAATATTATCAAGTTAAACGGAAGTACATAATAATAGCAAATATTTTTGAGCACTTAATATCTAAGCACTTTACATGTACTAACTGAATCCTCACAACACTATTATTTGTTACTTCCATTTTATAAATGAAGCAAGCAAAAAACAGAGAAGCTTGATAACCTGCCCCAGGACACACAACCAATAAATAGCACAGTGAGGATTCAAACCTAGGCCCCAGAGGCTGCCATTAAACACCATGTCTATTTGCCTCAATAAACTGTCAGATAATCCACAAAACAGACTATAAAGAGACTATTAGGACTTTCTTGAAGCACTGTCCTTTTTACAATCTGATACTTCAAATGCAAGGGTACTTCAGTAATTTACCAAATGCCACCGTCCAACAGTCTCTCTTGTTTTCTCCTTGTACAGGTTCCATATTAGCAACAGGATCATCTTTTTGCCTTGGGTCCCACACCTTCACGGTTCCTGACATTAAAAAAAGTGAGTTGGCAAAATTCAATAGTGAATGATGACATTTCTTTCTGCATTCTCTTCATATGGCTTCCTATGTACATGAAGATATTACAGATGTTATAGTACCTGAAAAATATTCACATTTTTCTGACTTCCAATTGGGCAAGTTGCACTTAATATCAGAGATATAACCCACATGTTACTGCCTGATTTGGTTTCCGATTAATAGATACACACAAAAGCCAACAACTGTCCCTAAGTCATCATCAACAAGATATGATTGACAAGGCAAACACAAATGTTATGTAATTCAAATCATGTCTTATTTTCTTGGTTTAAGACTAAAACAAATGTAGTATTTATTTAGAATAAAGCCAGCGTCATTTTAATGCTTTTTCCTTACTACTCATATAATCATTGCCATTTTTCTTATGTAATTCAAATCATGTCTTATTTTCTTGGTTTAAGACTAAAACAAATGTAGTATTTATTTAGAATAAAGCCAGCGTCATTTTAATGCTTTTTCCTTACTACTCATATAATCATTGCCATTTTTCTTATGCAGATGGATAAAGTAATTTTTACGTCTATGATTTCTTATTTGGAGTTTTAGAATACCATTTCATACACAATTAAGTTTAATTTCCCCGTGGCAATAAAGGAGAAAGAAGGAGTTAACAAAAGTAACAAATAATTCTTCTCAATTTAATTTCAACTCCCTCATTTTAATGCAAATTACAGGATAACTAACTAGCTAGTGTCACTAACTTTGAGAAACACAAAGACATAATAAAGTGGCTAAAAGGCCTAAGTGAGAACAGGAAAAGGGTAAAAAAATTATTAAAAAAGGGTAATAAATCCAGGAA
Organism: Monodon monoceros; assembly: GCF_005190385.1. NCBI lineage: Eukaryota > Metazoa > Chordata > Mammalia > Artiodactyla > Monodontidae > Monodon > Monodon monoceros. The sequence continues at coordinate 31,244,884 of NW_021703775.1, read as the reverse complement.
AAGGGAAGATATTCCACTAGACTTGTCATCAGGGATAAAATAAAGTTGGTCATTAAAAAGGCTGCTTCAAGGAGAAATAAATTTCCTACAAATGTGACGAGTTACATCATTCTACAGGGTTCATACAAATTGATAACATTTATATTAAGTCTGCAACAGTTAAATGAGAAAAGAACACAAATAGACAATTCACAAAGCAAAATTAACTAATAAACAAATATAGAAAGAAGTTAACACAAGTCGGAATGGAATACCATTTTATCTCTAAAATTGGGGGGAAGAAAGGAAATCAATGCTGGTAGGGTAGACTGGAAATCTACCTCATCTACTGTAGCTGATAAGGTAAACAGGTACTTTGGAAAGTTTGACAATTTTTTTAAATCATAAAGTATGATTATTCCAAAAGAGCTATATACATGATACTCGTTTCTTCATTATTTTAAAGTCACTCTCCCAAAATAAACAAAAACTTAAAGCAAATCAAATGCTCATTAACAGGGGCATGGCTAAGGACACTGTGACACATCCACAGGATGGAATATTATGAAGTCATTAAAATGATAATTATGAAAACCACATGGAAACAGCAATATTTACATAAGGACAAAACATTAAATAAATAAGATACAAAATCGTATTTACACTGATAATACATGTAAAATTGTATCTATGACTGGAAAGGAAAACAAATCTAATAGTTATGCTGGTGTAGCAGACTGTTATTTTTCCTTCTATATTCCACGCTGTTTCTATGATTGGAAAAAAAATACCTGATTTCTAAAACACAGCTGCTCTTGAGAAACTATTAGAAAAGTAAATTCCACTTTTCTTTGGAAACAATTCCCTCATGGTCTTGAGCAGCCACTAAAAAACTAGCTGAACCAACTAAGGTACCAAATCACTTACATACCCCTCGTGAAGCAACAAAAATTCTGACTCTGTTACATTCAGAACAGCTCAGGACACCGAAAGACCTTCCCTTGTTTGTCACTGCAGGGGGGAAAAGCAGAGTTGGAGCTCTTGGAGCTTTCTACAATGCTCAGCGGAAAGACCACAGAACTGCAGTGTTCAAGCAGCTGTCAATATGACCATTTTCACAAGTACTAATTCTGCTTTGCAAGGAAAGAAAAAAGCTGCCACCCACAGTGTGTCAACAGCTGCCTCAAAAACCTGCAGAGACATTTTAAATCCTCAGGGTTCAGAGGAAACTATGGTTGTCAACAGTTGAACGAGCTCAAAACTAAAATAGTAAGTGCTATGCCTCTAACTTGAAATACCCCCGAAGTCTGAAACAACTGAGGGATACGCAATCAAACCTGCCTATCAAAAGAGTAGAATGTTAGGTTTAGGGGATCAAGGATTGAGGAAGATTTCCACATAGAATATACTGTTGCACAGAGACTTCCCTAAAAATAAAAAAAGTAAAATGCACAAAATATTCTGACTTACCGTCTCGGCTGCCGGTCACAATTTCAGGTGCCCCTTCCCCGATTCCGAGTCCACCTACACCATCTATAGTATTTATAATTTCTTTATGGCCCTGTACGGAATATACTGGGATCTCTGGAGCTTCCAAATTCCTAAACAACAGAACACAGCTTCTTACTTACACATGCCCCAAATGTTTAGTATACTACTCAAATTTAAGAATGCATGCCATATTGAGATTTTTGTTTAAAAATAAGGGTTTTGCAGTTAAGGTAATTTACACACTTACTTCCAAATTTTCCTCTCCACTTTAGCTTCTTTCAAGGTCTCAATGAGAGTTGTCATCATTCAACTTGGAATTCTAAATCCTGAGCCCACTTTCCTCAGTGGTCCTCAAAGATGATCGATCTAGGACCTCTGCACATGAATTACCACGTATGCTTGTTAATAAATGCAGATTCACGGGCTCCTCCCCAGACATAATGAATAAGTATATCTGGGATGGGGCCCCAAATCTGCTGACTTTCTGGTACACTGAGGTCTGATAATCACTGCTTTAAATACAGAGTAAATGCAAAGTGATTTAGAATATTTCCAAAGTAGTCTTGGTAGTTTGATCTTGGGATTTTTTGAGAGATTAAACTATGAGCAGTGTTTACTTTGTATACCTTTCTTCCTTAATAATATTTTCTCACTGAGTTCCACACTGATTTTCAACTAGTTATGTTTTTCAGTTTATCATCATGCTGGTCACAATAAATATTATAGTCAAACTGGATGAAGTCTGTCTAATTCTAGGTTAGTTAAGTGAAGGGAATGCAGGAAAGTACCCACTCCTATGTGTGCCTGAAGACTACACTACAGGGCTGGGTGAGTGGCTGAAGTAGGTTATGCTAATACACCCTTCTCTTGCCTCCCAGCCCTTCCCTGCCTCTTCTGCTTTTCTACTGGAGCCTCCTTCCACATTTCTTTTTAACAAGTCAGTTTTTAACAACTTATATTTCTTCTTTTTTAATGAACGTAGCTCTTCATGACACGTAATCCCAATTTATTACTGGGCCCAGATTTATCAGTAAAATCTTGCAAATCAAAATTTGAGAAGTTCAGCCTAGTTTAGAGATGATGTTTATCTTTGTGGCGTAATTGTGAAAGCATCAAGAGACTAAACAGGACTGAGGTTCTATTTAAAAGAACTGTTTTACTGTTTCCACAGACTTTGAAACATCACTTCTTTTAACATGAAATTATGACTCACCAATGAAAATAAAGCAGTAATATGTGCACTATACTAGGAAGCTCTATTAGGGAGATAGTCAACCGTTATATTTGTTGCATATTCTTGTGTTGAAATATATTTATTTTAAAAAATAATACTCAGACTGGTCTCTCTCCCAAGTTCTTTGAAAGTTTATGACACAGCAGGTAAAAACTAATGCATTCTAATAAATGCTAACTTAATTATTAAGTAGTTAAAGCAAGGGGAATTAAAATAGCTTCATTCTATGTTATATTATGACTCTAAGACAGATAAATATATCAATGTAATTTAATTACAAATAGCAAATTCTAAGTTAGAATCAAGAAAGGTCACAATAGAAAACATAATGTAGGGAAGACAGTTCCTCTAGAACATTACTGTATACTTTACATGATTAAGAGATATTGTTGAAAAGTAATTACAGAGGATTTCAATTCATTCAACTCTAATTTAAATATGAGGAAATAACTCTAGGTAAAACACGAAAATTAAAAGCACTTGGATTTCCCTGGTTGCGCAGTGGTTGAGAATCCACCTGCCAATGCAGGGGACACGGGTTCGAGCCCTGGTCTGGGAAGATCCCACATGCCGCAGAGCAACTAAGCCCGAGTGCTGCAACTACTGAGCCTGCGCACCTAGAGCCAGCGCTCCGCAACAAGAGAAGTCACCGCTCCGCAACAAGAGAAGCCACCGCAATGAGAAGCCAACTTAATGAGAAGCCCGTGCACCGCAACGAAGAGCAGCCCCCCATCTGCCTCAACTAGAGAAAGCCTGCGCACAGCAACAAACACCCAATGCAGCCAAAAATAAATACATTTATTAAAAAAAGAACATTATAAAAGCATTTGGCACACTTGTGATTTTGCTCATGCGAAACAGGTTTATCTTGATTTACTCAACGGATGTGTTCCTAAAAACTTGTACTCAGCTAATGCATTAAAAGAAAAAGTTTTAATGAATTGAGAGTTCTATGTTAAAAAATTAAAACATACAAAAATACAGTGTTTCATTCTGTAATGCCAAGTATCTTTTTAAAATGTAAATGATATCTAATTTTTTAGTGTTATACACGAGCATTTTTATATACTGTATCCTTCATGGTGGAGGGGAAGAGCCCTTTGTTTACAAATATGGATATTAAATGCTAGCACCAAACAGTATGTGTGGAAATAAATATTAAAAACATTATTTGAAACAGCTAAAGAAAAATATGTTAGTATTTTAAAATGGATATTGAACATGAAATCTAAAAATACATATGAGGTAACTGTCATATTCTTATAAATAGTTAAAATTTAACAAAAAACATTTCAAAGTTAGAATTCTTTCAGAGGAAGAGTAACACAACTATCAAAAAAATTGCTTATCTCATGTCTTAACACTGATGAAATAATCTTACCATATATGAAGGTTTCCAGCAAAATCTCCAGTAGCTAAGTATCTCTGCTGTAAAGATGTGGCACCAAATGTTCCACATTTAATGGGTTTGGCCTTTTCAATCTTGACAGAAGGGAAAGAGAGAGGATACATTATTTATGTAAGCAGCTATCCATAATCCACGATATTATGGGAATTAAATAAGGCACACAATAAAAAAGGCAATTAAAACGTTTTCTGATTTAAAAAAATGATCATGCTTTTCCTTTCGTCATTTTTGTATAGTTTAAAAGTACAGGCAGACCTCAGAGATACTGCAAGTTCGGTTCCAGAACACCACAATGAAGCAAATGTTGCAATAAAGCAAGTCACATGACTTTTTTAGTTTCTCAGTGCACATAAAAGTTATGTTTATACTATACTGTAGCCATGCAACAGCATTATGTCTAAAAAGACAATGTACATACCTTAAATAAAAAATACTTTATTGCTAAAAAATGCTAACCACTTTCTTTGCTCATCCATAAGAAGCAACTCCTTATCCATTAATGTTCTCTCATAAGATTGCAGCAATTCAGTCACATCTTCAGGCTCCATTTCTAATTCTAGTTCTCTTGCTATTTCCACCACAACTGCAATTACTTCCTCCACTTAAGTCCGGAACCCCTCAAGGTCATCCATGAGGGTTGGAATCAACTTCTTTCAAACTCCTGTTCATGTTGAAATTCTGACCTCCTTCCATGAATCACTAACGTTCTTAATGGCATTTAGAATGGTGAATCCTTTCCAGAAGGTTTTCAATTTACTTTGTCCAGATCCATCAGAGGAATCATTATCTATGGCAGCTATAGCCTTAAGAAATGTATTTCTTAAATAATAAGACTTGAAAGTTGGAATTACTCCTTAATCCATGGGCTGCAAAATGGATGTTGTGCTAGCAGGCATGAAAATAATGTTAACCTCATGGGTACATCTCTATCAGAGCTCTTGGGTGACCAGGTGAATTGTCAATGAGCAGTAGTATTTTGAAAGGCATTTTTTTCCTGAGCAGTAGGTCTCAACAGTGGGCTTAAAATACTCAGTAAAATATGTTGTAAACAGATGTGCTGTTATCCAGGCTTTATTGTCCCATTTATAAAGCACAGCCAGAATAGATTTAGCATAATTCTTAAAGGCACTAGGATTTTCAGAATGGTCAATGAGCACTGGCTTAAAATTAGAGTCACCAGCTGTATTAGCCCCTATCAAGAAAGTCAGCTTGTCCTCTGAAGCCAGGCATTGCCTTCTTCTTTCTAGCTATAAAGTCCTACATGGCATCTTTTTCCAATAGAATGCTGCTTCATCTACACTGAAAATCTGTTGTTTAGTGTACCCTCCTTCATGAATTATCTCAGCTAGATCTTCTGGATAACTTGCTGTAGATTCTACATCAGCACTACCTGCTTCATCTTGTACTTTTATGTTAGGGAGACATTCGTGTGTTCACTGGAGAGCTTTTAACTTCCTTCGAGGACTTTTCCTTTGCGTTCACAACTTGGCTAACTGTTTGGTGAAAGAGGCCCAGCTTTTGGCCTATTTCGGCTTTCAACATGCCTTCCTCCCTGAGCTTAAACATTCTTAGTTTTTGATTTAAAGTGAGAGACCTATGACTCTTCCTTTCACCTGAACACTTAGAGGTCATTGAGGGGCTAATTTCAATATTGCTGTGTCTCAGGGAATAAGGAGCCCAAGGAGAGGGAGAGGGATGGGGAAAGGCCAGTCAGTGGAGAAGTCAGAACACATACAACATTTACCGATTAAGTTTGCAGTCTTGTCGGGGTGTGATTCGTGGCACCCCAAAACAGTTACAACAGTAACATCAAAGATCACTGATCACAGATCACCAGAACAAATATATTGTGAGAATTACCAAAATGTGACACAGACACAAAGTGAGCAAGTGCTATTTGAAAAATGGCGTCGATAGACTTGGTTAACACAGGGTTACCAAAACCCCGCAATTTGTAAAAAATGCAGTATCTGCGAATGCAATAAAGAGAAGTGCAATAAAAGGAGGTATGCCTGTATGTCCAAAGGATGAGTTTTGCCTTTCCTCTCACCTCGCTAATGAGACATTCAAATGCTGCCACCTCTAACATCTTCACTGGTTTGCAAATATGCAGATTTCAGCATTTAATGTGGTATTCTTCTTTAAGATCCTCAAAGAATAAGGACAAAATGAAGGTATTATTCTTTCCAAGTGACTAAAGAAACAAAAATGCTTATGCGTCTCTTATAGTTTTCCCTGCAAAACCCTATAAACTGAGAATGGTTATGTCCTCTGAGACCCCTTCAGCACACAGAGATTTGTATACCTGTGTGCACCAAAGGCACTGCTATCAGCATGGATTAGCCAATCTTTTGAGGTTTCTTTAATTTGAAAGGCTATTGGGAGTTCCCTGGCAGTCCAGGGGTTAGGACTCTGCGCTTTCACTGCCGAGGGCCCGGGTCCAAACCCTGGTGGAGGAAGTAAGATTCTACAAGCCACACAGTGCGACCAAAAAACAAAAACAAAACTATTGCTCCAAGTATTATATATAACAGTTGACCCTTGAACAGCACAGGAGTTAGTCCACATATAACTTATAGTCAGCCCTCTGTATCCGAGGTTCCTCTGCAACCGTGGATTCAGCCAACTTGAACTGTGTAGTACTGTAGTATTTACTCTTAAAAAATACCTGAGTATAAGTGACCCGTGCAGTTCAAACCCATGCTGTACAAGGATCAACTGTAATCACATCAGTAAAACAACCACATGCAAACTCCACCTGCCCAAGTCACTGAATCAGTCTCTCTTGGAGTCTACCTGTCCGGCTGCCTTGGCCCCCGGAAACTCTAGGCAATATGGAATTGAGGGCTGCCCCACACCACACTCTACATGTATAATAGCACCTTCCACTTACTGTCAGCCTCAACAGGGCAAAACGATTTCTCTTATTTAGTTTCTTACAATCTTTTTTTTAAATTTTTTTAATTTTTAATTAATTTATTTTAATTTTTTTATTCCTAACATTCACAAGAGTAATACGTGTTCCCTGTAGAAATTCAAACAAAACTGTGGAATCTAGAAAAATGGTACAGATGAACCGGTTTGCAAGGCAGAAATAGAGACACAGATGTAGAGAACAAACGTATGGACACCAAGGGGGGAAAGCGAGCAGGGGGGAAATGGAAGATTGGGATTGACATATATACACTACTATGTATAAAATAGATAACTGATAAGAACCTGGTATATAAAATAAATAAATAAATAAAATTAAAAAAAAATTCAAACAAAACCAAAGACTGAAGGATGAAAAGTAAGTTTCCCTTCGACATGCCTCAGAAGTAATCCCCGTTCTTCTAGACCCTTTTCTACACATAGACAACCACATATAGATTTGTTTTAATATGCAGAGGGTCATAATATATTGTTCGTTAACTTGATGTTTTTTCACTTAGCAGTATATCCGGATGAACTTTTTCCCCCTCCACAGAGTTCCCCAGTTTCTAGGGCACCTCCTCTTGTAACCCTTCAGTTGCTGAGCCAATCTTCAACCCCCCACCCCACCAGGGTGGGTCCGATTCACATACTTTGTGAAAATAATTTCCCCGCCACTTTCAATGTTTGGTTGGGCATTTCCACATAGGATATACATAGCAATTTTCAAAGAAGAAAATAAAATTCACGTAACACAAACTATAACTGAACTTTTCCTTCATGATTCAAAAGACATCAACATATGCTCCAGGGCTTTGGAAACTCCCACCTTGCTGAGCTTTATCACTGTTTGGGATCTGGATAAATTAGCAGTTACTATGTAGCCTGGTCTAAAATAGAGCATTCACAGCCTCCTTGGAATTGTCCGGTAAACCTTGATTAAATTGTGTTTAATCAGTCGCCTGTAATAACACGGTTGTAAAAGACCATATTGATGAGAAGCACAAGACCACAGAATGTTATTTTTCTCCTTTTTAATACAGGTGGTCCAAGAGAGCGTCAGTTATTCACTACACCAGAAAACTGATATTCATTTATTTCAGCTATTTTTCCAATTTTATGAGAAGCCTATCTCACAATGGGGCAGCATGGAGATCAAAATTTTGTCAATTTAACAAAGCAGACAGTTTCCAACTCCAAATCACTTATGTTCTCCTCACCATCCCCTCCCCCAAATAAAAGTACCTGAAGTAACATATTAATAGTGATATAGTGAACTTCCCTAGTGGCGCAGTGGTTAAGAATCCGCCTGCCAATGCAGGGGACACAGGTTTGATCCCTAGTCCGGGAAGATCCCACATGCCGCAGAGCAACTAAGCCTGTGTGCCACAACTACTGAGCCTGCGCTCTACAGCCCGTGAGCCACAACTACTGAGCCCACGTGCCACAGCTACTGAAGCCCATTGCCTAGAGCCCGTGCTCCGCCACAAGAGAAGCCACCGCAATGAGAAGCCCACGCACCGCAACAAAGAGTAGCCCCCGCTCACCGCAACTAGAGAAAGCCGGCACGTAACAACGAAGAGCCAACACAGCCAAAAATAAATTAATTCTTTTTAAAAAAGGAAAGCTTTGCTTAAAAAAAAAAGTAGTGATATAGCTAATCATTCTTAATTAACTAATTAATCACTGTAGCTAATCACCTAATCACACTATTAGAACACACTTTTTTTTGGCTAAACTAATTCAGACTTCCAACTGAGGCCAACTGATAAAATAGCTACCCACCCCTTCCTCCCATTTGTCTCCCCCAGCACCAAGTCACTGATAATGGCTCCCATGATCTAAGGCAGAGGGTGAAGACAGGCCTCTCAGGCAAGAAACAGGTGGGCCCTGATGGACAGGAATATGCTTCCAGGGATTCGGGTATTAAGAGCTGCAGGAGGGCTTGCACCATACACTGGTATAACTCTCTGGGAAAATTCTTCCCCAAGTAGCCCTGGGAAGACTGGTCACCCATTTTCTTCTCTTCCACCAGCTAGAGCATTCTGCTTCCTGTAATTCCACTGCTATCCCCGGGAGCCTCTGATGGGATCTCTATTCTTCTTAGGCCATGGAAGAGATAAAAGCTGGCCCCTACTTTTCAGTCCCTACAGTAAGCACACAGTTCTAAGAGTTTACTGCTGCTAATAAAAAATTGGGAAGCAAAAGCTTTCCTGTTATGGCTTTACCTAACTTTTGCCTTTAGGCCCTTTGGAATAGAGAAACCATGCAACTGGAACCACTGATCTTCCAGTACCAACATAAATTCTCTTTCTCTCTCTCTCTCTCACACACACACACACACAGCTAATGGATATGTTTTACTCAAATTTAGGTTTTCTTCAGTAATTTTTTTAGCTTGTCTATTAGGAAATACTAGTTAATAAAAACCAATAAGAAAGCCTGGAAATGAGGATTAAAAATTTTATGTATGGTTACTTCTTGTGATCTAAAGATCAGAGTATGTATAATATAGTCAGATTTTTCTACTGGGAAAACCCTTCCTTGTGCAGAGATGGAACTGATCATTGCAATATTTCATGTGTTCTAAAAACAGCACCATAATGTCCAGATGTTCTGACACCTGAACACATCTGAGAATTCCTACCTTAGGAGAAACCAAACTGGGAACCATTCCATTACATGATGGGCCCTATACTAGTTTCACATTTGTCATCGCAGATTCTAAAAGTGGTACAATGAATGAAATGAAACAACATGTATCTACATTTAGAGGCACAGACTCACAAGAGTAGCACCAAGGCCTGTGGTATATAAAATGTACAAAGCCCTTTGAAGTCTGACCTTGCCTGTCTCTTTGACCTCATTTCCTGCTTCTCCCCTTCTACACTCCAGCCACACCTGTGGCTTTTTGTTCTTCAGATTCACTGAAGTCATTTCTACCTCAGGGAATTTGCATTTACTGTTCCCACTGCCCGGACTGCTCTTCCCTCAGGTCATCATGTCCTCTCCCAACTCAGATTTCAGTTTAAATGTCACCACCTCTAAGAGGCCTTCCCTACCCTTCCAAATCTGAAGTGAAACCCCCAAATCACTATCACTTGCCGCTCTCTTTAATCTTCATTTCACTTATCAACAAAATTCTTTTATTCATTCAATTACCTATCTCCTCCCTTTCTAGAAGGAGTACCAGGGGAACGGGGCCGTGCCCAACTTGTTCAACACGTAGATGGTGCTCAACATTTGTTAAATGAAAGTATAAATGAACATGGATTAATCCCTCAGTCCTAGCGCTGGGGAGAGAGAAACCACTGTCAGAGGTCATGTTCCTATTTCTCCCACCATGTTTTCACCTGACAGACTGTACAGTTTCCGGTGTTGTTTATATGCAATAATGAAAATGGCATCCATACATGGAACACTAATGTATCAGACACTATTCTGGATGCTCTTCTGCACTAGACCATCCTTTCTCTTTCTAACACATGCAACTGCAAACTAAGTGTTTGAGACACCCCTTTCCAGATGAGGGACAGGCTCGGAGGACTAAGTGACTTGTCCAAGGTCCCCAGAGCCAAGTAGATTCCAAGCTCCTTCTACTAAACTACGTTGTCTCCAGGCCTGTATGTAAATCAACTAAATAAACATTTTCTTATGTAGCCCCCATTCTGTCAACCTGAGTCATCAGAAGTACCAAAGAAATGTTCCAATCCTGAACTAGACTGGTGAAGTAAATGAGGCCTGAATTAAACCTACTTTCAGATTTGTGTCCTTTGGTTTTACCTTCATTCATGCCTTTATTTTTTTTTTTACATCTTTATTGGGGTATAATTGCTTTACAATGGTGTGTTAGTTGCTGCTTTATAACAAAGTGAATCAGTTATACATATACACATGTTCCCATATCTCTTCCCTCTTGCGTCTCCCTCCCTCCCACCCTCCCTATCCCACCCCTCCAGGCGGTCACAAGCACCGAGCTGATCTCCCTGTGCTCTGCGGCTGCTTCCCACTAGCTATCTACCCTACGTTTGGTAGTGTATACATGTCTTTATAAAATACAAATATATGGTATTCATGCTTCCCTGATTCACCCTTAAATCAAATCTCTTTTACCCTTGTATACTTGTATCAAAGATTTATAGGTACTAGTGGCCTGTTCTGCAAGAATCAAATTAAACTCAAAATACAGAAACCTACTGAAAAATAGACTCAAATGTATAAGCGTCTTTCATCTGTGCTGCAGCGAGGGCTGCACTTTGCTCAGAAAGGCTGAGCTATGCTGGCAAGTGGACTTAAAAAAAGCAGAGGTGTTTGCTCTTTCCTTAGACATTCATGGAAATCATAATAGTAGCTAAATTAAGAGGACATTGGAATGAAGCTAATTTTTTTTATAGTTCATAAAAGGGCCCCCTCCCTGTCCCTGTTAAATCTTTTACCTTTGGAAAAGGAAAGATGCAAAGAATTCAGCAAACACTTACAACTTTTCTTGCTGGAAAACTGGGTAAAAAAAATAGAGATCTATTTTATGAAATTTGTCCCACAAAGAAAATTAGTATGTATTAACTTTTGCCATATGATACTGAGAATGACCATCAGTGATGAGCATATTTGACCTAGCTGTTGGTTCTCTTTGCCCTAACAAGTTAACCTGACTAAGGAAGCCCAGGATCCATAATTCCCAGCAGAGCTATTTTTGTTCTGTCTGTGGGTGGGTCTAGTACAGCTTGTCAGTGTCTCCTCCGCCACATCCTGGCACCACTTAATTAACGTTAAAAGGTTTAGTCACCCAAATGTTAACAGGCAGTGAACTCTGCTGCACAGGGGCTAAAAAAGCAGAACTTTATTAGCCTGTTACTAATTCTTAAAGTGTAACCAACCCCAACTGTGATTCCACTTTGCAGGGCCACCCCTAGTCCTTTGGGCCAATTAGCAAAACAGGTGCCCGCTATGGGCTGAGGGAAGTCTCACACACGCAAGGCTTGATGAGAGACAGAGATGGATTACAGCTCTCTCTTGAACCCTTGGCCAGACACCTGTGTGCACTTCAGCAAACTGCTTAACTATATATGAAGGCCCTGCCTTCACTCCCTATCTATCTGCTTAGTAACAAGATAAGGAGGCACCAACAAATACCTATTTGCTTCCTTCATTTTATCTTGGACAAGGCTTTGAATTCTACAAGGATATAATCAAGTGTGGTTCCTAATATTTTAACAAATAATTCATCTAGCCCAATGATAGTCAACCCTAGTACTTATTAGAATCACCTGGTGGAAGTTTAAAAAATACTGATTAAAAAAAACAAAACAAAAACAAAAAACCGATGTCCAGGACTCACTCTAGTCTAGAGGCGAGAGTCCCAGTGCATCAGAATTTCTAGGGGTGGGACCAAGGCACGAATATTTTAAAACACACAGACACAGACACACAGACACACACACACCACAATAGCAGCAATACACATTCGGGTGATCGTGATGCACAGTAAGAGTTGAGAATCACTGAGATTGTATTTAACCTATATTCCTTCCACTGCATCATCACAGCTAAATACAATGTAAGCTCTCAAATTTGTTTGTGCATTTGTTTTATCCTCTCTTTAGACAGTAGGTTCTTTAGGAGGAGGGACTCACCTTGTAAATATCTTTGGTTCTTCTTTAGCATAGTACCTTGAAATGACGGGTTCTCAATGGACAGTTTATGGTAGAAAAAGAGAAGAGCCAAAGGATACAGGCAAAAATATAAAAAGTGGTTACTCCTAGTGTTGAGATGGGTGATATTACTTTTCTCCTTTTTCCTATCTATATTTTTGGTATATTCTATCATGAACACACATTACTTTCATTAAAAAGCAAAGTTATTAAAAAAAAAAAAAAACCTGCTAGAATCTTCCAGAATCTCTAGAATAGACAAAGAGCACTGTTTCTCTTACAGAACAAGTGTATTCCTGAAATGTACCCAAGTCATACAGCCTTATAAAAAGAAGTCAGGAGTCTATAGATACTCTCTGGTTAAGCTTTGACTAGTATTTGTTCCTAATAATTCACTTTTCTTTCTGCAATTCCAATGTTTCCTATTTGTTCCAACTCCTGACCCCAAGTGATTAATGATCAATAAACCAATATTTAAATGTCCCAAGTTATATCTTTTTACAGACATAAATTTACTCATTCTTTTAACAAGTAATTTATTGAGTGGCTGCTTCTTACATAACACATGAAAGAAAGAACTACTGTTCTTACTCTCCGGGAGCTTACAATCTAATTAGAGGTACATGGGACAGAATGATACATTTCTGGCACAGATAATAAGTACCATAGGAATGCAATGTAAAGAAAAGTTACTTTGTGTTGACTGGGGACTAAGTGATGAACAACATAAGGAAAGGTAGAAAAGAACAAGCCATGTTTAGGAGTAGAGTGCCTGGCTAGAGAAGACAAACTGAACAAGAAAAGCGGCATTCATAGAAATTTAAAGTGGGATGAGCCTTATGTACCTTCTAATGTAATCCTTCCTATTGAAAGTGTATTCATCCTTCACCTACCAGTTTAAGCCCTAAAAGCCCTGACTCCTCCAAGCAGATTCTCTCCATAGCTTTTGGTCCTTGGAGTTACAGACTTCCCTGCAGTCTATTAGGACTCTAAACATCTGAGTATGACTGATCTTTTTTTTTTCAGGCAACCCAAATAAAGGCCTTTTAAAAACTGTAAACAGGTATAAAAGTGTTATTTAATATAGTTATTCTCCAATTCTTTCACTAGTAATCTTTTACAAAACTTGTAAACCTGATCGTGCCACACCCTGCTTAAAGCCCTTCAGTGATGTCCCATTTTTCTTACAAAAAAAGGCATGAATCTTTTAAATGACCTACAGCTCTTACAATGTCTGGTCCCTGCTTACTACTCTTTTTGTTTCCGAAGGAGATAAATGTGTCACCCATCGCTGAGCTGCTTCCTCTGGAACTATCCTCTACTCCTAATTTGGCCTAGTTAGCTTCTACTCAACCTAAATCTGTTTTTTAGTTTTTGTTTTTGCTTACTCTCAAAGAACCGCGTTCCTTTAGGTTAGAGAATTCATCTCGGTTTGTGTTTTATGTATCATTGGTTTGATTGTTTAATTGATTCTCTCTCCCACTAGAAGATAAAGTCCATGATATCGGGGACGTTGTCATTTACATGCCTGGGCATACCAGGCAATCAGCTGATACTTGTTGAATGAATAATTGTTGTTAGATTGTCTCCTCCAATTACATAGCAGGCAGTCCAGTGCCTGCTTTGGCTCTGCTTGTCTGAAAAAGCATTTTACTAACTTGCACCTATTAAGAGACTCTCGACAAACAACTGCGCACTGCCCAGAAGGGCCTCGAATTTAAACAGAAAGTCGTTACGTCACTTCCACGGGCCTCGCGCCAGACTGGGAGAGTGGCTCTGGGGTGGCTGGAGGAAGGGGCCCGCGGCGCGCGGATGAACTAGCCCGACGAGAATTCAAGTCTCCAACCAAAGCGTTTTGCCTCTGAAGTATTCCTCAATCTCGGTCAGCTTAGCTACTCCCGCGCAGCTCGAGCGGAGCTTTGGGGGGACGCTGGGCAAACGCTTTGGCCAAAAGGAATGCAGACCCCCCGACCCCCAAGATCCGCACTCTCCCCCCAACGGCAGTCCCAGATCTTGGAACTGGGCAGTCTCGAGCCGGCACCTACCTCCCGAAGCAGCTTTAGGTCCCCCTGCTGGATCTCATACAGCTGAATGACGCCGGTGCCGCGTGCGAAGTTGCCCATGGTCACAAATTTGGCGCTGCAGGGCACCCACTTACAGTCAAACACCGTGTAATTGAGACCCTTCTGGATATGGGTGATGATCTGAGGCTTCTCGAAGGCCGACATGGTCCAGCCGATTGATTTCGCCTCCGCCAACAGGCACACTGCCGACAAACCCTGACAAAACACTAACCTGGAAACCAGACTCCAAACGTCAAGGATAGTTTGTCCCTCCCGCTTGCCGTACGCGCCCCCAGACGCCCTAGCAAGTTGGTTTTAGGTGTCTCAGATAATGCCGGATGCTCTACTGAAGGCACAGAAGATTTTTCTTCACCAACAACACAGACTTGTTTATGCCTTTACCTTTTACCTTTCGTACATATACAGGTTAGCGATTACAAAAGTTTTGGCTGCGAGCGGCGGGGCAGAGGGCGACCATAAGAGTCAGTCATATTTTAGGACAGCCCTTCCCTCTTCCCAACAAACACACACACAAACTCCTGCTCCAGGTCCCCTGCATGGGACTTCTTAGGAAAGGGGGCGGAGCCCTAGGGCTGGTTGGCGGAGGCTGGGTCCTGCGAGGCGCGCCTGCGCCGTGCAGCCCGGCACGTGTTCGAGCAGCAAGCTTCCGCTGGAGTTTCTTGAGGATGCAAACCGAGATGGAGGCGCAGAGTCCCTTGGCCGAGGCCGGCTTCACCCAGGTCACCCGAAAAGGTGGCCGGCGGGCGAAGAAACGGCAGGCTGAGCAGCTGTCCGCACCGGAGGAGGGCGGGGACGCGTCCCGCATGGACACCGAGGAGGCCCGGCCTGCCAAGAGGCCCGTCTTCCCGCCCCTCTCCGGGGACGGGTTTCTGGTACTGGCGGGGACCGAGGGACAGGAACGGGGCAGGGGCCACAGGCGGGTCAGGACGGTGGCCTCTGGGTGATGTTGAAGCTTCTTGTGGCGTGAAGCTCTTAGAGAGGTGACTCTCCTGATGTTTAATTCGCCCAGTTGAAGGGGTCTTTTTGATAATCAGCTGTTGTTTCATATCTCCACCCACCCCTTATTCCTCCAGATAACTCCTGAGTTGTGTTTTCTTGTATCATAGGGTGGGAAAGAAGAAACCAGAAAAATTCCAGTCCCAGCTAACAGATATACTCCCTTAAAAGAGAACTGGATGAAGATATTTACCCCTATTGTGGAGCATTTGGGACTTCAGATACGCTTTAACTTGAAATCGAGGAATATAGAAATCAGGGTGAGGATAATATTAACTATTTTCAAATATACTGCGGTTTCTCTTTTCTGCGGGGATGAAAAGGCATGAATAGACTTTCCTTAATGAGGCTTATTTTGTTGAATGATTTTCTTCCAGTTTTCTAATATATTTTAGTGTCTGAACCTCTCAAATGCCTTCAAAATTTGCATACAACACAATTATTAGTTGAACTCATAAGTTCAGTCTGAAATCATACAAAAATACCAGCTGTGTCTTAGAAGACTTTTAATTGAGAAAAGGCTTAGTAAAGAGGTTGTCATGTTTCAGAAGTATTTAAATAAGAACCAAAGTATTTGCTGCAGTACAGGTGCTATATATTTTAGTGGTATTTTTTGAAAAAAAAAGTATTGAGTAAGTGTAAATTATGTATAAATGTGTTTATTTACTTATTCACTTGTTCATTCCATGATGTCAGTCTAGGAGTTAGACAAATAAAAGTAGTAAACTTTGGGGTATTTTGTTTTTTTGTCTTTTAAAAAAATTATTTATTTATTTATTTTTGGCTGTGTCGGGTCTTCGTTGCTGCATGCAGACTTTCTCTAGTTGCAACGAGCGGGGGCTACTCTTCGTTGCAATGCGCGGGCTTCTTACTGTGGTGGCTTCTCTTGTTGGGGAGCACGGGCTCTAGGCGCGCCAGCTTCAGTAGTTGTGGCGCATGGGCTCAGTAGTTGTGGCACACGGGCTCAGTAGTTATGGCTCACGGGCTCTAGAGCGCAGGCTCAGTAGTTGTGGCGCACGGGCTTAGTTGCTGCGTGGCATGTGGGATCTTCCCAGACCAGGGCTCGAACCCGTGTCCCCTGCACTGGCAGGCAGATTCCTAACCACTGCACCATCAGGGAAGCCGGGGGGATTTTTTCAGGGTGCCAATTTTGTATCAAAATCAGTGACCAAAAGTAATTATATCTTCCTTTTTAACGATTCATTATCAGGACTGGTATAGACTCATCTCTGTTGAAGGACTAGAATAATGGAATAAAGCAGAGAGGTACCGGTCTAAATAGTTGGCAAAGTTTAAAATACAGAACTTGACATTAGAATTCATCTTTGTTCCCATTGGCACTTTCGTTCAGGTTTTTATGGCTTTCTGCCAAAACCTCTTGTTTGCTTATAAGTGTCCTTTATCTCATTGCTTTAAACCTCCTTTCACCACTCCATCCTCTATGCCAGAGCCAGATTAATTTTCAGACCACACTGGTTTTATTGATATCTTGGTATCTTCAGTAATTCTGAAAGATAAAAGTTTTTGACTGAATTTGCCTTTCAAGTAGGAGTCTCATTCCCAAGTTCTCTCACCATCTCTTTGAACATTTTTTCTGTCCATCATTATGGATGGATTTGCTCTCTGAAGGCCCTCTCCTCCCTACTCCCTTTTTCTTCCTCAGTTTCATCATCTTTCAGGGTCTAGCTCAAGTTCTTTCTCCTTTACCGTCAGTCCATTTTTCAGTCTTGTCTTCAGGGCCTAAACGTTTATTGTGCTTAACTGTCTTATGAATTGCAGCACCATCAGTTTGGATTCCACTGACATTTGTTGATACTGCTTTGTGCCAGACACATAGCAGTGGTTTGGCAGGCACTACATCATTTTGGTCTTCAGGACAGCCCTATGAGGTAGATGACATACCCCATCTAACAGATGTGAGGAAACTTGCCAAGGAGTTTCTTGGCCAAAGTCATCAGTGCTAGTAGGGACTCTTCCATTCCAACCTCCTTATTTTACAAATGAGAAAACTTAAGACCTAGAGCATTCATGGGACTTGCCTAAAGTCACATATAGAATTGCGACTGGGATCTAGTTTTATATGTGCCATTACACAACCCTGTATGGTTTCAAATTTGTCAAATATCTGGTCTCCTCAACTCAGTTGTGAGTCTGTGTGGGGGAGGAGAAATGATGGTTTTGGAATCAGATCTGTGTTCAAATCTTATTTTTTTACTTTTTGGTACTTGAGTTTCCTCAAATACAAAAGTATTTATCTTACTTAAATTTAGGTTGACATGAAGATTAGAGCTATAGTGTGTCAAGCACCTTTGTAGTACACATCATTTACAGGGATGGGCATTTTATGAATAGCACCTGTATCTGTGATTATGGAATAAACTCTTTGAGGGCAGGATCCCCTGCTTAAACCATTCTTGGTAATTAGTACTAGAGTTGTTGCTTTGGGAAAGAAAAATCAGCACAGGAATGATGGTTGAAGTCGGGAGATTAGATCAGGACTCCCAGGGAGACTGCACTGAAGGAGAAGAGAAGAGGACCAGCTTGGGTGGGATGGGCCGAGGATGGAGGTCCTTCAGAATGGGAGCCATTGGAGGAATCTTGCTGGTAACTCCAGAGTCAGATCAGCCTTGGAGTACAGTAAGTCATTTGACAGTCTTTGGGGGGCACTGCCCAGTTCTGGAGTTAGCAAAGTTTTGTTTTGAAAATTAAACACGGTACTTATCAAAAACTGGGTCATAGAGAATATATTGGGGAAGGGTGGTAGCGAAGGAAATTATAACAATTGGAAAGGTCAGTCCTAGTAGTTAGTTAGAATATTATCTTTTTCATTCCGAGCTATAATTTGTGCTCCGTAGCCACACCTTTTTTTTTTTTTTTTTTTTAACAGACTTGTAAAGAAACCAAAGATGTTAGCGCTCTGACAAAAGCAGCTGATTTTGTGAAAGCCTTTCTTCTTGGGTTTCAGGTAGAGGTGAGTGATTTCATGATATCTGAAATGGGGGCTCGGAAAATACGCCATATGACTGTTTTGATGGATTTGGGCTTTTTTTTGTTTTGTTTTTTAATTTGAGTGTTGTAGTTCTACAATTTATGAGAGTTAGCTTAACACTCATTCGCAGGTGCCTGAATGGAAGAGCTTCACAGTGTGTATTTCTGTATTGTAGGACGCACTTGCCCTCATTCGGTTGGATGACCTCTTCCTAGAGTCTTTTGAAATTACGGATGGTGAGTGTATGGTGGTCTTTTCATATGAACTACTGGATGGTACTTTTCTATTGCTTTGTCTTGTACCTGAGTCTCAGCTTTCCAGTCACATCAGTTGAGTTGTGTTATTAGCAGCTTTTTCAAAAATGCGTGTTTTATGTCTTTCAGTAGGGAAATTTGGTTAATGATTAAACTTCCCATGGAAGTGGGTGATGCTGGGATGGCTTCCCTCCTGAGGTCTTGCTTTTCTCATTTAGTTAAGCCCTTAAAGGGAGACCACCTGTCGAGGGCAATAGGAAGAATCGCTGGCAAAGGAGGAAAAACCAAATTCACCATCGAGAACGTGACACGGACGCGGATAGTTCTGGCTGATGTGTAAGTATGTGATCTTGAGAAAATTACTGTCATAATTTATAGTTGATCGTTTGCTGGTTTCAAGAAGTGATAAAGATTGTGTTTTACGTATAACGTAGCCACTAAATCTTTGTCAGGATATGGTTCTGGATGAATAGTTATCTACTTTGAAAACAGATTTAGTTGAGAAACTCTTAGATATTATAGCTTTTTTCTCAATTAGTAATGAAGGAAATGTTTAGAATCACTGTTAAAAGAAATTATATGACAGGTGAAGATTGAAATAGTATCTCAGGAGAATCTATTAAATCAGTAGAGGAGAGCAAGGAGTAGGTGTGTTGAATGCCATCGTGAGGCTTTCCTTTAAGAAAGAAAAACATAAATGTATATACACACACATGCACGTATACATAAAGGCCTTTCATAAAAGGAAGGTGAGCATTGCACATTGTGGGGAAAACTAGAGAGCACTTATACGTGAACATCAATAAGATGATACAGGCTTAAAATAAGGGTGCAGGAAGTCAAGCTGGGATTACCCTTCCCTGCCGGAGGTTGAAGCCGCTCTGTTGCCAGTTTGGGGTTACTGGCAGATGGCGCAGAGATTATATAATGCCGTGAAGTTGGGAAACGAAGCAGTTGACTGAGAGGAGGAGGGACCTGCCTACTGCTAAATCCAGAAATAATTTTATTTAAAATCATCTCATCTTTGCTCTGAACCAAAGGGCTCACCATTATTTTCGAATCTGAATTTTAGACTATTTTTTATACTGTAAATAGAAAACTGTTAACACTATATTGGTGGCCCTGTTTACCTGAAGACAGGTGTGTTATAATTTTGACCTTTTATGACTTGAGCCTGGAGTTGGGACCACGGAGCCATGGGAAAAACTCTTTTGAACTAGAAATTTCAAAAATTGAAATGTTTACCACACTTTAAAATATCATAAACAGCCCTAAAAGTTTCTGTTAATTTAGAAATTTTAAAATGTAACTGATTTGCTAGTCCAGTTATGGTTAACGCATCATATTAAGTTTATAATTTATAAATGTATCAGTGTATTTCTAAGGGTTAACTTAAAATTTACTCATTGAACTAATTTTTTAAACAGCTGTATTACAGTGTGGTTTACATACAATTAAAGTCACCTGTTTTAGGTACATAATTCAATGGGTTTTTGGCAAATACTCTGCAGTCCTGTGATCCCACTGTGCTCATTTCCATCAACCCAAAAGTTCCTTGTGCATCTTTGCAGCCCCTCCCAATTCCCAGGCAATCACTCATCTCCTTTCTGTCACTATGGTTTTGCCTTTTCTCGAAATTCATATAGGTGGAAATACACAATATGTAGTCTTTGATATATGGCTTCTTTTAATTAGCATGTTGTTTCAAGTTTCTCCATTTTGTTGGGGGTTAGTAGTAGGTTTTTTTTCAGTGCCAAGTACTGGCAAAGAAATGTACTGTCTTGCAGTTTTTGCTGTAAATAGGCTAATTAGGCTAATCCACATGTTCAACAATTTATATTAGTTGTGATACAGCCATAAGATGGACTGTTATGTACCCATAAATGTTATTTTTGATGAGTTGCTGAAAACCTGGCAAAGATCACAGTAGGATGTGAACAAAATATAAAACTGAAAACCATTTGTTCCAGATACATTCAGGATATCAAATGGGAAAGAACGTGACCTATATGTCCTGGGACCTGTATGCCATTCCAACCACTGCCCCATTGCTTTGGTTGTTTTAGCAGCAAAACTCCTCACACTGTATGTATCCTTGCTTCTGTATCTCCTCATCTTTCATGCTGTACTTCACAGAATATTGTTTTTATCGAAGTTACACATAACACATACTTTAAAATAATTCCTCCTGTCTGCTTCCATTTCCCCCTCCTCTGAGGGAGGAAATTTCAAGTCTTCAAGTTCAGCTAGCTAACTTGTAAAAATTATTTTTCCTCTGTATTTCTAAATATCTTTGTATAGCAGCTTAATTTTTCCCCCTCAGATTCACTGTTGCTTTTCTCCTGTGAAAGATGAAGAGTCCTCTTTTGGACTTCCCCACCTCCGCCCACATGCTCAACCTTTCCAGCGCTCCCGTTTGCGTGCCCCTCCCTTTACACTGTGGGTTTGGTTCGACTCAAGCTCAGTATTACCTGAGCATGAAATCGGTGCCCAGGATATTAACAGCTGAGCCAGGTGGTGCACTGTGGTTACTTTATCTGTCCTCTGCAGCTTTGTTGTCACAGGGAGAAATAATTCGTACGTTTCTGTGTGCTTTCTCAGTATTTCAGCGTACTAATTGAATAGAAAGCCATACCTGGTCTGTATCTCCGCTTGGTGGACTCAGATGCGTCAGACATTTTAGAAGTCTCTCCTGGAGCCTTCCGTGCCAGAAGCACTGCTACCCTCTGCCTGGCACACAGTTGCCATCCCGGCTCCTTCTTTCACCATCGCCCCTTCGGTGTTTGAATCCCTCGGTTCTTGGATTCTCTGTCCTGCGTCCTCCTTGTTTTGGTGGTGTAGGTAGTCCTGGAGCTCGCTTAGCACAGGAAGGACATTTTGTGAGACCTGGTTGGGAAGATGTCTTCTATTCTGGCCGAGTATACAAATCTGTTGTAAATCATTCTCATTCAGAATTCCTTCCTGCAACTTAATCTTCTAATCCTTCTATTCAGTTTTCTTAACATCCTGTGGTCCATTCATGAGTGCCTGAAAATTTGCTTTTCTAATCTCACTGGTTTGGGGGTTTATTTTGGTTTGTTTTTCTTCTTTTCTCCCTGGAGTTTCTGTTTCTGTACTGCTTTATTCCGCTTGCTGGTTGTGCCTTCTACTCTTTTGCACTGGGTGCTTTCCTCGGATTCTGGTTCCTCAGTGTGGGCGTCGTATGTTAAGGGTGGGGCCGTAAGGAGCAGACTAGAAACCTGGGCTCGGGATGCCTGCGGGTGGGCTAGGGGTGGGGGGCTGGTGGCCTGTAGGCTTCACTTAGGATGATTGCCAGCCTGTTTCTTTGGGGAAGCCCTGATGTCAGTATCTTTGGTCTTTCCCAATGAGCAGGCCAGGTTCCCCAGAGAAGTATTCTCCAGTCTCTCTGCTGACAGACTCTTGGAGCCCGGTTACGAAGACAGTTGGAAGTCTCGCAGCTCATCGTGCAGACGTTTGCTTGACATTGCCCCTGTTTTCGTCATGATGCTCCTACTTCCACTGTGCCTGGTGCCCCTGGTCCAGCCCCCAGGGCTTTCACCTTCTGCAGTGAGCAGCCCCACCCCTTAATTTTACCAGAGTTACAGAGGGGTATAGTAAGGTGGTTGCCTGGTCGCCCGGAGTGGGGAAGGAAACCCGGGGATCATCCTGAACAGACTTTAACTGATTCTCTTGTTTTTAGCCTCGTTTTTACCCCCGTTTCAGAAATGCCTGAGCCTTTGGAAGGGAGAGGGTTCTGTTTGACGTCCCCCCCGAAGATTTTGGTGTCAGTTTACTAAGTTTACTGGTATTTTGGAAGATGGGCTCAGAAAAGCAAAATGCTATGTTGTCAGTCTAATTTGAAGCATTCGGCAAGGAATGCCCAGTAAAAAGGTCTGGATGATCTCCAGAGAGTAGTGAAGAAATTTAGAGAATCTTAAATCTTTTTTTTTTTCTTTTAATTTATTTTTATTTATTTATATTTGGCTGTGTTGGGTCTTCGTTGCTGCGTGCAGGCTTTCTCTAGTTGCAGCAAACGGGCTTCTCATTGCGGTGGCTTCTCTTGTTGTGGAGCACGGGCTCTAGGCACGTGGGCTTAGTAGTTGTGGCTTGCGGGCTCTAGAGTGCAGGAGTTGTGGCGCACAGGCTTAGTTGCTCTGCAGCATGTGGGATCCTCCCGGAGCAGGGCTCGAACCCGTGTTCCCTGCAGTGGCAGGCGGATTCTTAACCACTGCGCCACCAGGGAAGTCCCTAAATTATCTTTAGAAAGCTTTGCAGTTAAAATACAAATATGTTTTAACTAAGTACAGTATTACCTGCATCTGGGTACTTTAATATTCCCAGCTCTGCCAGTGCGTCATCTCGGACAGGTGTTTTGATTTGTCACTAACTTGTTTCCTCGTATGTAAAGTGGGCATAACTTCTGCCTGATAAAGCTCATGCGAGGATTAAATGAGAACATGTATGTAAAGCCCTAGCGTATTGGAGAGCACTCAGTGGATAGGAGCCATTATTCACCAAGGGTCTTAAAGAACTGAGTTTTGTTTTTTAATTTTTTATGTCTTTCCCTCATAATTTTTTACTGGGATATTAATGCACTTATCATTCCCCTTCAGAGTGGTTTTCGGTATACTTACAGAGTTGTGCAACCATCACCACCACCTTTATTTAGGCATCTGTGTCTACCATGAGTTTCCAGAGTTTCTGGATCATGGGACTTCGTTAAGGAAATGCTTTTTGTTGCTAACCTGTCTCACTTTATCTCTTGCAGGAAAGTTCACATCCTTGGTTCTTTCCAAAACATCAAGATGGCAAGAACTGCTATTTGCAACCTCATCCTGGGTAACAGCAGTTTCATCCTATGTTGTTTTCTCTGAAAGAAAAGAACAGGGAATTTAGGAACTCAGATCACATTTGCAGGTCACTTTAGGGTCAGGGTGATGACAAAGGTAGCAAGCAGAAACTCTTGGGGGTTGGGAAATGTGGGCCCAGAGAGAAAGCAGGAATATTTTTGCTTGGATTCCATCTGCAAACCCGAGAGAAAGGGTTTATTGGATTACATTGCTTACATCATCGCTGCGTCCCCTGAAGAGGTGCGCCAGGGAGCCCTCCCAGAATAGCAGGCAGCATTGTTTTAGGTTCAGCCAAAAGGGAGCTGCTGAGCAACATCAGTCAGTCATCTTAGTTGACTGACTTAGTCCCATTTTCAAACCACGAAGTACGGTCACTTGCGGTCTGAGCCCGTGGGTTGTAGCGCTTGCTCGGGAAATGTGTGGGATCCACCGCGGTGCCCAGGTCAGTTGTGCCCAGGTCTGACTGGCTGCTTTTTGAAACATTTTGACAACTCAGGGTCTTTGGCTGTTAGGATTTAAAATGTTCTTTGGAGAATATTTATGTGGTTTCCTTTATGGTTCTTTTGTTGATTTAAGGTAGATCCAGCGGAAAATGTCCCTGTCCTTTGTAGAGTTGCAGACCATTTTCCATTGTAGCATCTATATGTATACGTGTGGATAAGCTTTTTTATTTTCTCCTGCAGGAAATCCTCCATCAAAGGTTTATGGCAATATTCGTGCTGTGGCTAGCAGAGCGGCAGACCGATTCTGATTTCAAATCAGAGACTTTTTACCTTGTCTTTGAACTCTAGAGAAGATGCCTTTCCCCTCTACAAGTGGTCACCAGACACCATGTGAAGAACTTTTCAGTCGTGGATACCGTTATTTATACTAGCACATTAAGTATAATTTATTTTTTCCATTTTAAATCACATATAGATTTGCATAGTTTATAAGCCTCTCATTTGGAGGGAAACTTATTTAAAAAAACAGTTCTGTATTAGCTTCTAAGTTTTTTGTTTATAAATTTATAAAAAGTTATTTCTTCTCTATGAGTTGTAATTAAAAGAATTATCTCAGAAAACCTCTCTTGACTTGTGACCCTTAATACTGGATGGTGTGTGAATATTTTAGACCCAGGTCATAGCAGCAGTTTGGATATACTCTGTGGACCAAGGAAGACTACTGTTTGTACCTATTTTTGCAGTTTGTAAAATTAAAGACTACATCACAAGGTTGATGTGAGGAAGGAGTTTTATTTTTTAAATAAGTGTTTAATGAAAGCAGTCAGACCTTTCCAGTGTTTGGGTATACTTCTTCTAAGTAGTAAAGGTGAAATATGATAAAAGAATATTTTTACCCCTAAGAAAACTACTATATTCTGCAAATGTAACAGATTGTTTTAACAGGTGTCTGCCTAAATGTTCTGATTTATATTATGCATTTTTTTAATGAAAGGAACCTACTTCATTAAACTGTGTGATGTTATTCTCTTGTACATCTCTGCAACCCTTAACCAAAACTTTAGTGATAGGAGTATTAGAAAGTACATGTAAGAACTAGAAAAAGTGTTGTTTTTAAGTATTGCTGTTAAGCCTTCTATTAGTTACGTGTGCCACTATCCCAGACTATTTTGTGCATTGCACTGGGATTAGATATACTTAATATTACAGTGGGAATCCAGTGGGGAATTGCTGGAAATGTCCCAGCAGTAATTTTTTTATCCTTTGGCAACACAACAGCATGGAGAGTGTATGTGTATGTTGATGTCATTTTACTCATATCCTTTCGAAAAGGAATTTGTCGGGACTGTCTTACTCTGGAGCCTGCAAAGGCTTCAGGAGGTACTTGCCTACCCCCCCACGCTTTGTCCAGGAAGTTATATGCAAAATTGTGAGTACTTAGGGTGTACTTTTCTAAGGAATGGGTCCACAGTTTTAATCAGGTTTCCAAAGCGCTTGGCTGAGATGAACCCTCGCTACGTAACCATAAACATTTTGTGTTGATTCTTAAAGAGCATAATTTTGATTGGAAAAACACGGGTTTTCTATGTTAAAGTGAAGGAATCTTTTGGTATTGTTTGCATTTACTTCCTTTTGAAGATTTCTTACGTAGTTACAACTATCAGTAATATAAGAGCAAATATATTTCTTTGGCAGTTGCTAAAATTTGGGATACTGAACTTTTACCGTCTTGAGTTTTGGGCCTCTCCCTGGGCAAACATCCCCAACCCCCAGGGAATCAGCACTGCTTGGGGCTTGAAAGGGAAACAAAATGTTAGAGGAGACCCAGCTAATTCCTGGAATGGAATAATGAAGAAAAAATAGAGGTAATAAATCTGACTACATCGCAGTGGTAGTTGCAGTGGGAGTTGATCTTGACCTGGATCAAATCACTTCTTCAAATTCTTCTCTAAGGCCTGGACATGAAATCTAATAACCAAAAGCCTTAGCGATGCTTATCCATATTTCTGTGGCATCTGTCATGCTAACCTGTGATTATTTTAGTGTCTCCCTCCCACCCTAAAGCCTCTGATCTTTAGATTGTCAGTATCTAGTACAGTTTCGGACACATCATATAAGAGTTTATTAACATATTAATTGCTACTTGGCTGGGGAATGGGCATGAAAGAGGAGTATTTTCTTAGATATTCAGTGGCCGGTAAGGGAAGAGACCTTGTTGTTTCCTCCTAGTCGTTCCAGAAGACATGGACTCCAATTTCTCATCCTATCTACAGAAGAAAGCTCATGTTCATTGAGCATCTGGGAAAGAGACCTGATTTTCCTGATTCCAGAGCCATGGGACAGCATGCTTAATGTTAGATTACTGAGTACACGGTGACAGTGTACGTAACCATCCTACAACTTGCAAAATGCTTGTATTATACAAATGTTCATTACTCATTTGGTGAAAGAAATCATTCAAAGACACCAGTAATCTGAAGGAGGTTTGGGAGAGCAAGGACTCGCTAATTTGATCTGGCTAGCTGATAAGCTTATAATGCCCAAGGTTAGTAAAAGGTTGAAGTGGCAGTGGACTTTAGCTTAAAATGTGAGCTAATTTAACGAGCGATTTTTGAGCATGTGGGAATTTCTGAAGACTGAGAATTGTTTGAAGGACTTCCCTGGTGACACAGTGGTTAAGAATCCGCCTGCCAGTGCAGGGGACACCGGTTCGAGCCCTGGTCCGGGAAGAGCCCACATGCCACGCAGCAACTAAGCCAGTGCGCCACAGCCACTGAGCCTGTGCTCTAGAGCCCGTGCGCCACAACTACTGAAGCCCGCACGCCTAGAGCCCGTGCACCGCAGTAAGAGAAGAAGCCTGCGCACCGCAAGTAGAGAGCGCCCACGTGCAGCAGCGAAGACCCAATGCAGCCAAAACAAAAATCCATTCTATAAAACAAAAATTGTTTCAAGACATATAAGAGCTTGAACAGCATTTCTTTCTAAGTCCTGGAAAGTATCCAGAAAGATTTCTACCATCTTGTCTACTCTTTCTTTTAAACTGTGGTAAAATATACATGATTCACCATTCTAGCCATTTCGAACTGTACAGCTCAGTGACAGTACGTTCTCATGCAACCATCATCCACCATTTCCAGAACTTTTATCTTCCCCATCTGACAGTGTACCCATTCAACACTCTCTACCTCCCCCTCCTCCTGGCCCTTGGGAACCACCATTCTACTTTTCTGTCTCTATGAGTCTGACAACTCCAGGAACTTATATAAAAAATACAGTATTGGGCTTCCCTGGTGGCGCAGTGGTTGAGAGTCCGCCTGCCGATGCAGGGGACACGGGTCCGTGCCCCGGTCTGGGAAGATCCCACATGCCGCGGAGGGGCTGGGCCCGTGAGCCATGGCCGCTGAGCCCGTGAGCCATGGCCGCTGAGCCTGCGCTCCGCAGCAGGAGAGGCCACAACAGTGAGAGGCCCGCGTACCACACAAAAAAAAGAGAAACAGTATTTGTTCTTTTGTGACTGGCTCTTTTTTCTTAGCATGTCTTCAAAGTTCATGTGTGTTACAGCATGTGTCAAAATTTCCTTTTATGGCTGAGTAACATCCCATTGTATGTATATACCACATTTTGATTATCCATCTGTCATGGATGTTTTGGTTGCTTTCAAGTTTTGGCTACTGTGAATTATGCCGCTATGAACACGGGTGTGCCAACACTTCTAGTCCCTACTGTCACTCCTCTTGGGCAAGTATCCAGAAGTGGAATTTCTGAGTCATATGGTAAATCTGTGTTTAATTTGAGGAACCATTATACCATTTTTCCACGATGACTACACCATTTGATATCCACACCAGCAATGCACAAGCCTTCCAGCTGCTTCATATCCTTACCAACACTTTTATTTTGCTGATGGCAGTGCTGACGGGCATGAAGTGGTAATCTTGTTTTAGTTTGCATCTCCATAATGACTAGTGATACTGAGCATCTTCTCACGTGGTGGTGGCCATTTGTGTATCCTGGAGAAATATCTGTTCACGTCCTTTTGCCCACTTTTTAATCAGGTGGTTTTTGAGTCGTAGTCTTGACATATTCTAGATAGCAATCTCTTAGCAGATCCATGATTTACAAATATTTTCTCCCATTCCGTGCATTGCTGTTTCACTTCGTCATCTTTTCTACTCTTAAGACCATTAGAACTAGGTAAAGAAAGGGAGACCTAGGGTTTAAAATGTTAACTATTGGTTTAGGCCTAACTAACCTATACTCCTAGTTCAAAGAGCCAAGGAATCCAGTGCATAGTATCTCATAACTAGTGCATGCCTGACAATATGGGTGTTCTGGGTATAGGACACCAAGAGCCCATAATTCACGTGGGCCGTCATTTCCCGTCACAAGAACCTCAAGTGCTTGTTACAGGGCGGGCCTGGCGTGGGAGCCCTCCAGACTTGCTGAATGAATAAAAGTCTCAAAGTTATACTGATGCTTACCTTTTATGAAGTGAGAAAGTAGTGGATAGAATTTAACATCACAACCTGTAGAAACAAGGTGTCTCCTATTACCTAATTCATTGATTACGTATTCATTAAACACTAAGAACTAGGCAGAATCTAGGCAACCAGGTCTGTCAGTGAACAAGGGGCAGAAATCCCTGCCCTTGGGGAGCTTTCATTCGTGTCATTTCCATAACCGGGGAAGACAAATACAAAATGCTTAAATGAATCATGTCAGAAGAGGTTAAACGCTATGGAAGAAAACAGAGTGGGGTAAAGGAGAATCAGGTGTATGAGTGTGTTTAAATGGTGGCCAGGAGAGTTCCTGTTGAACCAGGACACGGCTGAAACCCTTGGAAGCATTCCCTGTGGGTAGCCTGGGGGGCGAAGAGACGGTGCACAGGCCTACAGAGGAAGCATGCCAAAGGCTTGGGGAAGCACGGAGGCAAAGGAGGCTGGAAGCAGAGGGAGGGTGGGTGACACACCGGGTTCTGCAGGTCACTGTGATGACTTGTGTTTTCACCCAGTGACAGAGCAGACTTACTTATGGCTCATAGTCAAAGATCAAATGTCAACTTACTAGAGTTTTTAAAAAATCTGAAAGAGTGAAAAAAGACTATCCAATGGCTGGGAAAGCCTGAAGACCACTGTGAATACACTCCATCAAGTTTCAAATATTTTATTTTCTTATTCATACAGTATGAAGTTTTCTAGAGATCCCACAACATGATGTTTCATGCAGAAGAAAAACTAAACATTCAACATAAACCATCCCTCCCCACCCACCCACGCACGCTAAAAAAAAAAAAAAAAGAAAAAGAAAAAACCCTCAGTCCCCAGTAAGGAAATAATGTTTGCACTATTTTTCTGTAATGCCAGCCAAGATATGCACAAGCAAGAGAAATAGAAAGCATTTGCTAAAATATTTGTAACAAATACTTATGTACAAAAAATTCACAAAAGACTAGTTCCCCCCCTTGAAGCAGAGCACATGGCAGTTGACACTGGAACAGATCAAACCACTGGCTGGGATTATAAGCCACGTACTGATCCAGAGGAAGAAAGTTACATGTAGTGGAGATTTTCAGTTTGAACATTAACATTTCCAAAGTTTGGCAACATTATGTTTTAAAATTATGCAAATTATGTAAACAAGAGGTACATATTTTAAATCGATCTACATGCAAAACTCCATGTCATGCAAGGACACCAAGCACCGGGATTTCTCTCACAGACAGAGCCCATGGCGTGCAGCACTCAGTTGAAGGAACAGCGATGGCAGGCGGGTGTGCCCAAATTAAGATTCTTTCCTCTTGATTCAACCTGCCTTTTCCCACTCATGATTATAAAACCAGTTTTCTAGAAAAACTATATAGGGAAAGACTACAGTCCTACAAAGCTAACCAGAATGTCTTCTTCCAGCCAACAGTACCTTTGCAGAAAAGGGAAGGGATAATATCAAGTGGTGGAACATGGTAAACTACTTTTATATCACACAAATTTATTAAGTTACCTGTTACGTATGGGGGCAAATCAAGAACACCATTATGCACTCTCTATGCCTTGTGGTAAAGAAATGTAAGAGGTATAAATTTGGATATCATTTTGCTCTTCTGTGGCATAGAGATTAGTAAGGTTTCTCCCATGTAAGTCATAAATAAGTATATGTGGGTGTAGAGATACACACATGCACATTAAATACCACCAGTTTTAGATTAGCTGCAAGTCTTTTGAAACAGAGAAAGGAAATTTATGGTTTAAACTAAGTTTAATGACAATTTACCACCCATGTAATGAAACAAATAAACGGATATCCTAAGCAGTTACATGATTATTTCAGGAACTCTTCAGTAAGTCATGTCCGAGATAAATCAGGATTGCCTCAGATAGCTTCTGTCCTTTGCGAATAAAATCACAACAAACTGACACTTACTCAGGGACATCTAGTGAATGTAATGGCTCCTAGTTATGAAGTAACAGAATGAGGTGGCCATAAGCTCTGTGCTGTTGCTATATGAACACAAGAGCAGCAGCGCTGAACTATACTTTCTGCTCAAGCAGAGACGTCATCAAAGCTGCGCAGCAATGAGACACAGTCCCTGGAAGTATATCAC
Source organism: Monodon monoceros (assembly GCF_005190385.1). Lineage (NCBI taxonomy): Eukaryota > Metazoa > Chordata > Mammalia > Artiodactyla > Monodontidae > Monodon > Monodon monoceros. The sequence continues at coordinate 31,213,994 of NW_021703775.1, read as the reverse complement.
AGGTATAAATAAAGTTACAAACTCCTTTGTTACAAAAATGTAATCAAGGTAAATAAGATGTTAACAAATGCTTTGTCAATCTCTCAAAAGAGAAAGGGCAGGACAAGGAAAATAGCTGGCCTAACACCTGGCTCAAATTGTACAATCTTCAATCTATATATAAAACTGTGTGAAATAAAAGTAAGGATGTTGAATGTTCTGCTTGGCACTTTTGTACTCTATCATTTTGCTTCTGAATCAAGTATATTAAATTAAAGCCAACCTACTACACATATAGAAAGCTACATATATCTATATATAAATATTTACATATGTATATATAGATACTTTCTTGTTATAAAAGATGAAGAAAAATAAATTAAAAAGCCAACCCCTTCCCTTTCTTCACCACATTGATATGCTCTTTTCATGCTGCTGTCCTTCAGCTTTAAAGTGCTACACTGAGTTATTGAGAGAATAAGAGTTCAATAACACTTAGTTGGCTTCATGAGGCTCATGTTGGAAAATGTGGCTTCACAGAGAAAAATACTTCCATTTAAATACACAGAGAGCATTGCTGGACGTCTTGAGCAGATCTTCAGAGATGGAGAAGAAAGCAAAAGTGTTGGGTGGTACTCTTTACAGAAGAGTCACACGTCTACCACCATCTTTTTGTGAATATCGAGGCCGCCTACAACCTGCAACAGAGAGAACAAATCAAACTTGACCAGGTTCGACGGACTCCTTTGTACTAGTCTCACCACCTTACCAAAACTACAGCTTAAAAAACATACTACTTTAGCCATTTCCAGAAGCTGTTGTTTTTAAAAACCTGCATTGCCTTTTGTTAGAACTTTCATGGCTTCTTTCTCCTAGGATAACATTTTCTTGTGTTCTATCACTAGGGCTGGCAAATTTTTCTGTAAAGGGCTAGGCAGTAAATATTTCACGCTCTGTAGGCCATGTATATAGTTTCTCTTGAATTCTCTTCTCCCATTTTTTTTTTTTAAACACCACTTTAAAATGAAAAAACTTTTTTAGCTCAAAAACATACAAAACAGGCCACATGCAGGATTTGGCCCACTCTTTCGTCTGTCGTTTCGACATGGCCTTTAGTAGTTTAATATTAAATGATAACCAGACGTTACCATAAAAACTGTCAGAAACCAAATGCAGGCTTCACTTGTCAGTCTGTTCTACAATATATCAGAAAGTAATAAATGAATAAAATTTTCTGCACATTACTTTCCCATGGAGTCAAATACTTGTAAAGTTGTTACAGACACCTCAGTGAATACTGACATGGCCATGTGAAGTGCAATTACCTGTATTATTATTTGGGGCATAAGTTTTATTAAGTATAACCTATATAAAGAAAGTAAACCATAAATGTTCACAGCCTGATGAATTTTCAGAGCGAACACCCAAGTAAACAGCAGCCAGGGAGGGCATCACTGGGGCTCTTCCGTGGCCCCCTTCCCGCACTGGCCACCTCCCTCCTCCCAAGCCATCGCCCGCCAGAGGTGGTCACTATCATGATTTAACACCATCGGTTACTCTGGTCTGCTTTTATACATTTTATAAATGAAATCTTTTGTGTCTGGCTTGTTTCACTCAGCGTTGTTTGTGAGATTCATCCATGTTGTTCTGCATAGCTACATCTGTATTATTTTTAAACCTTAAAAATTTTTTTTTGAAAAAGAAAGCTTAAACAGCCAGCTAGTTCTACAACTTCTGTTATGAAAACAGCAGTTTGCTATCCTGCCCTCAAATTTCGTTTTACTTAGAGGCAATCATTTAGAATTTTCAGCTGATTCTCAGTATTTACCTATAGGTCTCCAAATAACACCCCTACATTGCTTTTTCTTGGATTCAAAGTTTTAGGCATCATCCACTGACTTCCCACCACAGAAGATGAAGATTATACTCTCACACACACCTCTCCCTTCTGTCTCCTACCACGTATACTTCCCACCTCTCCCACGCTTCAAATAATTGTATCTTTTTTTTTGATTAGGCAGAAATTCAGCATTTTATTTATGACTATATAGAATACTACTTACAGCAGAAGAGAATTGTGTACTATAGTTACTTTTTCTTTCCTGCACATTTGTTTTGCTACAGTTAATAACTGATCTTTTTCTTTGCCAGGTGTTCTATGTATTTATCATTAATTCAACCCTAAACTTTGTTCTAAACGCACTTAAATATATTATGTAATTCTATCAATTTTACTGTCTTGAAATCACTCCCAGAGCTTTCCAACCTGCTCCAATCCAGGCCTGTCATCTATGGATCCTCCTTCACCATCATCCTAGGGATTTCCTTCTTTCATGGTGGACCTTCTGCTTCCTGGATCCCACACTGTCTTCTTTTTTTGATTTATAACCTTTTTATAGTGGGAGCACATCCTCTAGTAGTTTCCCAAAAAGGGAGGCCTTGCATACCTGAAAATGTCTTTACTTCTACCACCTAGTTTGAGTTTATTGAGAGTTCTCACTTGGAAATAACTGTTCCTCAAAATTGTGAAGGCAATGCTTCCATTGCCTTCTAGTTGCCAACTCTGCTGAGAAATTTGCCACCATTATGATTCTTTGTATGACACCCTTCCCCTCCTACCCCTCTACTTTAGCTCTTTGCAAGTTTGTAGAACCATCTCTTTGTTTTAAACTTTCATGACAATGTGCCTAGGCCCACATTTTTATATACTATGCTGGGTACTTAGTAAGTCCTTTTGGTCAAAGAAGCTCATTACTTTTGATTCTGAAATATTTTCTTGATTCATTTTAGACATTTCCTTCCCTGCATTTTTTTTCTGGACCCCTAGCATCTGGGTGTTAGACCTCCTAGAATGTATTTCAAAGTTTAAATGTCCGAGAGCTCTTTTATATATTCTCCAATTTTTGTTTCAAAAATCCAATATATTATATCCCTGAGGATAACCATGACAGATTTTTGTTCTACTTTGAAAGTTGTCACTGGCCTTGCATAGCCTGCTTCTCCAAGCTTCTTTTTCAGGTGTGATCTCATCTCTATAATCCATTTTAGAGGCTTTCCTTGAATGTCTGGTGATCCGTGGCTCTCTGCTCCTGTGGAAAGGGCACTAGATCCTCCACATACAAAGTGGGGCTGTTGACTGTGGACTGCACTTTGAGTGATCAGTTAAGACCGTATCTGGAGATCAGATTTCCCAAAGAGGGCTGTCCCACCTCTTGCCTGGAGGGTACAAGTCTAGCTGCCAGGGAATCAGGTTAGGGAACTGAGCCTTTCAGGGATTCCACCTTATAAACCAAGATACTTCTCAGCTTTCCGAGTTTCTAGCTTAGAATTTTTACTCTTGTCTGCTAAACCAATTAACCATTCAACTTTATAAGTTGCCAAATCTAGTTAACTATCCTCTCTGCTATTCACTTGGCCCTTGTGGGTTTATAACCTTTTCTTTTTAACCCATTTAATTTCAGTGGAGGTTTGAGAGGAAGCAAAAGTAAATAGATGTGTTCAGTCCACCAACTTTAACCCTGTCACTGATCATTTATAGTATTTGTGCATGGTAAAGTATTCTGAAAATGTTAAAGTAGGTATGTAGTATGTGATCTTATTTAAAAATAACTTCCTTGGGACTTCCCTGGTGGCGCAGTGGTTAAGAATCCACCTGCCAATGCAGGGGACACGGGTTAGAGTCCTGGTCCGGGAAGATCCCATATGCCGCAGAGCAACTAAGCCCATGCGCCACAACTACTCAGCCTTCGCTCTAGAGCCCATGAGGCACAACCACTGAGCCCACAGGCCACAACTACTGAAGCCCAAGTGCCTAGAGCCTGCACTCTGCAACAAGAGAAGCCACCGCAATGAGAAGCTCATGCACCGCAACAAAGAGTAGCTCCCGCTCGCTGCATCTAGAGAGAGCCCGTGCACAGCAACGAAGACCCAACACAGCCAAAAATAAATAATTTATTAAAAAAACAGTGAGGGAGGAGACACAACGGAGGGACAGGACACAGAGCAGTACCACCTGGCATGGGTTCCAAATCTCAAGGCTCAAGCCTATCTAACGTCTTCCAAAAAGACCTCGAGTGTTCTTTAAACTAGAGCACCACCCTACTTTTTGAAACAAAATGCAAAGATAGTTTTCCCTTGAGATGAAGAAAGATCCTTAAAGGATCACGTGAACTTCTACTTAAATGCTGAAGTAGATACTTAAGTCCTTATATAACACACAAACAAAGTAATTTGTTTTCCCTGGTGTCATCTAAGTAAAAAATGAGAAGAAGAGGAGGGAAGTCTTTTATAGAAAGATTTCCCAGTCATGACTGAAATTTTTCAAAACTTTTTCTTTGTTATCTTTGCCTTTCCTTTGCATTGCTCAGTATCTCTAGCTTACAGTTAAAACTGCTTTTAACACATCAAAAAGTTAGTATCTTTGCTTTAGGGGCAGGAGTAAAGAAGAGAAGCAATACACTGGAAGCTAAGCCGTTGCCCCAGTTTCCACCTAGAGCTAGTTGTCGAGGCCTTCCCACAACTGTAGCCCCTGCCTGTGTGGAGCCCTTGCCCCAGATTACAAGAACTACCCATCAGTAGCTCAGAAAAATAAAATCACCTTTTTACAAGGCCTAGCTGCTGAGTTTAAGACGGACAGGGACTCCATTTCTGTTGTCCTCATGAAACCAAGCCTCTGGATTCCTAGCTGAAACTCATGAACTCATATTTCCCACAAAAGTATTTTCAAACAACCTAGCTGTTCATTTGGGAGGCTACCAATAATAAGTAAAAGTTACTAGTACCATTCTTGTGGCATTTTATCAGACAATCACTGAGAATAAAATCAGTAACAATTACAACAAAGAACATTTCAAAACCTTGAATATGGAGCAATTAGGCAAAATCAAAAGTAGAAATGTCTAGGGCAAAATAAAGGAATTCTCTAGTAAGCGGTATTAAAAATGTTTTCATGAAGTGTAACTAATGAATGTACTTACAGCACAGAATTCTTCAAAGGATATTCTTCCATCTCCATCCTTATCTGCATTTATTATGGTTTTGTCCACGATTTGCTGTAACTGTGTATCTTTCAGATTGTTCCCCACCATCATCTTCAGCACCTGGAAGAGTTCCCCATTGGAAATATAGCCATCTTTATCCATGTCATAGATACGGAAAGCAACTAAAAAGAGAGTAAGGAAAATCAATGGCAAAATCAAAGGCAATCACAAACGAATACTTTCAATGAGAGAGAGAACAATAAGCTGCCAAACAATTAGAATTCTACTATGAGGACAGCTCCTTCCTACACAGAGATGTCTTTAGGTGAAAATGGTTAAGAGTATATGGGCTATGGGACTTCCCTGGTGGTCCAGTGGTTAAGACTTCACCTTCCAATGCAGGGGGTGGGTTTGATCCCTGGTCAGGGAGCTAAGATCTCACATGCCTCATGGCCAAAAAACCAAAACATAAAACAGAAGCAACAAATTCAATAAAGACTTTAAAAATGGTCCATGTTGGGCTTCCCTGAATCCGCCTGCCAGTGCAGGAGACACGGGTTCGAGCCCTGGTCCTGGAAGATCCCACACGCCGCGGAGCAGCTAAGCCCGTGCGCCACAACTACTGAGCCTGCGTTCTACAGCCCGTGAGCCACAACTACTGAGCCTGTGTGTCACAACTACTGAAGCCCGCGTGCTAGAGCCTGTGCTCCGCAACAAGAGAAGCCACCACAACGAGAAGCCCATGCATTGCAACAAAGAGTAGCCCCCACTCGCCGCAACTAGAGAAAGCCCACGCACAGCAATGAGGACCCAATGCAGCCAAAAATAAAAAAATAAAAAAATAAAAAAAAATAAAAAAAAAAAAAAGGTCTACATTGAAAAAATCTTAAAAAAAAAAAGTGTATATGAGCTATGGAATCAAGACTGCTTTGGCCAATTAGTGTAGCCTAGTGGTAAGTTATTTACCCTTCCTAAGCTTCATTTTCTGCACATATAAAATTGGGGCTAATAATAGTTCTAACCTCTCAGGTTCTTGACAGTACCGAATGAGATAATACACAATCAAAGACAGCAAATGCTATTACTATTATTCTCATTTATATCAAAAAGAGTTCGTTTGCAAAGGATGTTTGCATATAGCCTGCACCTCAGAGAACTGTTATAAATACAACATCTCTCTAGTTAAGAGCTGAATGTTTTAAAAAGATATCAGATGTTCCCTATGATAGAGGCAGCCTACATAAACCAAAATAGTGGACTTCTGGCTAAATAATTCTGAATACAACAAGTGTAAATGAAGTTAACCTAATCATATTAGAGCATTTCTTCTCACTTTCATGCCAACATTTTATAATAACTATAAATGGAATATAATCTTTAAAATTGTGAATAACTATATTGTACACTTGTAACTTATAAAACACTGTACATCAACTATACTTCAATTTAAAAAAAAATCTCTTATCTAAGACATGTAATTCATATGGCTGTAGAAGGAAATTCTATTTTCCTTCTATCCAACTAAAAGCAACAACGACACATCATTAAAAAACGCAAACTGCAAATATCCAGAAAGGATTTTCTCCAGAATGTAAAATTTTTGTTATGTTTACTAAGGATCTAGAATAAAAGACATCTTTTAGAATATTTTAAAAGGAGGTTATAATGCAGTATGGGGTAGTGGTCTTAAGAGGGAGAATGAACTCAGTGAAGAGGAATACTTACACCTCAACTTCTGTTCCTTATCTCCTTTGACACTGAACTGAGAGACTCCCTCAATGAACTCTGAATAAGAATAAAATATGTTTACAAATCAGAAGTTTCAATTTTTTACAAAGAAAAACAACACATACCCACATACACACACACACACACAAACCCCTACATGTTCACAAAAAGATATTTTCTTGCTGCAAAAGAACATATTACTAGCTGTGTTTAAAACTGAAAAAATTTGAAACTTCGCAACAAACGAGGTTCTATATATATACATTTTAATCTGAACCTGGAGTTCTCTAAAGTCAAATCAATTTAAACAAATACTTACGCTACAGAGCATAACACTCAAAAAAAATATTCTTTAAGCTATTTAACTCTTTTTTCTTAGAATATGACAAAAGGAGGCTTTAAAAAATTTACATTGTTTGGCATAAAAAAAAAAATTTTGGATTTCTGGCTCCAAAATTCAGAATCATTTAAAGAAACTGTTGGATGTTTCATTAACAAATGGTCATTTTTCTTCACTGCCTGCTAAACACTAAATCATACCCAGTTTTAAAGCCCTTCACTTATAATCCAATTCCTCAAACTAAAATAACAAAATCTGTTGATTCCCTGGTGAAATGAAATGTTTATTTACTTTAAAGTGTAGAATCATATGGTTAATATTAGCAAAAGCACTACTGTCTTTGTAAAATCTTAGATTCACTAAATTAATCCTTTCTATGATGAAACTCATATCCTTATTACTTCTGCTTACTTTTTATTGCTGACTTAGTATTAAGTCTCATTCTTTTATAAAAGGTTTTTAAAATGTAGCTTCTAATATTATAAGTTTCCCTAAAGTGAGACTAATTTTTGAACAACAAAAGAAATTCTAAATCCCATTTTTCAGATTACCTTAAAGGGCAATTTGATCATTTATGACCCCAAAAGTAAAAGATCTTATTAGCCCATTAAGGTTCATATATCACAGATTTTGAGGTTTTAATGTAATCTATCTTTATAAGAAAACCAGTAATACACATTCAAGAAAAACTAAATTTTTCAGACATTTTTGTACACAGAGCTGTAAGACGCTATTCACAGATTATCTAACTGGTAGTTTAAAAAAAAAACTACTTCCTTACCTTTAAAGTCTACTTCTCCATTCCCATCTGTGTCAAATATATCTATTACTCGCTGTACTAAGGGATTCTGTTGTAACTCAGGCAGAGACATGAACTCTTCCACACTCAAAGAACCAGAATTGTCCAAATCGAGCTTCTTAAATCTCTTTCCTAGCCTTTTAATTTCATCAGCATCAACTAAAAGCAAACAAAAAGAGGCAGCAAGATTTACCAAACGATTTTGTGATAATTATAGGAAAAAAATTCACCACTTATCCAAGAGTTTAATTTCCAATTTAAAGAGTTGCATATACGATTGACTAATTTCTTATAACAAAGAAAATATATCATAAAATTTTTTTGTTACCCTTTTGTTTGTCTGCACCTGCCATAACATACAACCAACTGTAGGCTGAGTAAGATATTACAAGATTAACACTGCTAAGCTGATCATGGGAGTCAGGTGGTTCCTACCAGGCAGACTAAATCAATCTCTATGTACCAGGCACTCTAATTTTCACTTATCTTGTAAAATTTTAATTTAGTTTATTTCTAGCAGTTCATCGTTCAAAATTTGAACATGGTTTGAACGAAGTTCAATATTCAAAGCCTCCCTCCAACGTTGCCAGCTTCTTGAATATTCTTCTAAAGATATTCTTTGCAAATATGAGCAAAGAAAACCCAGCATTTTTAGATTTTAATTAAATTTTTAAGAAAAAATTTTATAAAGGTTAAATTTTTAAAGGTTACTATCCGTTTACAGTTATTACCAATATCCTAAAAATCAGGCACAGATCTTTAAAACAGATCCAACCCACCTTGGCAGCACCATTAAGTGCTTCAGCTTTGCACTTCGCACAAGAATATAAAGAATTCCAACTTTTGGCACCAACTTTCATCAAAGATTTTTTTCTGCTACTTGGGATCGTACTCCCTTAAAACAGATGAACAACGAAAAACAAACAAACCTCACCCTTTTGACTCATCTTGTGACTCAGAGATACTGCTTTTCATATGTTTTGCCAAGCTGAAGCTCATGTTATTTTTCCACTTTTTGTAAGGATACCTTTGGGAGGATTATCTTTTTTAGTAGTTGGAAGTGCCTACATATTCAATTTACATTATATTATACAAAGTATTGTAATAGTTAATCTTATAGTCATACATATATGTATGTCTCTAAAATTTAAGATATTAAAAACTTAGATATTTTAGTCTGAGTTTATAATATAGGTATATATTATAATAATATAGGTATTACTATGGAATGTTTACATGGAAAACAGCAAATTGAATTGTTGAGACCATACCCAGATCACTGCACCCTTGAATATGCTCAGGAATAAATGTGAAATCTAGATGGTTTCTTATTTTAACAAGTGATTTCAAGAATCTTATTAATATTACCACATAAAATAATTAAGAAGTTGCCTTTAGAGAGCTCACGTTGCTACAGTAAATTTAAATAAATATTTCCAACTGGACATATTAACGCTAGAGAGTATATAATATTAATAGAGATAGAAAGGTTGCTTATTCATTCATCATCTTCTCAGATGAAGAAACATTAACCACCTCTCTTTATTATACATATATTTTTTATCATTTAGAAAAAAGAATGTAAGAGATTCCCAACAGTAGCAAAGAGATGCAGGCCTCTGGCTCTTCAAGCACTGTTATTACTATACACACACACCAAGCTGCTACTCCACTTGTTAGGTGATTTTGAGGTTTCTCAGAATGAAAAGGAAAAGGAATAAGCAGAATGGTAGAAAAATAAATTTTCCTCAAATTTTAGCCAATTCTCCAAATTTGTAAAACAGTAATAAGTAGCAACAAGGCTACTCCTTCAGGAAATTCTTTTAATAGCCACTTTATAATTTATTACCTATTAGTCCATAAACAATTTAAAACAAAATAAAGCAAGTCTTATCAAATCCTCCTAGTGATAATAGTATCTTCAAAGAAACAACTAAATGCAATGTGGGATCCTGAATAGAATTCTGGAAAAGAAAAACTTTCCAGTGTCACAATTTCTTTTTTCACTAAAATATATAGTTTAACAGTACTGTAAGAATGTTAATTTCTTGATTTTGATAATGATAATTGCACTTTAAGTCTGTGAGATGTTACCATCAGAGGAAGCTTGGGTGAGTGATATTTGGGAACTCTATGATTTTTGCAACATTTTTGTAATTTTTCCTTAAGCCTCCTCCTATTTGTAACAGCTCTTAATTTTTCTCCTTGTGTTTCATGACTTTGAAACTTCTGATCCAGTATTTTGTAAAATATCTCCCAGAGTGAGTTGCTGATGTTTTTTTCATGATTAGAATGCTTTGGGGCAAGAACGCTTTGAGGCAAGAATACCATAGAAACGATATGTCCTTCTCAGTGCGTCATTATCAAGGGGTTCATGATGTCAACATGTCTTTTCACTAGTGATGCTAATTTTGATCACTTGGCCAAGGTAGTTTCTGCCAGATTTCTCCACTATAAATCTACTATCTTTCCCTCTGTATTAAAATATATTGGGGGGGGGGCTTCCCTGGTGGCGCAGTGGTTGAGAGTCTGCCTGCCGATGCAGGGGACACGGGTTCGTGCCCCGGTCCGGGAAGATCCCATATGCCAGGGAGTGGCTGGGCCCGTGAGCCATGGCCGCTGAGCCTGCACGTCTGGAGCCTGCGCTCCGCAACGGAGAGGCCACAATGGTGAGAGGCCCGCGTTACCGCAAAAAAAAAAAAAAAAAAATACTGGGGGAGAATACTCTGAGACTATTCAAATATCCTACTTTCTCCTCAAACTCTGATCTAATTGAAGCATCATCTAGGTAGGTCTTGTTTGCAAAATTTTATTACTGTGGTATTGCCTAATAATGATTTTCTTTTTCCCTCATTATTAACTGGACTGTTCCTGTTAAAACACAAAACAAAACAAACCTGTCCCCTTTCCCTATTTGTTTCTTTATTCAATTATTCGTATCAGCATGGATTCATGGGTACTTATTTTATCCTATGGGTTAAAATCCAATGTCATTACCTGTTAACCAAATTATTCCAGCTTTCTTCTTTAGGTACTACCTCAAGCTGGCTCCTGTGTGACTTTTCAACAATCCCCAATTTGAGCATTTCCTTATTTTCTGGCACCACAGAATGTTCCATTCTCATCCTGACTATGTATTTCTAAGAAGATATGCCCCAATCTCGTTTGTATGGCAGGATATTTAGAACTATGCTATAGAATGAAAACTATAGATCCCTAATAAGGGATCTTAGAGGTACTGTGGAAAGAGCTCTCAGATATGATAAAATTACCTATGGAGAAACATGTGTTGTTTTTTTTTTATTTATTTTTATTTCTGGCTGCGTTGGGTCTTCGTTGCTACACGTGTGGGCTTTCTCTAGTTGCGGCGAGCGGGGGCTACTCTACTCTTGTTGCGGTGCGCAGGCTTCCCATTGCGGTGGCTTCTCTTGTTGCGGAGCACAGGCTCTAGGTGCGCGGGCTTCAGCATTTATGGTGTGCGGGCTTCAGCATTTGTGGTGCGCAGGCTCAGTAACTGTGGCTCGCGGGCTCTAGAGCGCAAGCTCAGTAGTTGTGGCGCACGGGCTTAGCTGCTGCACGGCATGTGCTATCTTCCCGGACCAGGGCTCGAACCCGTATCCCCTGCATTGGCAGGCGGATTCTTAACCACTGTACCACCAGAAGCCCCGAGAAACATGTATTGAATAACCTTGTAAAGACTAGCACAAGAATAAAGCCTTATAGTGTTGTCAATAGACGCTATTGGGTAGTTTTTCAACATAAAGATTAATTTAAAAGTTTTAAAGTCTTCTGTAAAATTCATCTTCTACAAAAGTAATGACTGTATTTCCAATGTTATCCCAAATAAGAAATCAAAACCACCAGGGGGCGCAGATAAAACCTTCATAAGCAGCTCCAAAAAACTGCCTAATTTTATAACCACCTTGTGATTACACTAGCAGTCTAATATTTATATTCTACACAGAATACTTTAACAGAACAAAGCAAAGAAAGCCCCGTTAATACTGAAAGAGAATCAAAAAGGCATATTATGAAAAATGGGCATATGTGCTGTGTCTTTTCCTTACAAATGAAAAACTTTCATGCACTTTAAAAGGTCTAGATTCTAGAGGTATATCATAATTTTCTAATGCAAGAGGCAACACATGCTCTTGGTGTTTCTAGATTAAAATTATTACACACTTAAAAATTATTAATTATAAAATATACAAGAGCTACACATCAGCACCAACAAAAGAATTATCAAGTTGTAATCAAAACGCTAAAAAGAAATTTTAAACCAACTTTGGGAAATAACTGATATTCCAAAAACGCCTTATTAAATATACAATTCTACAGGTTTTGACAAACATATACACCTACGTAAGCAGCACTGCAATCAAGACAGAAGCACATTTCTATAATCCCAAAATGTTTCCTAAGGTCCTTTCCAGTCAATCACAAACACACTGAACCCCCTCCCCACCACAACCCTAGGCAACCACTGTTCTGCTTTCTGTAACTAAATTCTGTCTAGAATTTCACATAAATGGGATCATAGGTACGTACTCTTGCGTCCATCTTCCTTTTCTCATTAAGTTTTTGACATTGATCCAAGTTGTTTCATATGTCAGTAGTTTCTTCCTTTTTATGGCACAGTAGTATATATATAGTCCACTGTACGGATATACTACAATCAGTTTACGCATTCATCTGTTAACAGACATTCCTACTGTTTCGTTTGGGACTATTAGGAATAAAGATTCTAAGAATATTATACTTATACTTAAGTCTTTTTGTAAACAAATGTTTTCCTGGAATTGCTGGGTCATAGGGTAAGCATACATTTGACTTTCAGAAACTGTTAAAAAGTTTTCCAAAGTGGTGTACCATTTTACACTCCCACTGGCAATATCTGAGAACTCCAGGAGCTCTACACCTCCTTGCCAACTCGTGAAATTGTGAGTCTTTCTAAGTTTAGCCACTCTGCTGGTGGCAGCACTATGCGATTATAGTTTTAGCCTGCGTTCCTCTGAGGATTAATTATCTTGAGCATCTTTTTCATGTGGTTATTGGCAGCTGATATATCTTCATTTAAGTGACTTCAAATATTGTACCCTTTTAAAAGGTGGGCTGTCTTTAAAAAGTTGTCTGATTCTCTCTTTATACTGATTGGTGCAAGTCCTTTGTCAGGTGTAGGCATTTCAAGTATCTTCTCCCAGCTTATAAGCTGCCTTTAAGGAGCAAAAACCTTCAATTTTGATGACACCCATTTTTTTCTTTTATGATTCATGTTTTACAAATAAACTAAAAATCCTTGCCTATGGTGGTCGTGAAGATTTTCTCTGATGTTTTCTTCTAGAAGTTCCATAGTTGTGGCTTTTATGTTTAAATTTATGACCCATGTTTTTGTACATAAGTAAGGGTAAACTTTTATTCCAGTTATTTTGTTCAAAAGGCTCCCCCTTACACTGGTACCTTTGATGTTTTTGTCAAAAATCAATTAACTGTATAAAGTAACATGTTGTACACCTTAAATTTACACAATGTTACATGTCAAATATCCAATTAAAAAAATTTTTTTAGTCAATTAGTGGACTGCCCTGGTGGAGCAGTGGTTAAGAATCCGCCTGCCAATGCAGGCGACACGGGTTCAAGCCCTGGTCCGGGAAGATCCCACATGCTGTGGAGCAACTAAGTCCATGTGCCATAGCTACTGAGCCTGCGCTCTGGAGCCCGTGTGCCACAGCTACTGAAGCCCGCACGCCTAGAGCCCGTGCTCCACAACAAGAGAAGCCACCGCAATGAGAAGCCTGTGCACCGCAACGAAGAGTAGCCCCCGCTCGCAACAACGAAGACCCAACGCAGCCAAAAATAAATAAATTAATTAAAGAAAAAATGTTTTTAAAGTATACCTGAATAAAAGACTAGAGTTATTTAAAAAAAAAAAATCACTCGAATACACACACACATGGGTTTATACCCTCTACTCTGTTCCACTGATTCATCTTACGCCAGTACCACAGTTTTATGTTTTAGTCTTTAAATCAGGGAACACTGTCCTCACACTTCGTTGTTCTTTTTCAAAATTGTGCCAGCTCTTCTAAGACCTGGGTGTTCCCATATAGAATTAACAATTATTTGGTAATTTTTATTAAAACCCTGCTGAAAACAATTGGGATTGTCTTGAATCTACAGATCAATCTGAGTAGAACTGATACCTTAACAGTATCAAAGTCTTCCAATCTATGAATATGGTACCTCCCTCCATGTACTTAGGTCTTTTTAAGTTTCTCTCAGTGATGTTTCATAGTTCGATGTATAGATCTTACATATATTTGGTTAAATTTACACTTGAATATCCCAATGCTTTTATTCTATTATAAATGGTATTTTTGTCAATTTCATTTTTTTTTTCAATTGTTCACTGCTGTTATAGAGAGATTCCACTGCTTTTTGTATATTGCCCTTGTATCCTACAATCTTGCTAATAAGTTGCCTTCTTATTTCTAGGAACAGGATTTACTACATACACAACCATGTCATCTGAGAATAAAGACAGCTTTACTCCTTCCTTTCCAATCTGAACGTATTACGTTTCTTCTACTGGACTTAATGTACTGGCTAGAACTTCTAGTACAGTTTTGACTACTATTGGTCAGAGTGAAAAACTACTTTTTTCCCCATGGAAAGCATTCAGTCTTTCATCATTAAATAAGTATGATGTTAGCTATAGGTTTTTGGTAGGTGCCCTTTATCAGGTTGATATAGTTCCCTTCTATTCCTAATTTGCCAAGACTATTTATCATGAGTGGCTACTGAACTCTGTCAAACAAATGCTTTGCTACAAGTATAGAGAAGATGTTTTTTCTCTTTTATTACATCAATATAGTGAATTACGTTAATTGATATTTCTAGATAAAATCATACTCCTGGGATAAACTCCACCTGACCATGCTTTGTTGTCCTTTTTACATATTGCTGGATTTGACTTACAAATATTTAAGGATTTTTACACATATGTTCATGTTGAATACTGGTCTACAGTTTTCTATAATGTCTTCGGTACTGCTATCGGTATAATGCTAGCTTCTATTTTCTTAAGGATTCTTTATTTTTTTCCATTACATGTTTGCTAGAATTTACCAGTAAAGCCATCTGGGCCCTGGAGTTTTCTTTGTGGGAAAGAATTCAATTTCATTAATAGATATAATGCTATTAAGATTTTCTATTTCCTTTTGTGTCAGTTTTAGGAACAGGCATACCTTGAAGATATCGCAGGTTTGGTTCTAGACCACTGCAAAATAGCAAGTCACATGAATTCTTTGGTTTCCCAATGCGTATAAAAGTTATGTTTACACTATACTGTAGTCTATTACGTATGCAACAGCACTGTCTAAAAAAAACAATGTACATACCTTAATTTAAAGGTAAATTAAATTATGCTAAGTTTAATTAATAAATTATGCTAAAAATGCTAACCATCATCTGAGCCTTCAGCAAGTCGTAACAGAAACATCAAAGATCACTGATCACACATCACCATAACAAATATGATAACAATAGTGAAAAAATGTGAAATATCGCGAGAATTACCAAAATGTGACAAAACAGACGCAAAGTGAGCAAGTGCTGCTGGAACAATGGTATCAATACACTTGCTTTTATACAGGGTTGCCACAGACCTCCAGTTTGTTTAAAAATTTTTAAAAAGCCAAAAACAGTATCTGTGAAGCACGATAAAGTGAAGTACAGTGAAAAGAGGTCTGCCTGTATTCGTTTTTTCAAGGAATTTGTCTTGTTTCATCCAACGTGTAGAACTTATTGGAATAAAACTGTTTATAAAATTCCCTAGTTATTCTTTTAACATCTGTAGGATCTGTAAGTGATGTCAGCTGTTTCGTTACTAATATTGTTAACTGTGTTTTCTTTCTTTCTTCTAGAATGCTTCTTCAAAATGTGAATGCTATGTACCACTAACTTCCTCCTACCTTAGGTAAAAGATACAGTCAAAAATGATTCACCACCTCAAAACTCACAAAGGCAAATGAATACTGTCCAAAGATGTCACAAAAGAAGCTACACACTTAATCCTAAAAATACATTCTTAGAATTGTCTTCAAAGCTCACTGAGTTTCGGGAGAAAATCTGTAATAGAAAAGCCACGTAACATAAAAAGTTGGAAGAAACCTTGGAGATGAAAAACTCCAGATGAGGATAAAGACCCAGAGAGTTAAGTAAGTTGCTCAGTCTGTAAAGCTTGATGGCAAAAGCTGGGCGACAGGATTTCTTGAAATACTTTCCGATCTAATTTCTTTCCTTGTTAGTTACATCAGAAGAGTTAACATAGAAGGTTAGGCTAAGAGATACTAAACACTGTTGTTCCTCAACCTGCACTCTTGGGCCAAGTATGGAGAAAAGGGAATAATAAGAATATTTCCACTTCAGGTAGATAAAAATCAAACAACGTATTTTTAAGATGTTCTCCTACTGGTTTTCCCGCTGAAGGTGTTTGTATTGCTGGTGTTCTTCTCTTTTTGGTTTATTTACATTGTGGTTCAAATGAGAATATGCAATAAGCATATATTTGTAAGATCATAAAAGCACATCTTCAAGTTTTCTCACTAAGTTATTAATAACCCTGGCCTGAAAGTCACACACTTTTTTTCTTTTAACCTAAGTATACTGTGTAGGTCAGTAACATATCTTAATCAAAAGATCTGGCTCTCAAAGAGTTCCACTGTTTTTGTACATCAAATCCAACCCTAACCCATTATATCACATCCTCCAAGCTTTTCTTTTATCTTTTCCTATGATGTGCTGCAGTTAAACATATTAGTTGCACTTTTCTTTAGCTTTGTTATCAGTCCCCACCACCAACTCCCCCCAAAATATGGTATTTTCACAAAAGCATGCATATTCAAGAGTCTTCTTTTACTTTCAGCCCCATTTAGTCAAAAGACTTATTTATGGCTGCTCAAGAGAGCTCAATCTGGTTTATCGCCAAGAATGTAATACTGCATCCCCAGTCTCTGCTTTTTTCCCTTGCTGCCTTGCCTTTTACCTTAACATTAAGAAATTCCAGCATACAATTTATATAATGACTTTTACTTTCTTCTTGATGACATCTTCCACAGACAATTCTGGCTTCTTGCTCTAATTTGAACCACCTGCTTTCCAGGTCCCTGGCATAGTTGTTATCCCGGGATCTTCACTGGTGTCTTAAGAGATTTAGTTTCTTGGATCTTGTTTCATCTTTTTTCTCTAGCTGCTCCTTCATTTTTCTGGGTACATATTCAAGAACCTATGAAAGGTAAATTTCCCAAGTCCTTACATTTCTGGAAATGTCTTTAATTTGGCCTCTCACCTGAGTAATCATTTGGTTGCTATCAAATGCTAGATTTAGGAACTCAGAACGAACTTTGAATTAACTGCCCTATTGCTTTCTAATATCTATTGCTGCCGCTAAGAAATCCAATGCCAGTAGAGACTCTTATTCTTTTTGAGGCCAACCTTTTCCCTGTCAAGCAGCTCTTAGGATTTTCTTTTTGCTCTTGGACTTTTAGAACTACAAAAGAGGTTAACACCAAATGGAGATCTTTTTTCATCTAAACTTCCCGAGTATCAGAATGCTCTTTCAATCAGAAGATACGATTTTTTAGGTGAAGAAAATTTTCTCCTACTATTTCACTGATTATTTTTGCTTTTATTTCATGTAATATAATTTTTGAGATGTCTTTTAGACAGATGCTATCACATTCTGTATTTGTTCTCCAAGTTCCTCTTTTCTTGCGTATTTTTCCATCTCTTTTGCTCTAACATTCTGAGGGAGATCCAAGAATTTATACTTTTGCTAAATGGCTAGCTAGGCTTTCTTAAACCAGCTAAAGTAACTGTCTTCTACATACCAGCTACAAAATTACTCAATTTTGTGGTAGACTATGAAACTACTACATTCCACGGACTTCACTGCTGAAACTACCAATTTGTTAAGTGCTACCATGATGCCAAAATTTGACAGTATGGATAAAGAAAACAGAGCTAGCACTTCACTTTTCTCAAAACTACTCATCTAAAAACCTGAAATTTTTAGAATACAGTAAACAATCCAGGCATTGTTTTTTAAAAAGGTACTGTGATGGTAAAACAAGGTAGCAACTTCAAGCCTAGGCGTTCAAGTTCGCGCACTATACTTCATTACTCAGCAATAAAGCTTTACTGAAAGAAAACAGAATATAAGTAATTCTCAGTGGACTAGGTGAAATAAATTAGAGTTCAGGATCACTAATTACGAAGTAAATGATAAATCATGGCTGGCAGATTAAGCAGCATGAATTATTTGATACATTTATGAAGATGTAAATCTAAAGTAACAAGTGTACAAGTCAATTTCAAAGTTAGTGACATAAAATTTTTATGGATATTAAAAGTTTCCTCCAAAGATTTCTGAGATGATAAATAAAGATTTGGGAGTAAACCAGAAATTACTCTTTAGAACACACATCACTGAAAAATTAAAGTGAACTGGAGGGCAGGAGGCGCTGGCGGGACGTGGGCCTGCAAAACCATGAGCGAAGCGGGTTTGGGCCCTCGACGGTGGGCGCGAGTGTCCCGCCTGCTCTCCTTTAGTGCAACCCATTGGCTCCACAGGAGGCAATTATGAAGCCCCTTGATCATAAGAAGCTGGATCTGGATGTGCCATATTTTGCAGAAAATGTAGCTGTTTATATCTGGGAAGACCTTCAGAAATTTCTTCCTGCAGGAGTTCTTCATAAAGTAAAAGTATATGAGGGCTTCCCTGGTGGCGCAGTGGTTGAGAGTCCGCCTGCCGATGCAGCGGACACGGGTTCGTGTCCCGGTCCGGGAAGATCCCACATGCCGCGGAGCGGCTGGCTGGGCCCGTGGGCCATGGCCGCTGAGCCTGCACGTCCGGAGCCTGTGGTCCGCAACGGGAGAGGCCACAACAATGAGAGGCCCGCGTACAGCAAACAAAAAAAGCATATGAAACTGACAATAATATTGTAGTCTATAAAGGAGAATAACTCTTAGAGGTTAGTACTACAGAATGATTTAATTTCTTTCCATATTTGAAGAAGATCTTTATCCCCTTGGACAATTAAGAAGTCATCACATAATTGTTACATCTCCGAATTGTGTTCTGGAGCACTTGATTTACTGGAATCATTGTGAGTAAGACCTGTTTTAAACTCAAATCTATCTTAAAACCAAATTGTAATGTATTCTGAGTATCATTTAAGGAGTGTTTCACCTATAGATTAAAATCATTTCAGCAACAAAAGAAAAAAAAGTGAGTTAAGCTAGTACATATAAGAAAGAAAACATAAAAGAATGCAGAAAAAAATAAATGTAAAATATTTAAAGCAAACTCAAAAAAAAAAGAATGCAGAAATGAAGGAGGAAATCAAATTAACTTTAGATTAACCTTTTCTGTGAAAAAGTTTTCTGTTTTCAAAACAAAGAAAAACCCTAGTCTAAGTAAAGAATATGAACATGTAAACCTCCCTGAGGCAACTGACTGTGAGCAGAAATTAACAGCACAAATTGAAGTCAATATCTGTTTTCAAGTCACTTGTAAGTATTTAAACCAGAAACAAAACTGATTGAATGACACTGTTTACTCAAAATGAGAGCAGTGTCCTAATGGCTAAAGGTGTCTTCAAGGTTTCTACAGATAGTTCATTATGCAAAGGGAAACGTTCCTTCAGAGGCTGCCAAGCTCCTCTTGGTTCACCTTCTAACGAAAGAAAATTGAGAAAGCTCTTCAGATAAAAGACTGTTTTAGTCTTTCATCTACATAAAATCTACAGAATAGTCCCTCTGTTCACCAACTTTATCAAAATTATTCAGAATTATACTGGTTTTATCAACAGTAAAAAAATATTAGTTGAATCTGACTTTCCACTCATACTTCCTCCCGTGCTCCAATCTAGCCCTCTGCTGAATTATCTAACCTAGTATCTTGCACTCAGCCACTTTTCCAAATTACCATGCCAAGTTACAACCACAGTCTCAACTTTGAGCAAATCACCCCAACAGAGTATACATTTCCTACTCCAGACAGGCTAGCCAACAGACAGAAACAAAGTCACGATGGCCTATAATAATTTAACTCAACAAAAAGCAAACACTCAATTAAGAGACAAAAAAAAATCAGAGAATACCTAACTGTGCCTTAGACAAGTCCAGTTTTGCCTAAAATCGTTCATGTAGACAAACATAACATTAAACTTGTAAGAGTTACGATAAGAGAGGCTGTACAGTATTGTGATTAAAAATATAACTCTAGGGCACGACTGCTTGAGATTAAATCATGGTTTTGTTACTCTACCTGCTGCTGTGTGATCTCAGGCCAGTTATTGATGCCTGTTTTCTCATCTATACAATGGGGAAAGTAACAATACCTCTTTCATGAGGCTACTGTGAGGATTAAGAAGGTAAATAAACGTATGTGAAATGCTTAGAACAGTGCCTGGCATGTGTTAATGCCACGTAAGTACTTGTTATTATTTATGAAAACAAGTGGGGTGATTGGTAACTACTGGGTTTTTCTAAAGATACAGCCTTTAAAATTATCCAGCTAGCTGTCTCTACAGTCCAGTTCTGAGCTCTTACTAGCTTATTCAGTCAACAGATACTTACTCAGTACCTGCTCTATGCCAGGCATCGCACTTCCACTTCCACTGTCAATACCTCAAATCTTTTACAGGTGAAAATGAGCTCAACCGTCTCTTATTATTAAGGCTTGCTGTACTGCATGCCATACTTAACTATAATTAAATAATTACTTCTCCTTGATATTACTCTTAGCTATTTCCCACCTTTTCCCACTCATTAAAAAAAAAACAACTTTATAAAGGAAACTTTCAAACACGTACAAAGGTTGAGAGACTCATAAAATGAATTCCACATATCTATCACCCAGTTTCAACCACTGACACATTAGAATCTTATTTATACACCCACTTCAATTATTTTAGAGCGAATCCCAGACGTACCATGTCCTTATATCATCTATCTCTAAGGTGTTGTCCTTTTAAACCACAATATTATTACAACTAAAACATTAATTATTAATAATTAATTCCTTGATATTAAATAACCAGCGCTCAAATTTTCCCAAATAGCACAAATGATTTTACAGGTCTTTCCACTCCATCAGATTTAGCAATTAGGCAATGTGTCAATAAAATGAAGGTGACCATGGGAATTCCCTGGTGGTCCAGTAGTGAGGACTCTGTGTTCTCACTGCCAAGGGCCCAGGTTCGATCCCTGGTCAGCAAACTAAGATCCCACAAGTCACACGGTGTGGCCCCCCCAAAAAATAAATAAATAAAACAAAATAAATAAATACAAGGAAGGTGACCTTAATAACAACAGTGTCAGCAAAGTAGTAGGAGATGAAAGCCAGATTTGAGCAGGCAGAAATAAGGAAACGGAGATCACTGTATATGCTCATGCAAAGCTCAAATATGAGAAAGAAAGGAGAAGAACGGGGAGGCACGTGCAGGATCACGATCAAAGGGGAGTTGATTATGTTTGTAACGTGAAGAAAAATGAAGAAGCGGAGACACAGGTAAAAACAAAGAGAAACTAAAAACATAAGGTCCTAGAGATGAGAGGGGATGAGATCAAAAGCACAAGTGCCAAGGCTGACCTTGAATAAGAGAGGTATAACCTAAACTCTGATATTGAAAGGAAGGAGTTATTAAGTATGAGTACGAAAATGGGAAAATTTCCGTGTGTGGCAGGCAGGGGGTGATGGGGTGAGGAGGTAATGAGGTTAACACTTTAAAATGTTCTCGGTTTTCTTAAGCATTCGGAGATGAAAATCACTGATTAAAAGTAGGGTACTGGAAAGAATTATGCAGGGGGTTTAGATAAAATATTGAAGATCTGGATGGAATTTAAGGAAACTGAAAGGGACAAATGACCAGACAGGTGAAAGAATTAATCAGCATTCAAATCTTATATAGATTTCAAAAAACAATTTCAAACATCACCCCTTCCATGAAGCTTTTCTTAATTTTCTTAACCAAAGGTAATTTTCCCTCCTTGGAACCTTTGCTTTTATTGCTCATAATGGTTTGTTTCCACTGTAAAAATTAATGCATTTCTTCTCTTTTTCCCAGTAGCTAGACTGTAAGCATTCTGTGGGTACTTATCTGTGTGTCACAGGGTTAAAAACAGTACTTTACAGCATACAATTTAGAATCTTACTACCGTTTTAAAAAATAGCATAATTTAAATACTAAAAGAACATAAGAGACAGTAACTACTAAGGTGAGAGGACTACTGAAGGCCTCACAGAGAACACAGACCTGAGCTAGGTCTGGAAGGGAAGAGAAAGCACAACTTGAACAGGGGAAGTGTAAAAAGTAAAGTGCCTCAAGGATTGGTTTTAACATTTTATACATGGTAACAGCTGTTTACAAATAACACTAAGCTCTCCCATTAATAAAGAAGTTTTGCAAATGAGCAAAAAAAGACTTACTACAATGTGTGGGTGGGGAAAAAAGTGGTGGTTTTAATGTGAATAAGTTCAAATTCATCCAAATCATGTATAAAATATATTCTAGTAAACCAATTAGAAAATAGAGGAAAACTACATTTTTACTGGATGACAGAAGAATTCAGACAGATTCATATCTAGTTGAACAATCACTGACAAGTACAGATCTTTAGTGACAAGGCTCAAATTTCATCAAAGCACAGATGAAGTCCTAAGAAAGAAGGCTTACTAAGTTCTAAAGATAAAACGGAAAGAGATAGCTTTTAACAGTGTATGAAATCTATTTCAAATACTTACTATTTAAAAAAACTTGGCTTTCACCATCCTGGATGTACCGAGGGGAACATCCATCTTGCCTTTTGCCCTGGTACATTTTTCTTTGCAATCAGGTAAATGACCCTCAGTCCCAGATCTTAAAGGAGTGCAGAAGGTAAGAACCTGGGACATCTTGCCCCCTTAGGACCTCTGTTCCCTGACCAAGAAACAAAAACTAACCTCCTAGTACCTCATACTTTTCAGAGCTGTACTCCCAACAGCCTACCCCAACTCTACTTGCAGCCTGAATCCTAGCTAATTACAGGCTTCTACACCTCCTTCTTGCCCACTAGCAACAGGAAGAAAACACCACAGGCTCAAGCTGAACAGTAAGTGGCAAGGCACAATTCTGAGCAGAACTCTTTCAATTCTAAAGAAACTATACAACTGACATGTCAATTATGGCACAGACAAGAATTATAGATCTAGATAACACTTGGAGCACTAGTCTGTAAGTACTCTATCTTGACCACATTTCAGAGGTCAAACAAAAACAGCCATAGACAATGTGAGCAAATGGGCATGGCTGTGTTCCAATAAAACTTTATTAAAAAAACTGTAGGTAAGGCAGTAGTTTACCAACCTCTGGTCTAGAGAGTCATAATTAGATTTGATTTTGGTCAATTCTAACAATACACTGGATACAACATTTTATCTTCATGTTTAAAACAGAAATACACACCTACATATGATCAAAATTATATAAGAAATTCATAAAGGAAAGCCTGGGAGAAAACAGTAAAATAAAATGTAAATAGTAGTACGGATGGCCAAACTATGGGTCATTGGTCATAGAGTATCACCATAAAAAAAAAGTTTAAAAAACTGTAGAAATTACAAAATGGAAAATAAAATGGATTAATAAACAAGTAATTTAAGGTTATGGTAACTGTTCTAAAGAAAATAAACAGGGTACTGCTCATGTTAGAGAGAATCTGAAGAGAGCATAGAAAGAGAAAACATCTCCAAAGAGGGGACATTTTATAGGAGACATTTATGCTGAGATCTGAAAGACGATGAAGTTGCTCAAGAAAAGAGCTGATGGAAGAGCATTTATCCAGAGCTCATAAGCAAGCAAAGGTGTTGATGAGAATGAAAGAAACTGACAAGTGTTCTGGGAAAATAAAGGAGACTAATGAAACAATGAGCAATGGGGAAATGGTTTTAATAAGACAAAAAAGAAGAGACATCTCATTGCAAAGTAAGATGTCTCCAAACAAGGCAGGACCAGCTTCATCAAACAGGGATGGCAGAAAGGGCAAGGAAGGTTCAGAAGAGTTTGGGAATTCTGGGACCTCAGGACGGTATCTAAACTTACCAGCGTCCCCATTCCAATTCTCATGATCTCCCTCTTCCCCAATCATTGTACTTTCACACAAGAGACCTTTTGATTTTTATTTAAGCTCCCTGGTCCTCTGATCCTTGAATCAAGAATTTCTAAGATTGTCATTTTCTTTCTTTATGTTCTCCAGTATAGTCAGAACAGCCAGCCCACCCACACTTCTTATACTCCTCCTCCCCAGAAATGTCTTGTACGATAGCTCTTTAGTCTCTCAGTTTTGCCTTCAATAAGCACTTCATTTTACATAACCACAAGTTAAGTAAGTTAACTGTTTACTTGCAGCTTTGTTAATCTGAAAAACTTCAGTTGGGTTAAGCCACTGAGATTTGAGGGTCGGTTTGTAATTACAACATAGTGCAGACATTAATAATAAAGAGGTCTATAAAAAAATCTTTCCCTATTCTGGTAACTCAGAAACGCTCTAAGTCAAATTCACTGCCATTTAAAGTGGTTAAGGGCTAACTTCGCTATATAAATTTATAGAGGCGTAAGATTTACATACATACATACATAGAATGTGAAAATAAAAGACGTTCTTGATAAGATATCTGACTTACAGTGTGAGCACATTTCCAAAGGATAACTTGCCTCATTTCCCTGGAGGAAAAAAAAAAAAAAATTAGTCATAAAATTGGCACAAATGTCTTTAAAAGATTGAACTTAAATATTCTGAGTCACAAAACATTGGGAAATAAGCCGTAAACGAAATGTGTCTAGATCTATAAATATTTTTGATAAAAAAATTATACAGTATGATAGAAAAAGCTCTTGCATTAAACAGGCCTGAGTTGTGGCCCTGTCACTTAAGATTTATGCAAAGATTTGATTAAAATTTATTTTAAATATTTTTAACACCCTAAACATACTGTATATCAAATTTTAACACACTACAGGCTGTCAGTGCACTAATTGTCTTGCTGGATGAACTCATTTTTGGGTAGAGCTCAGAATAAAGCTTCTCCTGCCATTTCTATTTAATTGAAGAGTTTACTGAGACTGCAAAGCTGTTAAGAAAACAAAAATCCTTTTATACCTGCATTGAAACAGAATGTTCTGTACGCTATGCAACAAAAATAAGAAAAATATTAATAGGAAGGTAGGTCCAATGTAAGACAGCCAGCCACTTGAACTCCAAATTTTTCTTTTCATGAGAAGTCTTATCTCATGGACAAACTCTAATATAATTCACCTGAACTCCTAATTTACAAAAAGTTTACCTAAAAGTGCTCTAGAAAAACTACAGACCTGACCCAATGCCTACATTTAAAATTCTTGATGACTGGGTCCAGGGAGGTCAAGTTAAGCTGGTGAAAGTTCACACCATTTGATTAGCAATGGAACCAGAAGTAGTTCTAAATCTAAAACTGTAAAAATTCCAAGTATAACAGACTCACACAAAGTAAAAATCATGAAGAAAATCTTTTTAAAAGTCTACAGAATTTAAAGTAATACAAATTGAATTTTTAAAGTTCAACAATAGATTGAGTATACCATGCATCCTATATCCCATCTATCTAATCTTGACCCTGTCTAGCAGCAAGTGTACAATGGGATTAACATTTAAATATTGATATTTGAATATACCTATGTATCCTAAGAAGTTATTGAGTGCCGCCTGAAATAAGAAGTACCATTTTAGTGTGGCTGGCTAGCTTTTAAACTCTTAAAAGTATCTCTTATTCTGAGTAAACTTAAGGTCTGAGAAAAGTTTATCAGTAAATTAGCATCTTTAATTCCTATCTTGCTGACAATAATTAGCCTTTTCCTTGAAAATTATAGCAGATAATTTAACTGGTTAATCTAGTTTTAGGTCACTTTAAACATCAAATATATATTAAAACAGAGACAGGAGTAGCAAACATTAATAAAAATGACATTATTAATTAGCGGAGATGGAGTTCTACTTATTTTGCACCTTACTTAATTGACCTTAAGATTCTTACCATGATTCCTATCTTTTACTGTCTCACATATTCTTTCATGTCTAAATTTTTAAAATACCCTTTAAAAAATATTATTCCAGGGCTTCCCTGGTGGCTCCCTGGTTGAGAGTCTGCCTGCCGATGCAGGGGACAAGGGTTCGTGCCCGGATCCGGGAAGATCCCACGTGCCCCGGAGCGGCTGGGCCCGTGAGCCATGGCCGCTGGGCCTGCGCGTCCGGAGCCTGTGCTCCGCAACGGGAGAGGCCACAACAGTGAGAGGCCCGTGTACCGCAAAAAAAAAAAAAAATTAATCATAAAAATACTCAATCCAAAGAAAGGCAGATAAATAGGAAGGATCAAAAATCAAATGAGGAAAAAAATACAAAGTAACTAGCAAGATGGTAGATTTAAATCCAAGCATTTTGAGAATTATATTAATTACGTTCAACGTAAATGGTCTAATAACTCCAATTCAAAGAAGATACAACTATATACTATCTAAACGAAATCTACTTTACAGATAGGCTGAAACTAAAAAGACAGGAGGAGATATACCACACAAGTAATAATCAAAAGAAAGATACAGTGGCTAAGAATACTGGACAATGTAGAATTCAGAACAAGGAATATTACCAGGGATAAAAAGGACTATTTCATAACCTTAAAAGAGTCAATTCATTAGGAAGATGTAACAATCCTAAATATATTGTGATATATAATGAGAAATATTCTTGGGTCCTCATTCATTTCTAGTACAAGAGCTCCTTAGAATGTCTCAAGTGTGGAGAGCTATAAAGATTTCTTTTGTTATGTTAATGAGGTGACTATAGGAAAGGACTAAAGGTAGGGGTTGGTGGCCAGGAGAACCAATCATGTGATTAGAGGTCGGACCTTCCAGTCCCACCTTCCAATCTCTAGGGAAGAGAGATAGGCTAGGGGTTAAACCATTCGCCAATGATTTAAGCTGGGCTGGAGGCTGAGCTCAATCACCCCTGATAAGTGATTTAATCAATCATGCCTATCTAATGAAGCCTCCAGAAAAACCAAAAGGATGGGGTTGGAGAGCTTCTTGGTTGGGGGGCATGTGGAGATGCAGGGAGACTGGAGCACCTGGAGAGGGCATGGAAGCTCCACACCCCTTCCCATGTACCTTGCCCTAGACATCTCTTCCATCTGGCTGTTCCTGAGTTACATCCTTTTATAGTATGTCAGTGATCTAGGCAGTAAAATGTTTCTCTGAGTTCTGAGTGGCACTAGCAAATTACTCAAACTCAAGGTGGGGGTTGTTGGAACCTCCAATCTATAACCGGTTGGTCAGAACTTCAGGTAACAACCTGGACTTGCAATTCGCATCTAAAGGAGCGGGGGAGGGGGCAGTCTTGTAGGGCTGAGCCCTTAACCTGCGGAAGCTGATGCTATCTCTAGATAGCGTCAGAATTGAGTTGAATTGTAGGACACCCAGCTGCTATCTGAGAATTCTGTGGATGTGTAGGGAAAAATACATTGTAACTGGGTCCCAGAACCCTTTCATATATAGTTATCCCTCAGTATCTACAGGGAATGGGTTCCAGGACCCTGGCAGATACCCAAATCCATGCATTCACTTGGATCATGTAGTATCGATGCTACAGTATTTCTTGAAAAAAATCCCTGTATTAGTGGACTCACACAGTTCAAACATCTGTTGCTCAAGGGCCAACTGTATATACTTAATAACAGGGCTTCAAAATTAAATGTGTCAAATACAGAGAACTGAAAGTTAAATAGACAGTCATATTTGGAGATTTTAACATTTCTCTCACAGTAAATAACAGAAAATAAGTAGACCAAAGGAAAAAATAAGTTGTGGAAGATCAGAACAACACACTACCAACCAAGATGTCCTAAAACAACAAAATATTCTTTTCTACTGCACATGAACATTCACGAAGACAGACATTATTCTGAGCCTAAAAAAAAGTCTCAATAAACTTTAAAGGTTTGAAACCATACAGAATATATTTTTTCATTACAATGGAATTAAGCAAGAGAGGTATTTAGAAACATCCAAATATTTGAAAATGAACAACACAATTCTAAATAACCCATGAGTCACAGAAGAAATCAGAAAATATTCTGAACAGAGTAAAAACGGAAGCTATCAGAATTTAAAGGATGCAGGTTAAGCAGTCTTTTGAGGAAAACGCTATTACAAGGGAAGTCCAAAACACAGTGATCTGTTCCCACCTTAAAAAGCTAGAAAAAGAATAAATTAAACCCAAGGCAAGGGGAAAAAGAGAAAAAAAGCAGAAATTAATGAACTAGAAAATGGACAAACAGAAAGAAAAATCAGTAAAACCAAAACTCATTTTTTGGAAAAGGTCAATAACTAACACCCCAGGCAAATCACTAGAGATTTTACAGACATTAAAAGAAAAATAAATGGATATTCAAAAAAAGTATGAAAATAAATTTTATAACTTAGATGAAATGGACAAGTTTCTTGAAAAATAAAATCTACCAAAACTGACTCAAGAAAAAAATAAAGTTGAACAGCTCTATTGCTATTAAAATAAACCAAACTGGAGTTAAAAAGAACACACAAAACCTTCTTAACAAAGAAAACTAAAGACTTTGATGGCTTCACTGGTCAATTCTATCATATATTCAAAGTCTGAAAAACATACCAATCCTATACAAATTCATTCAGAAAGCAGAAGGGGAAGGAATAGTTCTTAACTCATTTTATGAGGCCAGCTTACCCTGACAGCAAAATCAGACAGTGACATTACAAAAAAGAAAACTCTACTCCAATATTTCTTCATGACCATGGATGGAAAAATCCTTAACAATGTTTGATGAAATTAAATCCAGAAAAAAATTTTAAAGAATAAAAATCATGACCAACTGAGGATTATCCCAGTAATGCAAGGTTGGTTTAATATTCAAAATTAACATGGTTCACTATACTAACAGAATAAAAAATGCCATACCTATGGTCATCTCAACAGATAGAATAAAAGCATCTGACAAATTTAAATACCCCTTTGCAACAAAACAAGAACAACTCAGTAAACCAAGAATCTTTCTCAGTCTATAAAGGCTATCTACAAAAAGCCTACAGCTAACATCATACTTAATATCGTGAAGGAATGCCTTCTCCCCAAGATCAGGAACAACATAAAGTTATCTGCACCAGTGCAATAAGGCAAGACAAAAGAAATAAAAGACATACAGATTGGAAAAAGGGAGTTAAACTGCCTTTACTTGCAAATGACATCACTGTACATGTAGACAAATCCTAGACAAACTACAAAAAAGCTATCAGAACTAATAAATGAATGAAACAAGGTCACAGGATACAAGGTCAATATATAAAATTGAATGTACTTCTACATTCTGCAAGCAATGAAAAATGAAATTAGGATCCCGTTCACTTAGAAAATCATCAAAAATACAAAATATTTAGTAAAATATGTGCAAGGATTGTACAATGAAGACCATGAAACATAACTGAGAGAAATTCAAGATGATCTAAAAAAACAGAAAGCTATATCATGTGCATAGATCAGAAGACTCATTAAGATGGCAATTCTTCCCATACTGATTAACAGATAAAAAACAATCCCAATTAAAATCCCAGTAAAATAGTTTATAGAAGTCAATACACTGATTCTAAAATGTATATGGAAATGCAAAGGATATAAACAGCAAACAATCTGAAAAAGAAGAACAATGTTGAAGGACTTAAAACTTGAAGAATTATTATAAATCTAAAGTCATCAACAGAGTAACAGTGGTGTAAGAGTAGACATAAAGTTCAATGGAGCAGAATAAAATGAAAAAAAAAAATACATAAACACCCAGAGTCAAGTGATATCTAACAAAGATGTCCAGGTAATTCAGTGAGGGAAAACCTCTGCAACAAGTGATGCTAAAACAAATGGATAGCAGTATACAAAAGAAAAAAAAAGAAAAAAACCCCCAAAGATCTGAATAGATATTTTACAACAAAAGATATATACATAACAAATAAGCACATGAAAAGATGTTTCACACCATTAGATATTAGAGAAATGAAAATTTAAACTACAATGCGATACCACTACATGTGCAACTAGTGTGTGTTTGTGTGTGGCTAAAATTTAAAAACAGAGATACCAAGTGTTACTGAAAATGTAGAACAAATGGTTGTGTGCTGCGCAGAATCCCAGGATGTCCTGAAATTTCCAGCCTCTGGTATATAAACATCTCCCAGTTATTCAAACACTAATCTAGGTACTGCTGCAAAGTGATTTTGTATATGTAATTAAGGTTCCAAAACAATTGATCTTAGGATAAGATTATTCAGGTGGATCTGTTCTAGTCATAAGAGCCTTTTAAAAAGAGAGAGGGGAAGTCAGAGATTCAAAGCCTAAGAATTCAACACCAGGAAGATGGAGTGAGTCTCTAAGAGCTGAGAGTGGCCTCCAGCTGACAGTGAGCAAGGAAACAAAGATCTCAATCCTACAACGGCAAAGAACTGAATTCTGCCAATAATGTAAATAAGCTTGGAAACAGAATCTTCCTCAAAACCCCCAGATAAGAACTCAGTCTGGATTTCAGCCCTGTGATCCCTGAAGACCCCATGCTAAATTTCTGACCTACAGAACTATGAAACAATAAACAGGTGCTGTTTTAAGCTACTAGGTTTTTGGTAATTTGTTACTCAGCAATAGAAAACTAACACCCAGACATACAGTACATGTAGCTAAAAGGAAAATGTTGACACATCAAGTGTCAACTAAAAATGAAACTCTTATACATTGCTGGTGGGAACTAAAATGAAAACATGGCCACACAAAGATTTGTACTCAAATGTCCATAGAAGCTTTATTGTTAATAGCCTAAACAAGACACAACCTAAATGTCCATCAGCCGTCAAATAGATAATACTGTGGTGTATCCAAACAATGGAGTGCTACTCACTAATGGATAGGCAAAGACTACTGATACACATAACATAGATAATTCTCAAAAGTTATGTTAAAAGAACCCAGATACAAAAGGTTACATGCAGCATGATTCCATTTATAAATCCTAGAAAAGGCAAACTATAGTTACTGAAAGATCAGGGGTTGCCACGGATCGGAGGGTGAATGCAATGGGGTACCAAGTGGCATCTGAGGGTAACAGAAATGTTCTACATCTTGATTGTGGTGATGCTTAAAAAACTATATACATTTATCAGGACACATTAACTGTATACATGAAATTGGTAAACTTTATTATATGGCAAGTTATACCTCAATAAAGCTGATTTTAAAAACTTAATAAGAGTCCCAGGTATAATGGAATTGTTTCAGAACACATAAATTTAAGTCTGTAGTTAAGATAAAAATCTTATCACTTCTTAAAAAATAACAATATCGTTTCCGGTCATGCTATTATTCCAAAACCATATGGGATCTTTATTTTTATAAGACACATATGCATTTCAAGATAACAAATTATATATTTTTTCAGATTATCTTGTAGTATCATGAGGAACCAGAAACTATTTATTAGTAATCTTGACCCTTATAATTTTTTTCATCCGTTATTTAGTCCCTTTCTCAGATTATAAAGTCCAGGATGGCAACAATCTCTTATTATCTTTTTATATCCCTAGCCAGATTTAACATTATCCTAAATTTATTGAAGGAAGAGTTTTACAGTTGCATGTAAAAATCTACATAGCCTTAAGGAACTTGGTTTAAGTGGAATTTTAAGCATCAATGTGTTGAACAGTGAGCCTGTCACTTTGAGGAAAATAACTGACACATGAAACATGAAATATAGAAAACCTCAGCAAAGAAATAAAAGATATAAAAAAGAACCAAATAACAATTTTAGAACTGAAAAACAATAATTGATACAGTAACGCAGTAAGTAAACTCAACAGAATAGAGCTGACAGAGGAAACAGTCAGTAAACTGGCAGATGGAGGAAAACAAATTACCCAGTCTGAACAACAGAAAGAAAAAAAGACTGAAAAAAATAATCTACAGAGCCTCAGGGAACTGTGCAACTATAAAAAAGATTTAACGCTTGTCTTATACTTCTGAGAATAAAGAATATCTGTTTTAGAAGTTACTAAGATGGTCTGACTTTATCCTAGAAAAAAAACTGATTTGTGGTAAATTGGCAAACTTTGTCTTTCAGCAAATAAAGACATTTGGATTGATTCTTTTTCCTCAAGTCCATATTATTCAGCATTTTAAAAATAAATTTATTATGCTTATCAATTTTGGTATACAAAAAAATCAGTAAGAATATGAAAATATGTTCTAAAGAAATTTTCTGGCAAAGAAATGAAAAAAATATTTTTGGATCTTTTTATCTCATTTTGTTTAGAGTTTCTTTGATCTTAAACTGTCAAGATGTGAGAAAACCAAAATAAATTTTATAGATGCATACTGTAAAGTTTAGAATATTTTCAAAGGGCATGCTGTCAGAATATTTAGACATTCATCTTCATCTAGCAGACTTTAAGAAGTGACAGCATTGTCTTATTTGGTTATAGACTCTCCTTGTGAAGTATAAATATTATTTCAGTAATAAGAGTAACTGCTTGCTTATCTGAAGTGCATATAAATGCTTAAAAGATAAAAGTGAGCATCAAGGAAAGTAAAAATCTTAAGTTTTTTAATAACTGAAATTTTAAGAATTTGATTCTCCCAATATACCATTAAGGATAAGGTAGGTTTTTATAAATGTTCCTTATCTGAGTTAGTTCCCCCTAAGTATCTTTTTCCTAAATGTTTTTTTTTTCAAATTATGAATGGGTCCTGACTTTTATCAAATGCTTTTTCTTCATCAACTGATATGATCATGTAATTTTTCTTCTTTAGCATGTTAATATGGTGTATTAGTTGATTTTCAAATAGTGAAGCAGCCCTGCTCTATCCCTGCCTGCAATGAGCCATAAATTCTATTTGCTTATATTTTGTTAAGGACTTTTGCATCTACATTGATATAGTAATACTGACCTACAGTTTTCTTCTTGGGATTTTTTTTTTTTTTGGTATCAAGGCAATAGGGCTAAACTACCTAATTCATATTGGGTGAGATGTGGTGGTCTGTATTTTTCAAGAAACTGGTCCATACATCAAAGTTGTCAAATTTATGTTTGTAGAGTTGTTCATAGTATTCCCTTTATTATCTTTTTCATATCTGCAGGGTCTATGGTGATACCTTTCTCTTTTTTAAAAATTTATTTATTATTATTACTTTTTGGCTGCATTGGGTCTTCGTTGCTGTGCGCAGGCTTTCCCTAGCTGCGGCGAGCAGGCGCTACTCTTCACTGCGGTGCACGGGCTTCTCATGGTGGTGGCTTCTCTAGTTGCGGAGCACAGGGTCTAGGCACACAGGCTTCAGTAGTTGTGGCTCGCGGGCTCTAGAGCACAGGCTCAGTGGTTGTGAAGCACAGGCTTAGTGCTCCGCGGCATGTGGGATCTTCCTGGACCAGGGCTCAAACCCCATGTCACCTGCACTGGCAGGCGGATTCTTAACCACTGCGCCACCAGGTAAGTCCAATACCTTCTATTTCATTCCTGATACTGATAACTTCGTTTTTTCTTTAATTTCTCTCAGTCTTGCTAGAAGTTTGTCAATTTATTGAGCTTTTTGAAGAACCAGCTCTTTCATTGATTTGCTTTACTGTTCTTCTGTTTTCAATTTCACTTTTCTTTATTCCCTTCCTTTGGGTAGATTTTTCTTTCTTTTTGGTTCTTGAGATAGAAGCCCTCTTTCTTCCTCTCTCAGGAATCCAATGACACAAGTGTTAAATCTTTTTCATAGTCCCACAGTTCCCTGGGGCTCTGTAGATTATTTTTATCAGTCTGTTTTCTTTCTGCTGTTCAGACTGGGTAATTTCTTTTCCTCTATCTGCCAGTTTACTGATTCTTTCCTCTGTCTGTTGAGTTTACACACTGCATCAGTTTACACACTGCTCTCTGTTGAGTTTACACACTGCATCACTGTATCAATTATTGTTTTTCAGTTCTAAATTGCCATTTGGTTGTTCTTTATATCTTCTATTTCTTTGCTGAGGTTTTCTATATTTCATGTTTCACGTGTCAGTTATCTTCCTTGAAATGACAGCCTCACTATTCATTTTTGAGAAACTGTCTGTCAAATACTCAAGTGTGAATGACCAGATTTTGTCAGTTGTTTTCAAGCAATTTTGGTGTTCTATGAAAAAGATAGCTACTTCAGCTTAAAAATCACATAAGTGCTTGTTTTCCCTTAAAACAACCGCCATAAATTACATATGCAGAAGTGATGATTTATACATATCATTCCGTCATACAGGGTATTAAAGATACATGTAGTGGTTAGATTTGATAAAATTAATACTTTTTACTGCTTTACCAAGGATATTGTGAAACTGGTATTTTTTAAAACTGCAATTGCATGGCAGAGAATACAATGATTACTGGTACAGTACTGTGTCACTGTTCTGATTCATGCTAAGGTATCAGCAGTTTTACCAGCCAGTGCTTTTGCACCATCAGTGCAAATGTAAACAGAGTGGATTAAACAAACATTATTTTTGTGTTATAATGAAAGCATTTTGACCTCATGGACCCCCTGAAAGAGCCTTGGGGATTTCCCGGGTATACATGGACCACTCTGAAAACTACGGATCCAATCCAAAGATCATATTTAAATTTTGCAAATTGAGAGTATTAGCATTTGAAGAGAAATTCACCAGTGAAAAAGAAAGCAATCCAATACAGCAACAAAACCTGTAGACTATGGATCTATTTTCTATTTGTTCTAATACTTTATTATGGTTCCATAATAATATTCTATATTATTCTACAATACGTATGTCCCAATAGCATTCTTTATAGAAAAAACAAATCTTGGATCATGTATTGTATTCAATAGTCATGGCTCTCTTTAGCATACTTTAAATCGGAACAATTCTTCAGTCTGTTTATATCTTTCATGACTTCAACATTTATAAAGAATACTGGCCAGTTATTCTGTAGACTGTCCCTCAAAGGGTTTACCTAATGCTTCCTCAGGATTTGATTCAGATTATACCCCTCTGGTAAAATACCAAAAAGGTGGTAATGTGTTCTTCCCAGATATCAGGAAAAAGATAATGTTGGTTTTTCTCATTACTGGTAATGTTAACTTTGATCACTTAGATAAGCTCTGCCAGATTTCTCCATTATAAAGTTGCATTTTCCTCTTTGTATTTAATACATCTTGTGGGAAGATATTTTTAGTCTATGTAAAGATCCAAGTTACTCCTCAAACTTTCATCCACTCATTTTAAACATCCACTGATGATTCTTGTCTGAATCAATTATATTATAATGGCTGCTGGGATAGCCAGCCTCTAAGATGATTCCCACCTCCTGATATTCACAGCCTTGTATAATTCTCTTCCCTTGTGTAACTTGCCTTTAACCAATGGAGTATGACAATATCAAGGGGACATCAGTTTTGTGATTAGGTTACAAAAGACTGTGACTTCCATCTTGCCAACAAGTCTTTCTATAACTTTCTCAGCTTGCACACTTTAATGAAGCTCACAGAGCAAGAAACGAAGGGTGATCTCCAGCCAACAGCCCACAAAGAACTGAATGCTGCCAACAACCAATGAATGAGTGTGGAAGTAGATCCTTCCCCGTCAAGCATTCAGGTGAGACCACAAACCCAAGGCCTTACAAGTGACCATGAAGCAGAGAACACAGTTAAGCCCAGAGAAACTGTGAAATAATGTGTGTTAAGCCATTGCACTTTGGGGTAATTTGTTACAAAGCAATAGGCAACTGATACAATTGCCATATGATAGTTTTCTAATTTCATCATTCCTTCAATATTTTTTTTTTTTTTTTTTTTTTTTGTGGTACGCGGGTCTCTCACCGCTGTGGCCCCTCCTGCTGCAGAGCACAGGCTCTGGATGCGCAGGCCCAGCGGCCATGGCTCACGGGCCCAGCCGCTCCACGGCACGTGGGATCCTCCCGGACCGGGGCACAAACCCGTGTCCACCGCATCGGCAGGCAGACTCTCAACCACTGTGCCACCAGGGAAGCCCCCTTCAACATTTTTTACTTGGCTTCCTCCTGCAGGGAAAGATTTCTTTTTCCTCCCTATCTATATGGACTTAGGTATTTCAGTGTGGACTTAATGGATTTTATTTCAATGGGCTATAATCTTTTATCATTATCTAATTTGATGTTTAAATTGTCCCACATTTGGCCAGTGGGAACCTTCCCCTTCAGGCTGGTTCCTGTGTCCTTTTAATGTATTCCCATCATTCTATGGGCCTTCCTAACCTTCTGGCACAAGACGTTCCAAGTATACATTGTACTTTCCCTGCCCCAGTCCTGAAATCAGCTATTTCTCCAAGGAGCCCAAGATTCTTTTAGCGGAGAATGGTTAATGGTACAACTTGATGAAGAAAAGTTCTTAATTTTAATGCAGTCTAACTTATTCATCTCTTATTTTACACTATGACTAATTCATAACACACCAGATTATTCTTTTACTGAGCTGTCTGAATATAAATATAGCTTTACTATATGAATTTATAACTTTTTATATTGCTTTATTAATATTCTGAAGTATTTTTATGCACGTAAAGAGCCTGCTATTTATACTCTTTAACAGAACAATTAGTGAGGAGAGGGGGAAATGCCCATCCATGTGTCATACAACATGCTAGGCATGATCAAAGTATAAACACAGCAGATTCTCAAGTCCCCCAAACATACAATTTTGAAACTGTAAAGGGGCTACGGACATCCAGGTAGATATATCCAGCAAGTACAGAACCTGGGTTCAGGGGCAAGATCGTGACAAGAGATACGATTTTGGAAATTATCAGCATACAGATAACAGCCTTCACCACTAAAAGGAGAGTCCATTAAAAAAGGGAAAATGAAATAAAAAATAGGAGAATACTAACACTTAAAAAATTATATGAGAAATTCACTAAGAATAAAGCAAATTATTAAATACAGAAAGAGAATCAGTAGAATAAGGATCTATTTTAATAGTTTAATATTCCATTATGGCTTTATCATAATCTATATTATTCCATAACGTTTTCTTAGACTACAATAGAGCATATATAGTATTTTGTTTCTATTATGGATCATATTCTTATATTGTTCTAGAAAGCATACAAGGAAAAATTTTAAGAGGGAGTTAAGAGTCACAAAGGAGACAAATAAAAATTATTCCCATTTTGGGGTGTAGGTTCAGACTTTATGTAAGTCATACTATTAAAAGCAAGGTGTAGGACTTCCCTGGTGGCACGGTGGTTAAGAATCCGCCTGCCAATGAACCCCAAGGGACACGGGTTCAAGCCCTGGTCCGGGAAGATCCCACGTGCCACGGAACAACTAAGCCCATGTACCACAACTACTGAAGCCCATGTGCCTAGAGCGCACGCTACACAACGAGAAGCCACTGCCATGAAAAGCCCGCGCACCGCAAGGAAGAGCAGCCCCTGCTCGCTGCAACTAGAGAAAGCTCATGCGCAGCAACGAGGATCCAACACAGTCATAAATAAATAAATAAATACATTTTTTTTTTAAAAAGGCAAGGTGTAACCTTAATTTGCTCAGTAACAACTCTTAGTTATGCAGATTGCTACACAAAGAGTAATTACCAACACTAGCCCTACAAAACTATCTCTAAAATGATCTTAATTGGTGGCTCTTTTCATCTGGTTTTATTCTAACAATGAAATTACTTTTCTTCAAATTAAGACAATTTACATGAAGTTCTAAAATCCTTCAGCTACTTTAAATGTACCAATCTAAATTTCAGTAACTACTTTAGCTCAAACTAAACATGCAATTGGGATTTTTTTTTAACTTTGGTTCTTTTAAAATTATTTATTATTTATTATTTATTTATTTATGGCTGCACTGGGTCTTCGTTGCTGTGCATGGGTTTTCTCTAGTTGTGGCGAGAAGGGGCTACCCTTCATTGCGGTGCACGGGCTTCCCATTGCAGTGGCTTCTCTTGTTGCGGAGCATGGGCTCTAGGTGTGCAGGCTTCAGTAGTTGTGGCACATGGGCTCAGTAGTTGTGGCTCGCAGGCTCTAGAGTGCAGGCTCAGTAGTTGTGGCGCACGGGCTTAGCTGCTCCATGGCATGTGGGATCTTCCTGGACCAGGGCTCAAACCCACGTCCCCTGCATTGGCAGGCAGATTTTTTTTTTCCTTTAGAATTATTTTATTAAATCATAAATGTACAACTGCTTCTTAACTCTACACACATACAAAGTTTTTCAAGGAATAACATTCTATCCTATTGCACTATGATCCTTGTTTCAAAACTCTGAGAAAAACTGTTAAAAATATTTCACGTTACCACTTACACATTTAACATTATCTAAGAAGGAATGCTCCTGTTGCAACAAAAAATAGAAATGAGGTTTTTCCTCTCCTGGTAACAAGGAAAATAAAGGGAAGAGTGAACAGGCTAGGGAAGCAGCATAAACTGGCCTGAAAGAGTTAATCAATCCTAGTTATCTTGTAACTGTTACTAGTCTGTATTATCTGTAACTAGATTTGTCCCTCACAAAGCTAACCTCTAACACTCTGACTCTGTGAATTACATCCTGCACCTAACTGCAGGCGGATTCTTAACCACTGCACCACCAGGGAGGTCCCTGCAATTGGAATTGACATGTACACACTGCTGATAAAATGCCTTTCCATGAAAACAAACAAACAAACAAACTAAAAATGCAATACAATAAATGTTGTTACTCTGTCAAGTTCTAATAGATTTTTTTAAAGGTAAAAACTGATGGATCTAGAAAACAATCTTTAAAAGTTAGCTTTGTGAACATAGACATGGATGGAAAAAGGAAAGTTAACATCACAGAATACAAAAAAAAAGTATTATGTGCTGGGTACTCTGTTAGAGACTTTATATACCTTCTCATTTATCCTCCCAACAATCTTCTGGGTAAATGGGATGTCAAGGTTAAACAGTTTGCACAAGGTCACACGGTTGGTAGTAGTAGAGATCAAATTTGAACTCAAGCTAATATAATTCCCATAGTATTCTTACCAATATATCATAAAGCCACACGCTTTCTGTATTATACAAGAGAAGAAGTAAGTTAGTGAAACTGTTTTCATCCCAACTTAGAACACTTAAATTCAAGTGGCTTGTTGCTGACAACTCACACATAGCCATTTAAAAATGTGTTGTTCATATATCTAACACAGTAGTAACAATCACAGAAACATGACAATGAGAGGGTGTGAGATAGGTGGAGACAGCTGAGAAGAGGAGGAGTAAAGGGATGGAATACTTTACATGGAAACAAACTGTCCAACAACTTCTTGTAGAGAACAATACTAATTTGGTACTATATTTTAATTTAAAAACACACACAATCCCAAAACAGAAAACTCTAAAGTCATAGCATTTTCAGTAATTATAATTGAGAAAATAATCTCAAAACAGAGGAAATAAAGTCCTAGCTGTGGAAGAGTTCTGGATTATGGTAAGAGACCACCCTGCCTATGGCCATAGGATATAGTTTTAGTAGAGAGAAAGTATATGGGGTTATGGAGGTTAATGTTGCTAAAGCAAGGGTGTACATGAAGACAAAGTGATAGTGGAACCTAGAGGGACAATATGACACAGGTACTTAAATTCTGAATGAAAAACTGTAGTATCCAGAAAGATGTCAGATGATAACAATGAGAAGAAATAAGGAACGTTCAGTCAAAAGAAATGACTCTGCAGGAGAAATTAGAAGTAATAATCTGTTAGGTAGCCAAATCAGGCCTACCACCTCAAGTATTTTTTTTTTAACTGAGATATAAGTAATTGACATATAACATTATATTAGTTTCAGGTGTATAACACAATGACTCGATATTTGTATACGTTGCAAAATGATCACCACAATAAGTCTAGCTGACACCCAACACCATATACAGTTAATAATTTTTTTTTCTTATTATGGGAACTTTTAAGATCTACTCTCCCAGCAACTTTTAAATATGCAACACAGTATTAACTATAGTTGCCATGCTGTACATTACATCCCCATGAGTTGTTTATTTTATACCTGGAAGTTTGTACCTTCTGACACCTTTACCCATTTCCCCCACCCACCACCCCTTGCCTCTGGCAAACACCAACTCTTACCTGTTATGGGTAAGTTTGGTTTTGGGGTTTTGTTTCTGTTTCTGAGATTCCACATATAAGTGAGATAAGGTATTTGTTTTTCTCTGACTTATTTTAGCAAAATGCCCTCAGGGTCTGTCCATAATATTGCAAATGGCAAGACTTCCTTCTTTTTTATGGCTAATATTCCATTGCATATACAAATATATATACCACAATTTCTTCATCCATCCATCCATGGACACTTAGATTGCTTCCATGTCTTGACTACTGTAAATGCTACAATGGATGGGGACGCATATATCTTTTTGAGTTAGTTTTTTCATTTTTTTTGAGTAAATACACAGAAGTGGGATTGCTGGATCACACAGTAGTTCTATTTTTAATTTATTAAGGAAACTCCATACTGTTTTCCATAGTGGCTGTCACAATTTACATTCCTACCAACAGTGCACAAGGGTCCCTTTCTCTCCATATCCTTGTCAACACTTGGTATCTCTTGTCTTTTTGCTAACAGTCGTTCTAACAGGTGTAAGGTAATATCTCGTTATGGTTTTGATTTGCATTTCCCTGATGATTAGTGATGCTGAGCACATTTTCATGTACCTGTTGGCTATCTGTACGTCTTCTTTGGGAAAATGTCTATTTAGATTCTCTGCCCATTTTTCAATCAGACTGTTTTTATGCTATTGAGTTGTGTGAGTTCTTTATATACTTTGGATATTAACTCCTTATTGGATACATAATTTGCAAATATTTTCTCTCATTTGGTAGGTCTCCTTCGTTTTGTTGACGGTTCCCTTTGCTGTGCAGAAGCTTTTTAGTAGTCCCACTTGTTTATTTTTGTTTTTGTTGCCTTTGCTTTTGGTGTCATATCCAAAAAAATCATGGCCAAGACTGATGTCAAGGAGCTTATTGCCTATGTTTTCTTCTAGGAATTTTATGGTTTCAGGCTTTATGTTCAAGTCTTTAAACAATTTTGAGTTGATTTTTGTGTATGGTGTAAGATAGTGGTCCAGTTTTCCCAACACCATTTATTGAAGAGACTGTCCTTTCCCCCATTTTATATTCTTGGTTCCTCTGCCATAAATTTATTGACCATGGATGCATAGGTTTATTTCTGGGCTCTCTATTCTGTTCCATTGATCTATGTGTCTGTTTTTATGCCAACACCATACTGTTTTGATTACTACAGATTTGTAAGGGTTTTTTTTAAATAA
This sequence comes from Monodon monoceros, assembly GCF_005190385.1. NCBI lineage: Eukaryota > Metazoa > Chordata > Mammalia > Artiodactyla > Monodontidae > Monodon > Monodon monoceros. The sequence continues at coordinate 31,172,733 of NW_021703775.1, read as the reverse complement.
TAGCTTTATTGAGAAATAATTCATGTACCATACAATTCAACCATCTAAAGTGTACAATTCAGTGGTTTTCAGTACATTGACAGAGCTCTGCAGCCATTACCACAATTAAATTTAGAGCATTTTCATCACCCCAAAAACAAAGTCCACATCCACTGGCAGTCACTCCCATTTCCCAGCTTCACCCCAGCCATAGACAATCACTAGTCTAACTTTCTGTCTCTTCTACATATTTGCCTATTTTGGATATTACATATTAATGGAATCATACAATATGTGTTCTCTTGTAACTGGTTTCTCTTACTCAGCAGAATATTTTCAAGATTCATCCATGTTGAAGCAAAAATCAATACATTTCTTTTTACGGCCAAATAATGCTTCGTTATATGGATATACCACATTTTATTTATCCATTCATCGGTTAATGGACATCTGAACTGTTCCCATTTGGGGGGCTATTCTGGAACATTTGTGTACGTGTTTTTCATTTTATGTCTTATGAGTATATACTTAGGAATGGAATTACCGGGTCTTACGGCAACTCCGTATTTAACATTTTGAGGAACTGTTTTCTAAAGCAGCTACAACCATTTACATTCCCACCAGCAATGTTATGAGGGTTCCAATTTCTCCACATCATCAACAGTTACCTGGTCTTTTTGATTACAGCCATGCTAGTGGGGTGTTAAGTGGTATCTCACTGTGGTTTTGATTTGTATTTCCCTAATGACTAAGGATGTTGCGCATCTTTTTATGTGTTTACTGGACATCTGTTTGTCTTCTCTGGAGAAATGTCTATTCAAATCCTTTACCCATTTTTTAGTTGGGCTGTCTTTTTATTGTTTAGTTTTAAGAATTTGTTATATATTCTGGGTAGAAGTATCTTATCAGATCTACGATTTTGATTATGGTAAACTTGGTACAGAAAATATTTGTGTTAACGAGACTGACAACACGGGGTGGCAGCTATGTATTGGTGAGGGAAGAGGTACAGTATAACATCAGAAGCCAGATATAATTCTCACTGCCAATGTTCCCATCAAAAATCTGCGACTTTTGTTCCGAGTACCAAATAAAATATTGATGAGGCTGTTTTTAGTACTATAAGGCCTATCCTCTGGTGATGTAAAGTAAGCTAGCCAGCTAATAAAAACTCAGCTGCCTGAATAAGGAATTTGGTCTTTTTTGTGGTATGCAAGAAACATGAAAAACACGACGAGACCTAAGAAAGAACTTGCTATGAGACTTGCAAGAAAGTTTTTCCTCTCTAATAAAGAGAACTTGAGGAAGTGTCCCCTGCTCTTCTTCAGCCAGATGGTAGTGTCAAATTATGACAGCCCTCTCCTGACACGCAGAGCTGTAAAGTACACTGGACTTATGTCTCTGATGGAACTGATGAACTGCTAAACTACCCTGTAACTGTCTGGCTCTGGGCTTCTTATTCTGTGAAATAATACATTCCTTATTATTTAGGCCACTTTTAGATGGGAGGATACTGTTACTCGTAATCCAAAACATTCTGATACATTTTCTATTTTGTCAATAAGCACATTACTGGATGGACAGAGCTATACAGAAATTAGAATGAAGTGATTATGAAAGCTAGATCTGCCTAGAACACTACATACTAGTTTTCAGTAGTTTGATTTTTAAAAATGTAAACAGTATTTTGCACTTTATCAAACATCTTAGGTACTAACTTACCCAATACCCACCAGAACTCTAAATCAGGCAGTCTTGTGGCTATTTTACAGATGTATATATATATATAATCCTCCAGTATAGGTCTTCCAATTCTATATCCCATGTGTGTTCTACCACATCATAGTATGTCTCATAGTATCAAATATAATGCATTAAAAGCAACATAATCGATAAACCATAATGGAAAAGAATATAAAAATAGTATGTCTATATGAGTAGTCTAACTGAGTCACTTTGCTGTGCAGCAGAGTGGCACAACACTGTAGATCAACTACACTTCAAAAAAAGCACCATAATCAACAACAAAAGGCTTGCAGTATTCTTTCAGCACTTAAATAACTGCTTGACATTATACAACTCTATGAGATGAGTAAAGTGACTAAAATGAATAATAAAATGTCCAAAGAGCTGCTATATGTTAAGTTTAAACTGGGCAAGCAGAGTGACCAGAAGAAATCTAGCACCTTCTAATAGCTCTACTGAAGCACTTACAGTGTATTAAAAATTTTCTCTCTACATGCCTGACTCAATCTATGCTGTGAAGTCTTCGGGGCTATTTATTTTTTCCTGACATCTCTGCACCTAACACTATGTTTGATATATGTAGTATGTTTGCTAGATTAAGAAATCAAAGGTTTAGAGTCTCAGCCCCCCTTTACCAGCTGTTCTAGAATACATCTAGAAAATGTTAAGATAAATCAGTTTAAGTAAACAAAATTAAACGTTCTTTATAAATTTTGAGTGTTATTTATGAAAAAGTTTGCTTACCATTTAACAAATGAAAGTAACACTCACATATAACTGACACTTTACTCAGATATGTAAAAAGAATCTTAAAGCATAAAAGAGTCCTATAACTTTTAGAATCAACAGCAATTTCCTTTTTGGTAGCTTTCCCGTTGTGCCTAACACACTTGTGCTTTCTAACTGTTTATTCACAGGACTTTCAAAGACCTCCCTATCCCTAGACGACAGATATAACTAATTCAGTTGCACCTCAGCTTCCCAAGCCACCAGGACAAGTGCCTACCTACCCATCCTGCATTAGCATTTACATTCCATGAGAGATACTACACAGGGAACTGGCTTTACCAAGATGAATAAAAATGTATGGCTTGGCAGAGGAGGCAATGAAACACAATGAAATATGGGGTGTACTATAACGACAGTTACTTACAAATGGCCACTGATTGCCTGGAGGAGCTGGGAAATGCAACTGGGACGGGATCTTGATGTTTGCCAGACAGAGAAAGCAAGCAGGAGGACATTCAGATGGAAAAAAAAAAGTACATACAAAGGCACCAATAAGTAAAAAATGATGAGGCATTTGAGAACCAAGTAGTTTGACTTGGTTATAGCATAAGCCTGGCTAGAAATAAGGATCAGAACATGAGTGCCATGAAAAGGAGTTTAAATGTTTAATTCTGAAGATATGTCACTGACTTTAAAATAAGGTAGTGACACTAGATTTCCTTTTCAGAAGAAAACCTAGTGGCAGTATGGAAGACAGAATGAAGGAGAACTTGGGAGGTAAAAAGAGCAAAGCCTCAAGTAGGCTATAGAAATAGTCCAGGTGAGTAATAAACGAAACTGCAATGATGCCAGTGGCAGCGGGGATAAAGAAGAATTTGACTCAAGAGATATTTGGGGATCTAAATGACAGGACACACTTACCATAACATGATACTTATGTTCCTGAAAAATCTCCATGTTCTTAAAACTACACATTAAAACAAACAGTTGCACATTAAAAATAACATGGCTTAAGGAAAAGAGTTGGAAGCAAGACACTCAAAACCTGTGCAACTCTGTAACCAGAGCATTAACAAAACCAACAAGAATCCTAATAAGCATATTAACATAGTTAAAGATGTGCTAAGTAACTAATAAGCCTGGCACTTTCTAAAGGCACAGCTCAAACAAAGTACAGCTGTCCCTCAGTATTCACAGGGATTGCTTCCAGGACCTGCCACAGACACCAAAGTCCGCAGATGCTCCAGCTCCATAGTCGGCCCTCGGTATCTGCGGTTCGCATCTGCAGGTTCAACCAACCCCCACGCTCGCAGTACTGTAGTTATTGAAAACAATTCACGTGTTAATTAAGTAGACACACGTAGTTCAAACCCACGTCGTTCGAGGATCAAATGTAATAGAAAAAAGTGTAAAGGGTATTTGAAGCTAAGTTACAGAAACAAAGAAAAAATGCACAAACATCTGGGGGAAATGTGCAATAAATTCTTTCAACACAGATAAATGGCCAAAATCAGTCAAGAGGAAGAATGTGGTGTATGGATAGAGTACACAGAACTCTGTTCTTCAGTAGCTTGCTGCTTTCACCTGTGTTGGTGTATTTTAGATTCAGTTGCCACTGCTTACGGCAGGAAGCATTGATATGCTGGGAACGTTGTTAAGTACATTTTCCTCTTTACGGGCAGTATGTGAGCCAGACTGGAATGCCTCAAAAGCCCCTCGAGTGAGTGACTAAGCCTCCCACCTCCAAACCAGGTCAGGAGGTGTTCTGTGTCATACTTTTAGTACAGGCTGTAACTGATGACTGCTTTAGGTACTAGTGAAGGGGAGTAAAACATATGCACCAGGTTTCCAGATAGGAGTGAATGGACAGATACTGTTTCCATTAAGGAAAATTAGGGAATAATGAAGCATGAATATGAAGATAACATAATGCATGTGGTTTTTGTTATGTTGAGTTTGAGGCGTCTTACAGACATCCTTATTTCGATAAATATAAAGTAAGCAGTTAGAGCTCTGGACTAGAGAAGAAGAGAATGATGTGGGCTGAAACTATGAATCATCAGTACATAGATGATGAAACTTTGAGAATAAACAAAGAATTCATGCATTTACTCAATTCACTCATTCACTAAATATTTATATAATATATACGAGCCTACACTGGCAGTTAGGGGGGTATAAGAGGGAAGAAGACAGCCATGATGCCCACTCCCACAGAACTCACATTATATCATGGGGAGACAGAAAACAGCCAAACACCCATAGAGCTAATTAAGCATGTGCTACAAAGACATAAAAGGTACTAAAAGAGTATAACACAGGAACATGGCCTGACCTGGCATGGGGGTGGGAGGCTCAGTCACTTACTTGAGGCACTTTTGAGGCATTCCAAACATAGTCCATGCAAAAGGCTCTGAGAGTAGAATAAACAGATGGAAGAACAAACATAGCATAAAATACTGAATAAATGTAAGGTTTAAGTGGCTACAGTATAGAGAAAGCAGAACATGGTGGAAGAAGCTGAAGTAAACAGCAAGTAGAACGAATGAAGTCTACAGGCTATGCTAAGGATTTAGTCTCTACAATGTATGAGATTTTAAATGGGAAAGTGATACAATCATATTTAAGAGGGCCCTGGACCAAAGCCAGATGAGAGGCAAGCAACAAAGATCAAAAATGGTCAGAGAGGTAGAGGAGCCACTAGCAAACGTTACAAAAAACGGAAGAGGAGAGAATTTGAAGAGTTCCCTACAAGGCCCAACATAACAAAGAAGTCAAGTAAGAAGAATGAAGAACCAAATACATTTGATGAGTGATTTCCAGACACTCTCTATTGTCACCACTATCTCAGGTGCTGTGATTCCCATTTTACACATGTACTAAACAAGGTCTAGAGTTTATAGCATTTGTTCAAGGTCACTCAGCTAGAAAATGGCAGAACCAGAATCTAAAGTCAAATCTTCCCAACTCCCAAACTCATGCTGATAATTAGAAGAGTACTGCCAACATAGTAAGTTTCAGTGGAATGCAGATGCGAAATCATTCTAGACCGGTGCTATCTAACAGACATTCATGCAATGCTGGAAATCTTCTATATCTGCGCTAATGCAGTAACTACTAGTCATAAGCAGCTACTGAGCACTTGAAACGCAGATATCGTGAAGAACTGAATTCACAATTTTATTTCATTTAAATTAAAGTTTAAATAGCCACATGTAGCTAGCAGCTACTGAACTGGACATCACAGATCTAGACTGTAGAAGACTGAAAAACAAGAAAATAAGCAAATACAGATGAGTCAAAAGTATGACGGTAACGAAAGAATGACAGCTAGATAGGAAGGCAGAGCTGAAGTATACCTGTTCATTCATAAATTCACTATTTGAGAAAGATTACTATGAGCTAGTTTATAATTCATGAAATCCTATTTATTAGGAAAACAGTTGCAACGTGAGCACACATAAAATCACAGATTTCCCTTATTTACCTATTAGCACTTGTTTTTCCTGACATTCTAATTTTTATTAAAGATTACCTTATAAACAAATAATTAAAGACTGCCTTACAATCTGGCATGCAGTAAGCTGGATGCCAGCTTACTGCATGCCTATAATAGGAGGTTGCTTGTGGCACTGCACTCAGGAGCATATGAAAGAAAACCATCCCTGAAACTAGATAAAGTATAAATAAATAAAAGTGCTAACAGACAGCTCTAACAATGCCAATGGTAAAGGTTTGACTCTTTTTGTAGGTGGCTGTGCTTCACACTCTCATCCCTAGGTTTTAAACTGCATACCTAATTTTTTTTTTAATGAATGAATGTATGTATGTATGTATAAATGTTTGGCTGCATTGGGCCTTCGCTGTTGCATGCGGGCTTTCGCTAGCTACGGCGAGTGGGGGCTACTCTTCGTTGCGGTGCGCGGGCTCTAGGTGCACGGGCTTCAGTAGTTGTGGCATGCAGCCTCAGTAGTTGTGGCTCGTGGGCTCTAGAGCACAGGCTCAGTAGTTGTGGCGCATGGGCTTAGTTGCTCCGTGGCATGTGGGATCTTCCCAGACCAGGGCTTGAACCTGCGTGCCCTGCACTGGCAGGCGGATTCTTAACCACTGCATCACCAGGGAAGTCCTGCATACCTAATTCTAACGTACAAGTAAAAATGAATTCTCTGTATTGTTCACAAAAGTCAAGAGAGACCTGGCTAGAGCACAGATGAATTTAATAATGCTCCCAGAACACAAGTCAAAGTGCTATCTCATTTACAGAAATGTTTTCTGGGATAGCAATGGGGCTACCACGTGGCCCTCCTGATGATACTGGTAAGAAAGGGCTTTAACTAACAAAACAAAACTCTGAGAAAGTAACCTATAAGAACCTATGACTTGCTGAATTACCTGTGCTAAACTTTAAAGGATTTCCTATCGAAATCTTCAAATGTTTTAAATATTTTTATAGTACAAGACTATAAAAACCAAAGACAAACCCAGAAACATTAATTAGTCACATTTCATTTCAAAATTTCATTCCTGCACCAGATCTATACATTAGCTATAATTACTGTCAACCCATGACCACAAGTGGATATGGGAGTCCAAGGAAAAATCAGGAAAGGGAGAAAATGAATTTGGACTGTTGAATAAAAAGTTTATTTGGAAGGGCAAAAGTGAGGAAGAAATTTTAATCTGGCAAGTTTGAAATAAAATAGATGCTTTCTCCACTACACTTCAGAGATCATTTTCTCTTTTTAATTTAAAAAATTGTTATCCATGCTGTTAATAAGGTGCTAAGTGGAAAAGTAAGTACAAAAAGTGTTCTAGTAAAATAGTATTTTCCCTAGAGTAATTTCATAAGAATATTGACATAGTTCAGACCCTAGCTGAAGTATCAACCTCAACCATTATGAAATTGCTAGCTAATTTAAAAAATTATGCTGAGTTGTTTTTGACTCAATGCTTACCTTGGAATAAAACTGCCTGTAATTTGTAAACTAGAGCATGACATCATTAAAAATCTCTTTAAGTCTGACCTTTTTAATCTTACTTAATAAAAGCTAAATTATAAAAGATTAATAAATCCACACACTGGCATAGCTTAAAAAAAAAGGATGGGGGGAACACACCAAAAAAAACTTCTTGGAAGAATATACAAGAAACTTAACAATGATCAACACAAGGAGAATGGATGGCCAGGAAAGACTTTCCACTGTATACCTTTCAGTGTGGTATTATTTTTTAAGCAAATGTATTGTGTGCTTAGAACTTTACAAAAGTTTTAAGAGTATTAACCTTCAACTAGATGTTCCCCTTACCATAAAACCTGAACTCAGAAAACAGTTCCTTTTAGAACTATGTAATTTGATCAGAAATTACTAACGCAAAGACTGACAAAGTATTAAGCTAGTTTCTTGTTAAAATTCCTGTTTCCTAGATTAATTTCCTAAGTCCTGGGTCCACCTACTATTTAATAAGGTTTACTTAATACCCTGTTAACTGCCTATCAAATCTTTCAAAATCTATACTGTAATCGTTTGTTTTCCATACTCCTCACCCTCAACCTCATCTCATTCACCTCAGCCTCATTCTCAACTTCAGCAGATGATCTTGCCTCAAACTATCCCCAGTTGCTGAGGTGATTTTAGGTCACCTAGTTTGAACTCCATTATTAAAACATACCTGTCGTCATGGCCTACTCTCCTCACCTTGTTTTTTTCCCTCTTTTTTGATGTCCCTCCTTTCCTTTTACCCATCTTCTTTCTACCACTTCTAGGGCTCATTCCACTAATCATCCTCTTCCTCACAGATCCCTCTCCCTGTTTCTCTTCTAACTCTAAAGAATACTGACATTGGGACTCTCCTGGCGGCTCAGTGGTTAAGAATCCGCCTGCCAATGCAGGGGACACGGGTTCGAGCCCTGGTCCGGGAAGATCCCACATGCCACGGAGCAACAAAGCCCGTGTGCCACAACCACTGAGCCTGCGCTCTAGAGCCCGCAAGCCACAACTACTGAGCTTGTGTGCCACAGCAACTGAAGCCCATGTGCCTAGAGCCCGTGCTCTGCAACAAGAGAAGCCACCGCAATGAGAAGCCCGTGCACCGCAATGAAGAGTAGCCCCCACTCACCACAACTAGAGAAAGCCCGTACACAGCAACGAAGACCCAACGCAGCCAAAAAATAAAAATAAAAATACTGACATCTCCTATCCTGCAAAGAATTACCTCAACTGTAAACCACTAGAGTTAACTTTTCTTTGTCCATTTTTCCATAAATGTCTCAAAACAGACGCTCACTGCCTCCACTGTCTCATCAGCACTTACTCCTTTATTCTACTTATTTGTCCACATGTTCCTTCTTCAAACGCTACTTAATTATCTATCATATATCAAGTATTTGGAATATAACAATGAAAAGACAAAGACAAGGCCTCTGCATTCTCAGTTTACATTTCTTTGCAATTTTATTTTCATTACCTAGGACTTAATTGAAGTTGCTGTCTCAAAGATTATAACCTCTATAATAGTTTTCATTTTTATCTCCTCTCCCATGTTAATGGATGAGAAAAGTCTCTCTTGTCTAAGGAGACTCATATACCCTCCTACCTCCCTGGGGCCCTCAAACTATTAAGAATTCCATCTTTTCTCTTTGAGTCTTCAACTGCTCCCTCCTTCCTGGCTTGTTCCCTTAACCCCCAAAATAAATTCTTCCTCAAACCTAAATTTTCTAGATTACATCATCTCTCCTTAAGTCAAAGCATTAAAGAAGTCTATACTCAATCTCTGGCCACCCATTTACTACTCAACTCACAGCATCCTTGCTTTCCTTGCTACCAGTACAAAATGGTGTTTTTCTGTACTATTGCCAAAGTCACCAGAACTCTTCTGATCCTTCCAGAAGACACTTTAAAAAAAAAAAAAAAAAAAAGGGAACCCTAGTACACTGTTAGTGGGAATGTAAATTGGTACAGTCACTATTTATTTATTTATTTATTTGGTGGCATTGGGTCTTTGTTGCTGCGCGTGGGCTTTCTCTAGTTGCAGAGAGCGGGGGCTACTCTTTGTTGCGGTGCGTGGGCTTCTCGTTGCCGTGTCTTCTCTTGTTGCCGAGCACGGGCTCTAGATGCGCGGGCTCTGTAGTTGTAGCACACGGGCTTAGTTGCTCTGCAGCATGTGGGATCTTCCTGGACCAGGGCTCGAATCCATGTCCCCTGCATTGGCAGGCGGATTCTTAACCACTGCGCCACCAGGGAAGTCCCCAAAAGACACTTTTAAGTTCTTCTCTTTCCTGATCTCCGCAAAATCTAGACACTGCTGACTCCTTCAAATATGACATCACTCTGCTAATTTTCCAAATACCTATTTATTCTCAGACAACACTGACAGGTTCCTCATCTCCTACCTGCCTCTTAAATGCAGTGTTCTTTAGGGTTTGTCCTCTTCTCTTATCGTTTTATATTCTTTCTCTATGGGATTTCATTCAGCTTCATGGCTTCTATTACTACCTAGAACAAATACACACAACACTCAAGTCTTTAATATAAGCCCAGATTTCTCTTCCAGATCCAGATATAGCCAATTACCTGTTGGTCATATCCACCTCGGTGACCCATGACTATTTTATTTATTTTATATAAATTTTTATTTTCGGCTGCATTGGGTCTCCATTGGTGCACATGGGCTTTCTCCAGCTGTGGCGAGCGGGGGCCACTCCTCGCCGCGGTGCACGGGCCTCCCACCGCCGCGGCCTCTCCTGCTGCGGAGCACGGGCTCCAGGCGCACGGGCCTCAGCTGTCATGCCACACGGGCCTAGCCGCTCCACCACACGTGGGGCCCTTCCGGACCAGGGCCCGAACCCTTGTCCCCCGCATTAGCAGGTGGACTCCCAATCACTGCGCAACCAGGGAAGTCCCCCCATGACTACTTTAAATTCACCATGTCCAAGGTAGAAATCATCACCACTCCTCCAAATCTACTTCTCCTGTATCTCCTAGACAGAGAATGTGCATTTCTAACAAGGTTCCAGATGATGCTGATGCTGCTAGCTCAGGATCCATATTCTGGGAATCACTGCTCAAACATATGCTGCCTCTTCCTACCTCCAGGCTGTCAGGTTCCTTCTGCTATCTCCTAGACCACGGTATCTATGCAGCAGGCACTGTTAATATTTCACAACACTCTATCTTATTGAACTTAGACTCTTGCAACATAGCATTCTGAGCATTAATTACCAAATGATGAGAGAAGACTAGAGATGAAACAACAGTCAACCCAGAAAGCTGGATGTTTCTTGAGGGCAGAATAGCATTCTAGTGTATCCCTCGAATCAAATCTTACCCAAGTACATACGCTCTTGATAAATATTTGCTGAGTGGATGGCAGTTTTATCTATCCGGTCACCCAAGCCAGAAGCCACAGCAAGATTCACCCCTTCCTTCCCCATAATCCAAGTCACCAAGTCCTATCTTCTGCCTCCTAAATGTGTCTCATACCTGGTCCCTCCTCTCCATCTGCACTGTTATTACGTTCTTTCAGGTCCTTAATATCTCACTTTACAGTAATAATTTTTTAATTGGTCCCCATGTCTACATTCAGCTATCCTATTTTATCCACATGACCATAAGATTGATCCCTCTAAAACAGTAAATGAGACGATGTCATTCTCCTGCTTGAAAACAATAACTTCCCACAGGCTTTAAGGAAAAAAATATTAATTCCCTCATGTGATATGCAAACCCTTCTAGGATCCTGCATCAATCTACCTGACCACTCTGCCTCTCCATTCCACCCTACCCCCCTACCCTCCAGCCATGCTGAACTGGCTTATATATTCATGCCTCAGTGGCTTTAAACATAAAGCTTTCTACCTAGAGTGTCTTTCCCACTGGCTAAATATTCATCCTTTTAAGCCTCAGCTCAGGCACCATCTCTTCCATGAAGCTTTCTTTGAGTGACATTCATTCATCTCTCCATCCAATCCCCACCTCAGTTTGGATTACACCTCTCCCCTGCCATGTGCTCTTACAGGACCCCATGTTTAGTTTGTTAATAGCACATATCACACTGCATAATAATTGTCTTGTTCACCTAGTTGATTAAGTTCCTTGGAAACTATAATTATGTCTTCTGTTTGTATAGTCAATGCTAGGTATATTAACAGACACTCAACTAAAATTTAAATAAATGCATTCCATGCTATTCTCTAAACAGTGGCTCTCAAAATTTAGCATAGATCAGAACTACCCAGAGGTATATAAATCTAGACTGCTTGGCCCCAGCCCCGGAGTTATAGATTCAGCTGGTTCAGGGTGGGACGTAACAGGTTCCCAGATGATGCTGATGCTGTCCAGGAATCACATTTTGAGTGTCAGTGCTCCAAATCTATGTTCTCTCTTCCTAGCTCCAGGATTTAGAGTCTTTTCCTAGCTACCTCCAACTCTGCTTACTGCAATGCTAATCTTTTTAGACCCAGCTCAATTGTCACCTCCTTCATAAAACTTCCCCTAATCCCCAAAGAAACTGATTTTGCTCTTTCCTCAATTTCTGTCCAGCTTTGTGTATATTATTCATATGGTAACATGCTAACTTTCTTTCACACCTATTGGCAGTTGTCTCATGTTCTCTACTTAAATGAAGGCAGGAAACCTGCCTTAATCATTTTGATATCCTCCACAACCTGGCAGAGTAACCAGTGAAATGCAGACGAAACCTACAAGTATTTGTTCATCTGAACGAATCCCTGCAGACTGCCCCGACTCTGGGCCCAAGGTCTGTCTGACTCGCTTAATCCTCCTGGCCCAAGCTGACTTCTTACACTGCCTTGTACTTTTGCTTGCCTTACAACCTATGACAGATGCCTGATCCTCGCACACTTGTCTGTCCCTCTCTCATTGCTGACTGACCCTTAGTCAGCTTCTTTGCCTTGTACTCTAAACCCTTTTATTTTCTTAACCACTATGGGACATAGTAAATGGAGAAATTTTCTCTTTATGATTGATCTGAATTTTAATTCTGCTGGCCATAAGACAGGTTGCTTGCTTTTTTCTGAAGTAGCCTTTCTTGGTCAGAGAATTCAAACTAAAATATGCTGTGTACAACTCCAAGTGCAGTTATTGTAGACAGCAATAAATGTGTTTTAGGTTCTATTTACAGATGGTGGAGATAATTGTAATACAAAGTTTAAAAACACAAAAACATAAAAAAGGTCACTTATGATATGTAAGGTTGGCCTAAGAAACAAAACTTAAAAGAATAGCTAATTATTTATGCACTATGTTCATATATGCATCCAAAACAAAATTTGTATTACCTATTCCAACGAAAAAAAGATACCAAAACACCTGGTCATATTTCTGAGTTACAGTAATGACATAGTAAAAACTACATCTGATACATAAAAAGTTAACTGTTTCTAAAAATGCCCCTACAAAATTTACTCCTTCAAAAATTACTGAGAGACTATTTTCAATCACACCGATCTAAACATTCTACTTGATTATTTTATTCTTATTTTACCTCTGTGTGTAACACTTAAGTACTCTATCTAAAACTATACATACCTACCTAGAGAAAATATTGTGATGATATATTTATTTCAATAAATAAACATCCATTTATTTATTTAATCATAGACAACTGACCAGTAATGGTTCAAGAAAAATTCTTTGGAGCTCAGTACTCACATTTTTATATGCATATGCATAATTTTCAGCCCATCTGCTCAACAGTTTAATATGACCCAAATAGAGATGAAGGGATATAACAGGAAAACAAGAAGTAGGCTACTTTTAAGGTAGCAAGTAAAACTAGTACCTGTCAAAAAAGATTCTTGATAGGCTCAATTCAATCTCTAAGCCTTTTTACTTTCCCCTTACTTGAATTAATCACTGATATTCATAAATTAAAATCTGTTGACAAAAATATACGTCCATAACACTCAGTAAAAGTTATAAAGATTTTCCAAAGGGAATGAAAGTTTTCAGAACTGTATGCCCAATTAACAAGATAAATGAACCAGATCACTCCAAAGTCCAATTTATTTGAATTAATCAATATTCCATATGGCAGAGTTGAGCTACAGTCCTGACACTTTCGAACCAGTGCTATATTCAGCAGACCAACATAATCCTAAAAGTTGAGGGGCCACTGTCACAACAAATTATGTCCTGAAATGTTATTGAGAGGACGGCAGGAAAAAAAGCCAAGAGTGAATCAGAAAATAAATACTAAAAAGGAAACTGTAAAGAAGAGAGAAATAATGACCTGGAAGAAAAAAATCTCATACGGTGATTTTAAAATATTTTTGAAAAATAAGGAAACACTGAGTATCAGGAAGATAAATTTAAGACCTAAAAGAGAATTTTCAAAATTCAGCCTGTTGTTCAAGAAAAAAAAACTATTTGTAAAGCAGATCATTCTGCTATACACTGCATAAACAACAAGACTAGGTCACTGTTCCTCAAAACGTATCATTTATAAATAAAGGTAAAAACACTGGACAAAGATCTTCAAGATCTGGACCTTCAGGTAAAACACATGTATAGAGAAGTTGTATTAAAGCACTAAAGTTCAATTCATAACTCCAAAAGATTATGCAAAAAAAAAAAAAAAAAGGCTGCACTATGAATGGCTCCGCTCTAACTTGTTTTCTGTAAGTCTCGAAAAGCCTAAGTTTTGACTCGGAAGGCCAAAATCGTCTCTGAGCTGCCTCCGAAGTTGGCAGGGTAAAACTTTCTCTACATATCAAAACCACTAATCGTTTATTAAGTCTGCTCCTAATCTGAATTTTAAGGACACTAATAGGTGCACTTAATCATTTGTCCTGTTTTAAATAAAAGCTGACTTACTTGACTAATGTCACTTTCTTCCCCCCCAATCACACAAATTGATCCCAAGTTGCAGTCCACAGAATTTCTCTCTTCACTCACCCACCGCTCTATTTTGAAATGCTTAATATCTACACACAAGGTGAAATAAATGCAATTACAAGGTGCAAGACATTACGCCAAGCAATCCGTCGAAAAATCTTCGGACAACTGTTTAAAGACTTGTAGAAAAAGCCTAACGACCAAATCACCTGTTCGGATATCTGATATAGATGAAAAAGCACTGCATACTTTTTCTACTATGCATGCAATTCTTGATTACAAAGAGGAAACTGCACCGGCTAGCCGGAGCGACAAAACCGGTAGGGTAACAGGCTAAAAGGGCGTCGTTGATTTCTTGGCTACAGTGACAGAGGCGGGAGACACACCCCTAGCGTCGGTCGGAAACACTACAGCAGTGAATTCTACCTAGGGATTAATGTGAGGCTAAGGAAAGACAAATTTAAATCGCCATGATTCAAAAACAATCAGCACAGGAGAGACTTACGAAGGTAACAAAGAAAACGAAAAACCCTTGGCAGTAAGTAAGCACTAAAAAACAAGTATCTCCGTTTATCACAAACCGAATTTAGACTTGTTTTCATGAATCTACACCTTAGACCTCTCCGGTTCGCCACTGCAGAGTAAAGTAGCAGCGAAAAACAACCAAAAAACAAAAAACCTCGTACGTTTGCAAACAGCAGTGAAATAAACACGAACTGGAGAGGGGGAAGTAAGGCAGAATTCCTTCCAAGGCTCGTTGCTTGAAAACAGAGTATGAGTGGGAGAAAGAGCAGCCCTGGAGAGAAAGTGGGTCTTATATAAAGGGCCATTTGCCACACATGATTTCCACAGGATTCCGGAATCTCCCCGAACTTGAGAGAGTGAGTCTGGGGGTGAGGGGGGGCTCCACGTGGAAGAGGGTCCGGAGAAAGGGAAGGCAGGCCGATCTGAGGGCTGTCCGGAGCGGACGGCCCAGGCAGCGGGGTGTCGAGGCCGGGGCGGAATCCCGGGGGCGCCGGGGGGGGGTGCGAAGGGGCGCCCCGCGGAGGCCCGGGGGCGGGCGGCGGGGCCCCGCCGTGCTGTCAATAGGCCGCCCGCCGCCCCCGGGCCGATGGGGCTCTCTCGGGTCTCTCGAATTTTCCACCGGGGGAAGCCGCCCCGGGGCGTCCGGACTCGCCCCCGCCCCTGGAAGCGGCGGGCGGGGAGCGATGGTGCGTGGGGAAGCCAAAGGCTCACCATTTTGCTGGGCGGTCGGCGGCTCGCTCGCGCGGAGGAGTGTCGGCGCTCAGACTGGCTCCCGCAGGAAGCGGCGGCGGCGGCGGCGGCGGCGGCGGCCCAACTACGGTCGGCTGGGGCGGCTGCGGCCCTCGGGACGCCCGCGGGGGAGGGGGTGCAGGCTGGGGGAGGGGAAGCGGCGCCGCGGAGACCGCGCCGGCCGGGTGACTGGGCACACGCGGGATCGAGCAAGGAAAAGAGAAATTAAGGTCGAGATTCAGAGAAGGAGAGCGCGGGAGGAGAGACGGCGAGAAGGGTGAGAGACAGAAACGGGGGGGAAAGGGGGCCAGGAGGCTCGGGGGCTGCAGCCTCGCGCTCGTGCTCGCGCCCGCGCAGGAGCCGTAACGGACTCACTGCAGTGGCTCGCGCTGACCCGCAACCTCAAGGCACGAAAAAGGGGGAGGGCGGGACAGGGAGGGGAAAGCGGAGCGCAGCGGCGCTCTGGGCGGAGGGCGGGGGCGCGCGCGGAGCCGGCAGCGGGGGCGGGGCTTCTGCGAGCGCCGCACATCCGGGAACCCGCGCGCCGGCTCGGCGGCGGCCGCCGTGGCGGCGCTCTGGCGAGCTCTGGTTGGGGAGCTCGGAGCGCGCCGACCACGTTCGCCCTCCGCCGGTCGCCCCCTGCGTGCGGGGCGGGGGGAGCGCGGGGGCGGGGGCGCGGACGTTGGTGACGTCGTGTGGCGGAGCCCTTCCTGTCATGTGGCTGCAGGCGGGCGGGGTTGGAGGGTGAAGGGGAGAGAGGCAGGGCCGGGAGCAGAAGGAGGAAATACGAGGGTGCCCGGGGAGGGAGGAAATGCGAGGGGTGCGCGAGCACCGGGCGAAGGGAGCCCTGGACCCTGGAGTGGGAGCCTCGTTGGGGAGGAGGAGCAGATGAGCGGCCTTAAGGTCGGAACCACCCAGGTTCCTCACCAAAAAAAAAAAAGAAAAAAAAGACAATCCCGGTCCTGGGGCTAGAGGGAATCAGTTTGCACTCGAAGACAGGTATCTTTGCACCAATGGGATGGCTTGGACCCCCTACAGAATGCATGTCGCATCTAGACAGTTGTCACCCCGGTGCAGCACCCGCAGGCCCACACTCCAATATGGGTTGGCAGTCAGGAGCCGGGTTGGAAAGACAGAAGAGCCAGAGTTGGCCGCAGCTTGAGGCGCTGGGAGTCACAGGACAACCGAGTAGAGGGGATGCTTCCCACTGCCGCAAAGCCCTTGTCAGCCAGCTCTGGATTTTCCTTAAACCCTCCTGGCTACCTTTTGACGCGGGGAGGCAGTGTTTGTTTTGGAAAAACGCTATAAAACAGATTGACCACTTGCCCCTTTAGTCGTGTTGTATCCACTGTGGTGGCAATTAGCATTCCCGGAAAATTCAGACAGCGGTGGGAAATGGAGTACAGAAAAGCATAAGGAGGAGAGTTATGAAAAAGCTGCCAGGAGAGGTGTGATAAACATAATGAAGAAAACATTTTGCAACAGTTTTAACCACTTCTTTTCAAGTCTGGATAATCTCGTGCGTGTGTGTGTGTGTGTGTGTGTGCGTTTGTGTGAGTGAAATAGAGCAAGAGATGTTTACTGAGTGGTCAGAAACTCCTTATCGACAAATCCTTTTGAGTAGTTTTATAAAAAGCTATAGTGTTTTTAAAGGCAGTCTGTTAAAGCTCCTTACGTGAGAGTTTTATTCTTATGCGCTGTGATAAGCACTCATCTTTTGTAACAGAAGCTCAGTGATGTGCGCTGTCTCCCCCCCCCCCCCCCCCGTTTCTTTAAGAACTACTTTGTTTCCGTGTCAGAATAAATAAGGAAAAGTAACTTTGATGACAAGCTGTATCACACAGTGAATGTATCAAGGAAAGGCCAAGAAATGACCCTGTTTCTTCCACCGTTTAATCTAAGAGTCTTGACTTAGATATATTGCTATTTAGATTCTAAAATGTATTCCAAAACAGGGGGAAATCCCTAAGGCAAATTGTCATTTACGTTTTCTAGGTATATTATTTTTAATTAGTTTTTCATCATATAATTAAGACAGGCTCATTTTTTAAAAGTGCAATATTTTAAGCATTCCTCCCCCTCAGCTCCACATCTCAGAGATAATATAATCACTGTAACTGCGTTTGTGTGTCCCTCAGACATATTTAGTGAAAATCAAATTTATCATTTTGACTGAGGATTAAATACTAAGAAGGAATTTGAGCTATATGGGATGCAGTAGGTTTAGAGTAACCCATAATTTTGTCATGATTTGAGCCAATTCAGAGTATAATCATTTAACAGATATCTATTGTGAACCTAAATCAGGAATTCAGGAGCTCAGCACTGTGAAAGGTTGGTTAGCCTCTGTGACTGATGAAAGCAAGAGACACAAGGCCAGTTCACTTGTTTCTTCCCATCCTGCAAAGGTACCAGAGTTCACCACTTACATTCTCCCAGCTTTGTGTATACTGCATAAAATACAGACACGTAGCAGGTAACTCTGACACTGAAACAAATTATTCGGAATCCATTAAGAGAGGTAAATCCAAAATGCACCTTTAATATCCTTGTTTTTCCCCTGAGGTCAAAAAAGAAAGTATGATAAATTATCACTCTCCTTTTTGTCATTTTCCACTAAGGCAACAGGTACCAAATAGCCCTGCCAAAAACGCACATGTTTTTAAATAATTAGAAAAGTGAAGAGGCAAAGGACATATCTAATAAGTGGATTGTTATTCCTAGAAAACTTAGCAACCAAAAGATGATTCTTGGGAAGCATTATGGAGGTGAGTTGGAAGGAGAGACACTTAAGATAGAGTTACCAGTTACAAGAATGGTAACAGCTAGGCATGCAGTAATGAGACGTACCAATGGTGGACAAAGGAAGGGGTCAATAGGAAAGACATGGAGTAAAAATGGACTGACTATGCAACTTAGCAGGTGTAGGGAACAAGAAGAGGGAGAAATATAAGATGACTAGTTTTAGTTTGGATGACAGAAAATAGTGTTACCATTGAGAAAAATAAAGAAATCAGGAGAAGTTTGATTGCTGAGTGAAACAGATGAGATTGGATTTTAAAATGCTAAATCTGTGTTGCTGGTGAGATATCTTTGTGGAAGCACCCAAGTAGAAAGAAGCCGGAGGTGCAGGGTAGAAAGGGAGAGAGATGTGGGAATCAACTGAAAAATAGAGATTGTAATTGAAATCTTCAAATGTCCCCTCACTTAGTGATAAGAAAAAGAAAGGACCCCAAGATCGTAATAAAGTTGCTAAGTAGAAAAAAAATTTTTTAAGTTTTAAGGAAGAGAGAGAGTAATGTTTACAGTCATATTTGACCACAGCAGCTTTAGGCTTCAGTATCTCCATGGTTATCTTTAAGAAGTTAGATATGTCACAGGTAATTTTATCCAGATCATTGTGATATCCAGAAATCTGCCTAATAATAAAGGTCTGATTGCTGTTATTTACTTATATATCGTATATAAGAGTGGCAGAGGAGCTAAATTACCACTTCTGTAGTTATTTAAGATATTCCAGTGCAGTATTACCCTAAAATACCTACTTTCATTCATGATTATATTGACTAATGTTAACGAGAAACCACATTTAATTTTATACGCGTACATGGGAAGAAAATGCCAATTGAAAAAGAGACTCAATTAAAACAACTTATCAGTAATGTCTGTTCCTTTTTAGTACACATCTGTTAACATACATTTAGAGGAAACGTCTACCTCTCCTCCTAGATAAAATATATATGTCCCAGCTCAAGAAGCCAAGATTTAAGAATATTTTGTACCTTTCTGCCACCTAGTTTCACACACAATTCTCTTTGCTGTGGGCACCAAGGTTGCATGGGGAAGAAATCACCTTCCTTCCCAGAATCCCTTTTTATACTGAGAAGAAAGCAGGGATGCCAGCTAGCCCCCTGCTCCAAGGTGTGGTTGAGCAAAGGTTCCTTGGCACCTGAGATGGCAGGGAAGTGGCTAGCTCCCCTCTTGCTAAGCAGCAGAGGTTTGAGCCAAGGATTCTGAGTTCCATCTGGGAAACTCATTTCTCCATAGAAACCATTTCACAGAGAGTTCTATAAACAATGGCCTTCTTAACAAAAGCCTACTTAAATTATAATGTAGCTGAAACTCTGTATTTGCTATTAAAAACACAATGATAGAAAACAGTGCTGTTAAAAATATATAGCTTTATGAATTAATGAGTTTAAGGGAAATGTATACCAAGTGCTGGATGGAATATTTTTTTTTAATTTTAAGCATAACTACTTTTTAAATTATGGAGCATATGCAACTTTTCTAATTCCCGTAAAGAGAATTAATAATATTGAATCTGTTCAAAATAAAATCTTCTCTATTTTACTTTTCAGATGAAATCCAGATTAGAAATATTTCTTAATTAGGAAAAGTTTCCAAAAATTGTGTGGTAAATTGGCTGTATAAGTTATTCCTGTATTATATACTGGACAAAAAAGGAAAGGGGGTGAAGGAGCTTCCAGAGATTTATTCCGGAACCTCTTAAATCCACATCTAATTCCATGTGCTGAACAAAAAATCCAGTGTTTTTAAAGGCAATATGTTAACACCTTTTACATGATGCACTTTATTATATTTCTATACTGATTATTTTTCTATATGATAAGTACATTACAATTGAGTAATTATCTGCATAAAGATGACAGTTGAAACCATGAGAAAGAGGACAGAAATCAGAAAGCATAGAAGCAATAGGGCAAGACCAAGGGCAGAACCAAAGATAACATTTACACTTAAGCGGCTGAAACAGAAAGAAGTGACAGAAAAGAAAATGGACTAGGCAGAAGGGCAGGAGACCCAGCAAGGATGCTCAGGAAGCCGAAGGAGAGGGGTTCAAGAGAAAGGGGTGGTCCAGCAGTGTGGTCAAAGAGGACCAAGACAGATGGAGTAGCGCAGGGAATTGGTTTACATTCATGCATATCCATTGAGATGTCCTAGAGTGTGTCTTGAAATAGTTTTTCTGAATTAGAATTCTCTTATTTCTTTGCTCTCTTACACATAAAAATGAGGACCAAGAAAAAGCCATTTATTTGGACTCTGATAGTATTTCCATTTTACTAGTTTACGAAGAGTATTTACCTTATAGCATTTACCTAAACAGTATTTACCTAAACATAACAGAAAATATGATTTAAATGAAAAACAGATATCACACTAGAGAAAACCTGTTTGTCATACTTGTTAACTCTCATATATACTTGCACACTCACATTATCCCCACATGCTCCACACAAGACAATGTGTAGCACTAGAGTGAGACCCTACTTCTAATCCCACCTCTGGCTCCAGTCCACTTCTGAATGAATTATGAATTTTCCATTTATGAATTTTGGATAGTTGTTTAAATCTAAGTCTGTGTTGTGTAGTGTGGTAGCCTCCAGCCACTTGTGGCTGTTTACATTTAAGTTAATTAAAATTGAATAAAATTAAAATTCAGTTCTTCTGTCTCATTAGCTACATTTCAAGTTCTTGATAACTGTATATCTAATGGGTATCATACTGGCCATCAAAAAAAGTCCTATCGAACAGCACTCATCGAAGTCCTTTACCTGAAAATATTCATCACCAACCAGTAAATAATGTTTGTTTATTAGGAGGGTAAGCAAATTTCAAATACAAGTTAATTGAAACTAGCTTAGGTGCCCTTGGCATTTGAACAAACATGTAATACACACACACACACACACACACACACACACAAAACAGAAAAGTATATCTGAAATGATGAAAATGAAATGATGAAAATGTACTAATCTCAGGAAAAAACTGCAATGTGGATATATTAGAAAGAGAGAGAGACTGAAAAATTAAAAATTTAAAGATTATTGTCAGTACTTTTACTGACAAAAAATGCATATATTCTATATTAAAATGTTTAACGTAGCTTTTTCAACATCTAACTGGATTGCGACAAACATAATAAAAAATTTAAAGTTATAAAAATATTTTTAGCAACTGCATAGAATTAATAGTTAATTTACTTTGTTTTCATTAAAGACATTTTTTAAAATTTATTTATTTATTTATTTTTGGCTGAGTTGGGTCTGAGTTGCTGCGTGTGGGCTTTCTCTAGTTGTGGCAAGCGGGGGCTACTCTTCATTGCGATGCGCGGGCTTCTCATTGCGGTGGCTTCTCTTGTTGCAGAGCATGGGCTCTAGGCACGCGGGCTTCAGTAGTTTTGGCTCATGGGCTCAGTAGTTGTGGCTCATGGGCTCAGTAGTTGTGGCTCACGGGCTCTAGAGTGCAGGCTCAGTTGTTGTGGCACATGAGCTTAGTTGCTCCACGGCACGTGGGATCTTCCGGACCAGGGCTCGAACCCGTGTCTCCTGCACTGGCAGGCGGATTGTTAACTACTGCGCCATCAGGGAAGCCCGAAAGAGTTTTATTTTCTACTGTAATCTGATCTCCATATTTTACCCACAGCATTAATACAGATTTCAGGTAGCAATCAGGACACTATAGAGAAGTTTTAAAATGCAAAGCGAATGTATAAGGGATAAAGTATGAAACCTGTCATCTCACAGAGATTCCTAAGAGATCTTTAGTAAATAAGGGATCAGGGTTTCAGTTTTATATTCCATCTAAAAATAACATTCCTTAGTGCTGAATCAGGACTTCGAGCATACAGCATACTGAATCCTCTTCTTTCAATGACCAGGGTTTTTCTCAGGGAATTTTCAAGGTAGGCCTTGGCTTCCAAAGGAAAGGAAAGGAGTAAGCTGGCAAAACAAGATTGGTTTGGCATAGAATATCCATTCACTGACTTAACCCAGCTGATATATGAAAAGGTAGGCACACAAGGATCAGGCTAAGCCCTAGAAAAGGAAACAGTGTTTTGCAGATTATAACCCACAGGTACTAGGGATTACTCATTTTAGATGGCAGATCTCAGAAGTGCCCCCAGACTTCTCCTGGGAGTGAGGAGGCAATGCAATGCCATTGCAGTGCCATTAAGGGAAAACCGTGCCCTTACGGTATGGTAAACCATATCTGGGGCATAGCTTAGGATGGCATTTCCTAGACGGATGTGTGGAGAGTGGGGAACTCTGAAGCTCAATACGAGGCATTAGTAACCTGTCCTTTACCTCCATCGTTTCCACTAGAGGGAACTACTCTGAACGGTCCACTTTTGAGCAAGCCTGGTTCTCGCTTTTGCATGCCACTGGACCCTGGGTAATTGTTTAGTGACATAAATGGAAGAGCTTAATTCGAAATGGCCCCTGGGGGAAAACCATTGGATCAGTAACATGGTTATTATGGAAAACGTTTTACATACAGAAAATTACAAAAAAGAAAAATCATCTGTAATCATGTTAGCAGGAGATATCATTATTTATATTTGGATGTGTATCCAATCTTTTTTCTATGTATATACACAGGAAAAAAATTATGTATGTATAATATATAAGTGTATATAATATATAAGTTAAAAATTGGGACCTACTGTCTTATATTTTTCTACTTACTATTTTGGAAATTTTCCCACACCTATACATATTCTTCAAGAATGTGATTTTTAATTTTTATATATTCACTAATGTTAATGTATGCCATAATTTATTTAATGACTCTAAAACTTGATTTTGGTTGTTTTCAGTTTTTCCTATTACAGACAACAGTATATTAAACATTTTTGTAAATCTTTGTGCACATCTCTGATTGTTTTTTTAGGATACGTTCATAGTAGTGGAATTATAGAACCAAAGGGTGTAAACATTTTAAAGGTTTTGTACAATATATATATAGAGAGAGAGACATAGAGACAGAGTCTCAGATTACTCTCAAGAAAGTTTGTACCCATTGTAGTTTGTACCCATTGTAGACTCCCACCAGCAGTGCACAACAACTGTACAAACTATGTACTGAGATTTCTTTTAAATGTAGGTTTTTAAAAAACTGGCACCTCATCATAATTTGCATTTCTTAGTTTACTGGTAATATTGAACATTTTTCTTAAGTTTTGATCTTTAACTCAACTGCTGAGAATATATTCCTGTGACATACCTGTTCATTGCTCACTTTTCTTGGGGAAATTTGTCATTTTTAGTGATTTATAAAAACTTTTTGTATATGAAGGATATGATCCCCTTATCATGTGTTAGGATGATTTCCCCCAAGCTTGTAGTTTGAATTTTGATTCTGTTTGTGGCATTTTTAAAGATGATTTTTCCATTCTGCATATGGGGGGGAAATAACATGTGGATGACAATTAAAAAGTTCATACCTTTAATATATAAATATCCTTCTAGTTAAGTAAGAACTTTTTTCATATAATTAATCTATCTCTCCTATGCTGAACATTATAGAATATATATTCAATGGTTAAACTGGAAGGTAGACTATCTAGTAAATTACCAACCACTATTTACTTACAGAGTATGTGTTAATTAAGGCTGACTTGACAGTGGCTACTTACTCTGTTTTCTATTGAATAGCGAATCCAATTCATTCAAAACTTCATTTGACCTTAAAGAGAAGCAAAACTGATCTGTCAATCATATTCTTCAATGAAGAGGAAAGTAACGTATGAAAATGTTGCATCAAAGCCAGGTAATGAACTATACATGCAACCAAAAATTAAATCTTCAGAGACTGAAAACAGCTGAAGATACCTTCTGAAATTGTCAATGACCTAGGGTCAACTGTGTGAATTATTTTGTCATAATTTTGTATCAGTTGCACACATAGCCTATACAATGTATATGGTTATAAAATGGTATGTGGGATACACATTACTTTATGTTTCTTCTCTATCAAGTACATACACTACTCAAAAAATTACACAAAAATGTATATCATATTTTTCTTTCTCTCCATGGTATCCTAAGTAAGGTAACTTACAGAAAATTAAACCAGCCTATTATTTGTACATAAATGTAACTGCAACATAGTTCCTCTACATTTACATTTTATGAATACATGAAAACAATCTGCTTCAACAAAAGTAACATCATAACTAAATATAGTCATAAGCCCAAGATCCATTCTGGGTAGTTAATTCGCATTCTGTTTTTCTGCTGGAATGGGTTCTTCCTTGTGCAATATTTTAAATTAGAAATATCTTTTGGGGACTTCCCTAGTGGTCCAGTGGTTAAGAATCCTCCTTCCGATGCAGGGACATGGGTTCGATCCCTGGTCGGGGAACTAAGATCCCACATACCGCGGCGCAACTAATCTCTAAAGCCCATGCACCACAACTAGAGAGAAGCCCACGCCCCCCAATGAAAGATCCCATGTGCCACAACTAAGACCCAATGCAGGCAAATAAATAAATAAATTTTTTTAAAAAGAAATATCTTTTTTATAAAAAAAGAATTGACTAGTTATATCAGTTTTCCTTGTAATGATTAATTTATCATAGAAATTCGCTTTTTCAGGACAAACTGGTTGGAACAAAAATTTGAATTTTTCACTAGCATATTCTCTATAATGCTGTTCTTCCAGAAAATGTAAGAGTAAACAAAAAGGCATATTTTTAATTTTTATTTATTTATTTATTTTTTTGCGGTACGCGGGCCTCTCACTGCTGTGGCCTCTCCCGTCGCGGAGCACAGGTTCCGGACACGCAGGTTCAGCGGCCATGGCCCACGGACCCAGCCGCTCCGCGGCATGTGGGATCCTCCCGGACCAGGGCGCGAACCCGCGTCCCCTGCATCGGCAGGCGGACCCTCAACCACTGCGCCACCAGGGAAACCCAAAAAGGCATATTTTAAAGAAATAAAAACATACAATGTAATGTTGTAAATTAAGAATATTCAGTAAATGAACCATGCCTGCATATTCAAGACTGTATCATAAAAATTGAGTATGCTTTTTAAAAAGTAATCTCCTCTTTTGAAAAGAATTTATGAACATATATGAGGTACAAAAAATTTATAATACTATAAAATGGAACTTGTTCCGTAAAATTGGCAAACTAAACTAGTGTTAAAATTCTCAAGGTCATAGCTTGTAATTGCAGTGTAGATATATTTTATGCATTTTGTCAGATTGCGGAAGTTGACTGTATTTCTAGGAAAGTGTTTGAATTAAAATGTTGTATATTTTTGAGTAAGGCTGAAATGTTTGGTAAATAAGTTTCGTCCAGTGAATTCTGTTTTCCGTGATTTTAAAGAGCAACTTCAGGTCGTCATAAAATCAGATAACATTCTCTTAACCACTCTGAGTGACAAATCAAAAAGAAGAGAGAGGTTAACTACAAGCAGATCACCTTTGCCCAGAAGCAATTGAGTTTCAGGGCCCATTCCACCCTAGACACAAATTTTGTCAATGATGATTGTGCTTAGTCTCAATTAGCTTTTTCCATTTTTTTTTTCTTAAATAGCTGCTCATATTAGTTGCAAGACACTACTATAATCATTAATTACTTCTTCTCAGCAGACAAGACTCTCTCTTTCACTATCAAAGCATTTACAATTAGCAGGATCCTTGTCCTCTCCCAGCGTCAGAATCAGTAGCCTTAGAAGCACAGTTTGCCAAGAAACAAAAGGACTCTGCAAAAGGCAGTGGGGAACAGTGAAGAGTAATAGAAGGAGGAAACAGTAGAGCCTCCGGTCCAGCATAACAACTGCGTCCAGGTCCACCCAGAAATCTAGATTCTAACTGTGCTCTTCCTGTTCACCACCCCCTCCTTTCTCGCCCCTACGCTAATCTCAAGCTCTGAGCTTTGATATCCTCACCTTACACTCTCTTCCAACCCACAGTCAGTCCCTGGGTCTCCCTGTTTCCTTGTTTCCTTTTATGGGATTCTATAAAACACTAAAATTAGCAATTAGAATGTATCCACCAAAGAGCCAAAGGATGGCTTTATTTGCAGAAAGCAGGTTACAGAAATTTCTTTAAAATTGATTGCAATGTCTAAATGCTGGGGAAATACTTGGCTATGACTGAACAGAACCTGTCCGTCATGCAGTTGAATAAATTGCAAAGTAAGAGCACAACCCACCATGATATATTTTAATCTGCTATTCACTACAAAACAATTTTGATGCTATAGAAGAAAGACTTTCTTCTAACAGAGAAGGCTGAAACCCTATGGTCCTTTTAAACTGTGACTATATCTCTCATTTTTACCTTTTCTAAGTTATGCAGCAATACAGGAAACTCTTCTTAATGATATAGGATAAAGAAGGGTTTGATAAAATGAAAACTTTTTGCATAATAGTCATTTTAAGTTAACTAAATATGTCAAGATCTGATTAGTAAAGGATATTTTCAGTGTAGAATAAAACCTCATTAATCGGGACACCAGAGATGTTGAAATTCATCATTTGCCTTTAGCAGATGCCTTGAGGAAAAGACTGGTCTTTGGAGGACGAAGACAAAGTGGTCCTGGTGCTCAAAGGGTGTGTGTTTAAGAGTAAGGACTTAGCGGGTTGAGATCAGGAAAGGGGGCTCAGCAGACTCAAATCAACTAGTGGCTGAAGTGCGCATGTTCCTGTCATAGAATGAATAGGCGTTGGACAGGCAGGGTCTGCAGGATGTTTACACAGTGGTGGGTGGAAGAATTAGGCCCTATAAAGACTGAGTTTAAGAACTGTGAACCCCAAAAGAGTGCTCCAGTACCAAGCGTTGGTGAAGCAAGAAGGGATCTGAGCTTGGCTGGTTAGCAGGGTATAGAGAATCATAGGTGTTACTGGAAGGGCATGGGAATGAGTATGAACAATTTGTAAAGATACAAACTTAAGCACTTTGAAACTCGTACCATATTTTTAATCTTTTTAGTTGACTGAAAATAATTGTGTGGGTCTAAGAAGAGTGGAGATTAAGTTCTGGGCCTGGAAGTAGAACTCAGGTCTGTGTGACTCCAAAACTCAAGCTTTTCACCACTATGTTATACTGCTGTTTGGTGCATAACCATGGTGTATGCCTGTGTGAGTGTGTGTGTGTGTGTGTGTGTATGTGTGTGTGTATGCACACATTCACCGTTTTTATGTGTTTGATTTTCCTTTTAAAATAAAATAATAACTAGGCTTCCCTAGTGGCACAGTGGTTAAGAATCCACCTGCCAATGCAGGGGACACGGGTTTGATCCCTGGTCCGGGAAGATCCCACATGCCACAGAGCAACTAAGCCCGTGTGCCACAACTACGGAGCCTGTGCTCTAGAGCTCGTGAGCCATAGCTACTGAGCCCACTATCCACAACTACTGAAGCCCGCACCCCTAGAGCCTGTGCTTCACAACAAGAGAAGCCACCGCTATGAGAAGCTCGTGCACCGCAACGAAGAGTAGCCCCCGCTCACCGCAACTAAAGAAAGCCCACGCGCAGCAACAAAGACCCAACGCAGCCATAAATAGATAAATAAATAAATTTATCAAAAAAATAAAATAAAATAGGATCTAAATGCTGGAGAGGGTGTGGAGAAAAGGGAACCCTCCCACACTGTTGGTGTGAATGTAAATTGGTACAGCCACTATGGAGAACAGTATGGAGGTTCCTTAAAAAACTAAAAATAGAAATACCATATGATCCAGCAATCCCACTCCTGGGCATATATCCGAGAAAACCGTAATCTGAAAGGATACATGCACCGCAATGTTCATTGCAGGAGTGTTTACAATAGCCAAGACATGGAAGTAACCTAAATGTCCGTTGACAAATGAATTGATAAAGAAGATGCAGTGTATGTATACACACACACACACACACACACACACACACACACACACACAATGGTCAGCCATAAAAAGAATGAAATAATGCCATTTGCAGCAACATGGATGGACCTAGAGATTATCATACTAAGTGAAGTTATTCAGACAGAGAAAAACATATCATATGATATCACTTATATGTGGAACCTAAAAAATGGTACAAATGAACTTATTTACAAAACAGAAATAGAGTCACAGATATAGAAAGCAAAGTTATGGTTACCAGGGGGAAAGGAGGGGAGGGATAAATTGGGAGATTGGGATTTATATTTACACACTATATAAAACAGATAACTAATAAGGACCTACTATATAACACAGGGAACTCTACTCAATACCTGTAATGACCTATATGGGAAAAGAATCTAAAAAGAGTGGATATATGTAGATGTATAAGTGAATCAGTTTGCTGTACAGCAGAAACTAGCACAACATTGTAAATCAACTATACCCCAATAAAAAAGTTAAAAACTAATAATCAAATAAAATAAGGTCATTCTGTCTTGTAACTCTTTTGTTCATGTAACACACTAGGCTTTGGAGAGCTCTGGTAACAATGGTTCCAGGGCCCCAACCCTAAGCCTAAGAAGCATATTTAAACAAAGGTCAATTCCCTCCATAAAGAATCATCCCAGAAGGCCATACTAAAGCTACCAATGACTTGAGCCTTTAGTCTGTCAGATAGCAAGCCCAGAAGTTGAGATGAGGGAAAAGACAATGGTCCAACTTCTCTGACTTTGTAAAAACAGCCAAATCATGGATACATTTGGGAACATTCATGACCACAGACTCACCAACTTTTTCTCATTTGGAATTTTTTTCTTATTTGGAATGGGGTATTATGCAGAAATAGCAGAAATATAATCTTCTCCTCTGTCTTCTCAACTAGTGTTTCTACCTATTAGATAATCATATGTAACAGTAAACTTTAAAAAAATCACAACTTTGTTTATACAGTAAATAAATGTGTTTCCAAGATACACAGGAAGCAGATATACGAAGAAAGTGAATTTTTAAACTATCTTTTTTTCATTTTAAACCCAGCTATGGTTTCCTTGCTTGAACATGTAGTCCTCCATAATACTGTTTTATTTTTATATTTCATGTTTGGAGTTTGTGATTATATAAAGTACATCAGAGAGTGTATTTTATTAATATGGAGGTTGGTGAATCAGATCCAGGTCCTTAAGTTTTGTCCAGAGTTTTGCTCTGCATTTGCTCACTTTTTTCAGGGGAGCAAAATAGTCCTTCCCTCCAATTCCTCCACCATGTGGATGGAGTAATCACAACAAATTTGGGGGTCCCTGTGTGTTAGTAGGGTATAAATATTGTTGAACCGGAATTTTAAAAATGGCTTTAGAAAAATAAAAATAGAAAACATGCCTCTCGAGATCACAATCCCTATCTGGGATGCATTTTCACATCTCTAACATGAAGGATTTAGAATAAATGAGGACTAAGCCTCATTCCTTCCAGCTCTAAAGGTCTATGCTTCCATTGTTTCTAACAGACCTTGTGAACCTGCCAGAACAAAACCCAGCAAACTCCAACTGCAGCCTCTGAGAGAACAAAGAGGATCCTCTTTATTTCCTGGGCTCAGTAACTATTTCACTTCAGAATCTCATTTTAGTGACTGCAAAACTGGGACCTGCCACTTTCATTTCAACCAGGATCACATGGATCAAAGTCAGAGAGAATCAGGCATTCTTATTCAGGATATACACCTGAAAATAAATTTAAAAACTAAAGCTAGGGAATATACTGATAGAAAAAAGTTCCCATGATAAAATAATTTTTGAAAAAAATATTTATTTATTTGGCTGCACCAATTCTTAGCTGTGGCGTGTGGGATCTAGTTCCATGACTAGGGATCGAAGCTGGGCCCCCTGAACTGGCAGGCGGATTCTTAACCACTGCACCACCAGGGAAGTCCCCTGGAGCTTTTTTAAAGAAGGAAGTCTACTAGTAGATTAGACTCTAATGTTCCAAGAGAATCTTTGGCGTAGAAATAATTTAGAATGCCCGTACCACTAAAAGAGTAGGTGATAAATGGGAGAGAAGACAGTTTGAAAATCTTTATAAATAAAGGTCTCCTAAGAAAAGCACACACACAAAAGGAGAATTAGTTAAAATTTCATGTAATCACTTAAGGTATTTAAAGGCTCTGTTGTCTTCCTTCACTTAAGCCTGCATAAATTTCTAGATTTTTAAAAACTCAAAATACTTAATTTATTCTGTATTTATTTTATCTGTATTAAATTATTACGCAATGAAAATGTTTCCTGAAGATTCCATCAGTGACACAGTGTGTGCATGGCACACACGCCATATTATAAATTGTTCTTAACCGATGCTATCAAACATAAATCGAATCCACAACCTAAGAACCAATCTGGAATCTAACTTCTCTATGGTGGAATTAGGTGTGTTTTAATTCCAGGTAATTGATTAGGTCTAATTACCGAAATAGAAAACTTCTAATTTGCCAGCAGTCAGTGTTATAACTGGGGTACACCACTGGAAGGTAGCACTGGAATTAAAGCATAGACCTGAATGTTAATTCACCCACGTTCTGCCTACTAGCCCCATTCTCCTCCTGAACTACACCCCCATGTACCTTTTGCATGCAGAGCTCTCTTTGAAGCTGTAAGAGCTTCATGCGTGGGAAATCAGGGGAATTAAAGCTGCCTTATACAAAAACATATGATTTGGAGTCCAGGGGATGCTGAAAATTACTACATATTAGTAGTCTCCTTCTGGGGAGCTCATCTGAGTATGAGACCCTCACATTTTGCATTCCTTGCACCTAGGGTGTTTAAATTGGTGGCCTCAATCCTGTAGCACCAGGGTTTGTTTTCACACTTACTTAGTTCCCCTGGATTTTTTTTTTAACCTACTTTGACAAAAAAGAAAAGAAAAAAAAAAAAGGAGCAAAATAGGAAAAGAAGGCAGGGGCGGGGAAAGAATAAATCATTACACAACTCTCAACCTCCACAGGGAAACAGCAGTACAAACCCACAGATCCAGAATTGTCAAGCAATGGGGCTGTTTGTTTACAAGTCTTAGAATCAGTTATGTAACTAGATGAGTTAAGGAAATCAAGTGAGTGTTGGAAGGGGAGGGAAGGCCAATACTTTCTGAATTAGTCAAAAGACTTGTCTCTGAAATAGATTCATAAAGACTTTCTGTTTACTTATTTTTAGTTTCTTTATGAATTTCATTTTTGAGTTAATTGTACCAAAAATACAGTGTTTCTATGCAGATAATGACCCCTCATTCTTGATCATTGATTTTGGATACTTGAAAGCACTTTCCCACCACGGGATTTGTTAAAGTGATAGCAAGCATTTATAAGGGAAATTGGAATAGCTTTTATCCACTGACCCGGAATTCCTCTGTCTGATTTAGCAGGAGGACGTATTATATGACCAATGGATTAATTCTAATTCCTCTCCAACCCTCACCCCGTAACTTCTTTTTTAAATTGGTTATTTGTTTTATTTTTTAAATTCTGCGACCATATAATGTTTACAAAATGAAGACCTTTAAACCTATTTCTTTTTCTTTTATTTATTTATTTTTGGCTGCATTGGGTCTTCGTTGCTGCGCGCGGGCTTTCTCTCATTGCTGTGAGCGGGGGCTATTCTTTGTTGCTTTGTTGCGGTGCGCGGGCTTCTCCTTGCGGTGGTTTCTCTCTTGTTGCAGAGCACGGGCTTTAGGCGCGCGGACTTCAGTAGTTGTGGTGCGTGCGCTCAGTAGTTGTGGCTCGCAGGCTTAGTTGCTCCGCGGCATGTGGGATCTTCCCAGACCAGGGCTCGAACCCGTGTCCCCTGAGTTGGCAGGCGGATTCTTAACCACTGCACCACCAGGGAAGTCCCAAACTTATTTCTATATAAATAAATTTGGGAGGGAACTGAAACAGTGTAAAAATTTCAACTCTAAAGAGAAGTTAGAATATCAAATGATTTAAATAAGTCATTATATTGGACTATAAATTTCATAAATAAGTTACTCTCAACAAAGCTCTTAAATAAAAAAGTTTTAATGATCTTTTAAATACCTGCATTTATATTTAATACTCTTCAAAAATATGATTTTTTTCCCTGAAATCTTACAGCCAGGGTTTAGTGTTATGAGTATAATTAATCAACTTCTAATAGCAGGTTAAATTCAAACTACTGAGGTTTCAGTCAGTAAGTTTATGGAACATTGTTTTTTTTCTCATCTAGCTAACTTGTCCTTCAAATTGAGTTGGTTTAGTGTTATATGTTACTCCCTGGGGAAAACCCTAAGGGAATTGTTGGAGAAGAATTATGTTTTTCACCAGGCAGACAAAAGATGAATTCAGGCCCTCAGAGGATCTCCTCGGGGTGTTTTCTGCTAATGGTGCCAGAGCCCCATGACCAGAAGGGAGCTGCACAGCTGAGACATGGTACCCAGAGGGCCGCTTAGATGTTGTACCTGCCACAATAGACACTGAGAATAGGGATTAAGTCCAAGCCAATCTTTCAAGGTAGTATATGGGGAATGGCTACTTTGTTTTCATTTAATTTGAGTCTTGGCATAGGGCAGGATATTTGGTGGCCTATTGTCCTTCTACCTAAGTTAAAGGTAGGGTTGAGTTGATTCATTGTCTAGAGAAAAGAGGAGTGCAACCAACTACAATAAAAGACCTCTGCTCATGGGTAATATTTCAATAAATATGTGTTCCCAGTCCAGGAGCATCACTGAGTCTCCATAATTGGGGGTCTGATATTTACCAGCCTACAACAGTGATGTGAGTTTGATAAAGGCTCTCCACCCATTTAATTGTGAGTGAATATTAAACAGGAATATGAGTCAAAAGGAAAGGACAAAGATGAATATCTACTTAAGACTGACTTCTCTCAATTGCTATTCAAATTCTTAGGTACTTCTGCACTTTAAGGCCATATCATTCCAATAATAGGCAACGAAGATGATTTATTCCATTTATGTGGAGGTAAATTTTGTGCGTATTTATACATTGTATAGGTTGTTAATCACTGTTTAAAGATAGTGATAGTGTGCCTACAACTGTTTAATTATCTTTATCTTGTCTTGCCTGCTGTCCAAAGACATAAGAAAATATATTATCATGTAAGTGATAATCGCAATTATAATAATGCTTTACCAACAATGCCTTAATATAAATAATGAGCTTAACCTTTCAAAGCACTCTTAGGTATATGAGCTAATTTATACATCATTAGAGCTCATTATTCCTTATATACATTTTTCTGAGATGTGAAATGGCATCTTGTCTTCACAAGGTGAAGATGGGATGGATTTTAGACATTTCAAAAATTAAGTATACTTTATTTCTATATGTGTATTATGCTTCAATACAAAGTTTAAAGACTGATAATATAACATGCATTTTGATCCGATAAAAGAAATTACTAAGACTGAGTGGGCTAAGTCAATTCTCAAGAAAGGATTTAGGTAGCTTTTATTTTTCCTTCAATAAAAATGTATAAAAGTGTCTTTTTTATTTAAAAAATTTTTTTTGGTGGTACGTGGGCCTCTCACTGCTGTGGCCTCTCCCGTTGCGGAGCACAGGCTCCGGACGCGCAGGCTCAGCGGCCATGGCTCACGGGCCCAGCCGCTCCGCGGCATGTGGGATCTTCCCGGACCGGGGCACAAACCCGTGTCCCCTGCATCGGCAGGTGGACTTTCAACCACTGTGCCACCAGGGAAGCCCCAAAGTGTCTTTTTTAAAGTGATAAACTGTCTATCCTTCAAAGTAAGTTTTACCACATGATTTGGAGGTTCTCTTGGGCTCTCTGGGGATGGGATTGAAGTTCTGTTAGAATATCTTAGTTTAATTTTTAAGTTCAGAGAGAAGATGGGGACAGAGAAGAAACGCATGTCTGTACAGAGCAGGGGAACTTTTGGTATAACTTCTTAGAAGTGGCTGTTTCAGGTGGTGAAAAGAGCATGGACTGTCCAGTTGTGCGGGTTTCAATCTCTGCTCTGTTATTTAGCTCACCGAGCCTCGGTTTCCTCATCTCTAATACGAGAATGTGGCTTTGCAGAGTAAGTGCTCAATACCATTACTGCAGCAGGAGACATCAACCAAACGACCCCTTGGATGTCCTTTAAATGCTAGACTTAAATCACTGTAAAATAGACGAACCAATTCCCTTTCAATAGTAAGTAGTTGAAAACATCCCCAAAGATGGCAGAATAAGCTATTAAAATGGGTTTTATAAAGAAAAAAAAACCTTCTTCCTTTGGCTTTTATCAGCTATAAATGAAAGCTACTCTATTCATAGTCTAAAGCTGAGGAAATAAGCTTTTGTAACATGCTAATATTTTCACCTCAGGAAAATAATTGTTCCTAGGAAAGACAAGTGTTCCTACGCTTAACCCTACTGTTTGAAGTATAAGGATTTGTTATATTTTTTGCCTGAATCGAAAAACCAAGGACAGTTTGAAAAACTTTAAGCAGTGATCAAGTGCCATATAATTCTGAGTTATGAATTACCTGAGGACATTAATGGAGCACGTTATAAATATTAATTAATTTTTACCAACACCCTGTGGTAACAGCTTTATTACCCCTCCTCCCCTTTTAACAGGCAGGGAAACAAAGATTCCATGAGGCCAAGCGACTTACCCTGGGGATATGTGGAAGAAGTTGCCCAGCCAGAAAAGGGAATCAGAGAAGGTTGGAATCAGAGCCCTGTGTGTTTCCAAGTTAAGAAGAGACTCGTTCCTTACGTATAAAAACATTTCTGCTTCTCTTCAGATTGATATAGTTGAGGGAAAGTGGTTTATGTGTCCTCCTGAGACTCTCAAAAATGTTAGCTATTTGTTTCCAGGACCTGCAATCACAAATCATGTGTTGGTAGTACTAACACTTCCAACTTTGAGTTCTAAATTTACTTAGTAAATTTCAGATTGTTCCTATAAATGGATTAAGAATGGAATTTAATAAAAACAATAAAAATCAAAAGCAACAAAGAAAATAAAAGATTTTCTCCCTAAGCAGATAAGTGATTTACATGTTTATTGTGGTTTTACTTTTAGATATTTGTCTCAACATTGTAACTTGTAAGGTAACCCACAGATTATTTTACAATCTCCTCTTCTGAGTGTTTAAAGGGCACTCAGTAAAGACTTACTGGTTGAAACACAGATACCCCTCCCAGTTATAGATCGACCAGTGACTAGTATAGAAAGTTTTATAATTGATAACACAGTGTATACACAGCTACTTATTCAAATATTCAGTTAATAAAGCACATTTACTGGTTTAACCAAGTAAGTTGTGATTAGAAGAATGAGCCAGAATTAGCCATTATGACTTCAACTCAGTTAGCTTTGATAAACACCTCGTGTGATTTCTTCTTCAAAAGATAAAACTTTGACAACAGGAGTCTGATGTATGACTTTTAAAAAACAGAAAGAGATTGAATGTGTCAAGAGTCAGAAAAACATACATTGTCCAAATTTTGTCTTCCAAAAAATCACTGATCCTAGCCAAGAGTAAATAACAGAGGGTCCTTGATCATCAGTATTGGGTAGTATGAAAGATGGAAATCACCATCACTGGGTAGGTTTTTTTCCATAATAAACTGCAATATTGGTTTATGTAGCATCCATATAACTCTTTTCTGTTATACTTTTGGAGTTGCCGTGTTCAAAGTAACACCTGGAAATTGTTGACTGTAATACAGAAAAATAGAATTGAATTTGGTCTTTTTTTTTTCTCCTCATTTATTGAATTTGTTCTTATGAGCTAGGATTCAGCGTCGAGGTACTGCAGCATACTTCTGAAAATAAGCCTTGCAAATGTTTTCCACTAGAATATTTATGGATATAGTAATTTAGGCAGTCATTCCCTAGAGTAGATTATGACATGCCAGTAGCTGAAAGATGAGAATAAAACCTAAAGTGTCCAGTTGCAACTAGAGAGAGCCATAAAAAACCCACATTAAAAATATTTTTAAAAAGCACCTTTTTTTTTTTTTTAGACTGGTGCTAAGTTAAAAAGATCCACACATTTGGGAAATTGTCTTTATGACTTTTTCTCACAGACCGCTTTCCTTCCTGTTTGTGGATTAAAATAAATAACGCCTGAGATTTTAATTTTAGTTTCTCAAACAAGACAAAACCAGTTGAACTGCTTTATATTGTCTCCTGAGCCAGGAATTGAGGTCAACCGTCATGAAAAAATAACCACAATTTGACTTTTTGTGTTTTGTAGGTTAATACCAGCAAAGAAGGGGGTGAGTTGTTTATATCCTTAAAAATAATTTCAGAAGAAATGAAAGTCTTCAGCTCACTATTAATCATATTATTTCCCACTTTTTTTCCGGTGAAGAGTTTATAAATGCCAGTAAAGGCCTTCCTTTGTAGAAGTTACTGAGTTTAAATACATGTGAAATTGCTTCGATAGATGTCTTCATAGACAACGAGATCAAAGCTGTTAACATACATTTCAGGAGCCTTGGCCGATTGATGTTCTTACAACCGTCATATTTTAGAGACCTTTCTAAATCATGAGTTACATGAAATAGAGTAAAGAACCTAAGAAAAAATTAGGCAAGATTGTTTCATTGAGCTGTCCCTTTCCCCTCTGGGGCCTATTAACTACTACACAAACAAGGCTGCCTCTTATTTCGTCTTACTTGGCGTTGGTAACACACCTCTAAGTGAGTGGAGCCAGTCCTCTAGAACTGGCTGTCTCCTCTTGAACAGTTTGTTATTCATATTTCAGTCGCTTTTTTTTTCATGCCTCTTTTTCACTTCATGACGTCAGAGTATCTGATACTGATCAAATCAATGGAGGTAGCCTAGGGTACAAGCATTTCAGAATAGGATGTTAATGCAGTACTGGGTATATCTCACTCACTGGCACAAGCTTTTTGATGTTGGAGCAGAAAAAAACTGTTCAGAAATGTCTCCTTGCCTCCCTCGCAGGGTTATAGTGGTTTACCAGGCCAAGAATTAAACAGAGAAGAAAGGAATCCATTTTTAAAGGCACATCCTTTAGATGACAGATGCAGAAGCCACATGTATTGGCATTTCATTACTTAGAATCTTATTCGAGTATCAATGTTTATCTGAACACAAAGGAGGACGGAGCCAAAGATTCAAACTGTGTTTAATTTGGCCTCACGTAATTCAGGCTTGGGAAAAACTTAGGAGTACGGAGTCTTCTGCCCATTCACGTGAAACACCCATTACCATTAATAGGGATAACCATATTTGTTGAAAAGAAAACCTGTCCTTTAGAACTAACTTAGACCTTAGGGACAGAAAGATGTCCCCAGCTAATAGCTGATGGGAATTGTACAGTCTCAAATTTGCTCCCTGCTGACCTGGCATCACTGAATTTGGAAAAGCAGAGCCAGTTTCACCCGGGGGTAGCAGAGAAGAAAACTGTTTTGAAACAAAAAAAAAAGAAAAAAAGAAAAAAAAAGAAAGAAAGGTGATTATACTTCAGGCTTTTAAATTAAGTCACAGAAGTCCCTGCCTAATTATATCATGAAAACAAGCTCCAGCTCCAAGTTCCTAGGAAAGAGAAGGTAGTGGTAGATTTATTCTTGTTTACTCCTTTCAACCAACCACACTTGAAAAGGTTTTCTTAAAATAATGAAATTAGACTCATCTGATTAGATGAAATATTTCAATTTGGAAACCAAATGACATTTCCTTTTCAAGCATTCATGGTAAGGGAAAACAGATGGGAAAAATAATCTTGAGCCACAGAAAATCACAAACCTTGGGTTATATCCTATCACTAACCTTCTTGACCCCAGATGTGAACAAGAGGCCAGCCAGTCACTGAGGCAATACAGTATTAAAAAACTGTTGTGGGTGGAGCATATTGGGAGGTGCTGAGGGGAGACAAGAAGTAACGGAAAAGCATAGTTCTTACCTTTAAAAAGTGTACGACGGGGCTTCCCTGGTGGCGCAGTGGTTGAGAGTCCGCCTGCCGATGCAGGGGACACGGGTTCGTGCCCCGGTCCGGGAAGATCCCACATGCCGCGGAGCAGCTGGGCCCGTGAGCCATGGCCGCTGAGCCTGCGCATCCGGAGCCTGTGCTCCACAACGGGACAGGCCACAACAGTGAGAGGCCCGCGTACCGCAAAAATAAAAAAAAAAAGTGTATGATGAAGTCTAAATATTAGTACAAAGCATGTGGATGTTTGCATTCACTTTCTCGCCTTGACATTTTCTCTCCCCTTGGAGAGGATAATAAACTACAGGGTCGGGAAGAGGAAGACTTGGGCTTCTCAGTAGTCTCTCAAATGGGGTGTAAACAGATCTCTGAACAATCAGAGCCCTTCACTAGCTTCAGAACAGGATAAGGATTAAGAAGACAAGCTTTGAAAATAGATAAACCTGAGCCTGTCACTTGAAAGTTTCCAAGTCTCTGTTCCCATATCTGTAAAATGGAACAATAATGCTCAACCACAGGGTGGTTGAGGAAATCAAATAAGATGAAATGTATGAAATACTTAGCACAGGGTTTGGCAAATAGCAAGAACTCGAATGAACAGTAGTCTTTACTATTATTAATGATGGATAGTGGCTAATATTCATTTAATATCTAGTGTCCTTTGCATGGAATGTTCCTGACTCTCCCCTCTGGTGTTTATCTGTGGCTCAACTGGCCACACAGGGAGTGTCAAGTACAGCTCTGTAACCTTGGTGCCCTTCTTGGGTTTTATCCAGAGACCAACTCAGCACAATGCCCCTGCGGGAAGGATGGGGTGGGAGTTGGGGATAAAAAGGTGAAAAATCATGCCAGGTGCAGTGGGGATTACGATGAGAAGCATGCCTTAGCCAAGCGAGAGCCACTGCAGACACCTCTTGGCATTCCACCCATGGGGACTGAGTAGCTTCTGTGTGCCAGGCTGGCCACATTGGTGTCCTGAAGAGAGCACGTATTTTCACTGCTTCCTGCTAGGCTATGCTATCTTGGGGATTGGGAATCTTAGGCACGTGATTTTGGAATGAAATATTGCTTTAGAAGAAAGAACAAAACATTAGCTAGTTTAGACCAGTCCAGGATAGGAGAGGAGATAAGCCCTGCTGAAGAGCCCTGTTGAAATCACAAGTGCTGCATTATCGTGGGATGGAGAAAGAAGATACGTGTAACATTTCTGTCTTCTGCCCACATCAACTGAGGTGATGGAAGATGTGACTGCCCAAGAGAATTAAGGGTAAGTGGATGGAAAGAAAGGCCTGGTCCTGGAATTAGGGAACCTCGGGTGATGAGGTTGCATCACAGAGAAGAGTTCGATTATTTTCATGGATCTGATTAAGATTTGACTTGGGAATATCATTGTAAGGTGGAGATCTTGAGATGATTGAATATATGTGAACCAAACTGTACAACTTAGATTGATATGGAAAGAACTTTTTTTTACTTGAAAATATTTTTATACCAATTAAATAGAAAATCCTCTTCTCACATCTAAAGAGGAATAAGAGGGAAGTCTAGGGCTTGGAGCCCTGAGCTCTAATAGTTGGTGCATT
This sequence comes from Monodon monoceros, assembly GCF_005190385.1. Classification (NCBI taxonomy): domain Eukaryota; kingdom Metazoa; phylum Chordata; class Mammalia; order Artiodactyla; family Monodontidae; genus Monodon; species Monodon monoceros. The sequence goes on along the minus strand of NW_021703775.1, from coordinate 31,132,971 downwards.
AATTTGTTTCACTCTTTGAAGTTAGGAAGTTAGACCCACATTCAGGTGTCATGGAGGAGCCCAAGAAGCTTCAAGGTCGTCCAGTCTGTCCTGCCGCCGGTACCACCTAGTGGCAGCCAAGAATATGTGTAAGTATCTTTTTTAAAATTGCTGTAAAAACTTACAAAAAGCGTACATCAGTAGAACTCATTGTTAAGACCAGTTTAAAAATGCGCGAGAATTCAGAGTAAATTGTCAAGGGTCCTTCTGTTCCCTCTCCCAACCCCACTGCTCTTCCTTATTATTCTTATTAATAGTAACCTGCCTTTGCTATGTATTTCCTCAAATCCCGACCTCTCTCTCTCTCTCTCTTTCTTCTTCTCTCTGTCTCTTTCCCAATCTGTCTGTCTCCCTGCACTTAGTTTTTAAAAACAAAAATGGAGGGGCTTCCCTGGTGGCGCAGTGGTTGGGAGTCCGCCTCCAGATGCAGGGGACACGGGTTCGTGCCCCGGTCCGGGAGGATCCCACATGCCGTAGAGCGGCTGGGCCCGTGAGCCATGGCCGCTGAGCCTGCGCGTCCGGAGCCTGTGCTCCGCAGTGGGAGAGGCCACAGCGGGTGAGGGGCCCGCGTACCGCAAAAAAAAAAAAAAAAGAAATGGAATCAAACTAAATATTATGGGGTGATTTTTTTCCACTTCCTAGATATCTTTTTTAATTGAAGTCTAGTTGATTTACAATGTTGTGTTAATTTCTGCTGTACGGCAAAGTGACTCCGTTATACATATATATATGTACATTCTTCTTCATATTCTTTTCCATTATGGCTTATCTCAGGATATTGACTATAGTTCCCTGTGCTATACAGTGGGACCTTGTTGTCTGACTTACCAGATATCTTTAAACCTATTCCCTAGCACAGCAGAAACTATCACCAAAGGGCCCAGACATGACAATATGCTCACAAGCTCCAATGTCAGGTTGGCTTTCAAATTCTGAGCTGGAGGAGGTATGTGAGCATTGAAAGTACCTTCCCTTGGATGAGCTTCCTGACTCAGAATGGGCATTATCACGTCCCCTGCTGGATGTGTACCAGCCTCGTTCCCTGTCCTGAGCTCCAGCCCCTCTACCTCTCCATCCTGTGGCCTGAGCTCTCTCCGTATTCTCCTCAGAGACCTCTCTGCCCCCACGTGCAGTTGTCTGGGTTTGGCCTCCTCACCCCTCACCGTGGCAGATGCTTCTCTTCTCCTCTCCCTGCTCCAAACAGGGAGATCACGCTCTACCACACACAGCATCTGGTCACTTTGTGCTTCAAATACTCCTCCAGCTCCCATTTTCTATAGGGCAAAGGCAAAGCTGCTCAGCCTCTGTGCAAAGCTCCCCATGGTCAAGGCTCTGCCTCTTTCCTCCTCCACCATCCCCTGTGCTCCAGAATCCCTTCTTCTGGAGCAAATCATATGCCTTCACCTGCGATACCCTGTCACACCCCCTCTATGCCCCAGATGCGCTTTCTCTCATCCTCCCGAAGAGAATCATTTGTCAAGATGCAGCTCCAATACCATCTACGAAGCCACCTTCATCTCCTGCAGGCTCCTCCTCTATCCTTTCATGTATTTTGTATCCCCTTCTAGCAGAGCGTTCACCACATTTAATTATAACAATTCGGCGATGAGCAACTGGAATATTTATCGTAGTACCCTCACCATTTCCCGTCCCACAGAGTAGATGGCACACGAATGTTTGTTGAACAAGTAAATGAACATTAAAGAGAAGGACTACAGTCAATAGACCTTAGGGCAGTGGTTTCTAAACTTTACTGCGATAAGGATCATGGCGGTGCTTGTTAAAATGCAGGTGCTTTTTTTTCTTATTGAAGTATAGTTGATTAACAATGTTGGGTTAATTTCTGCTGTGCAGCAAAGTGATTCAGTTACATATATATATATATATATATATATATATATACATTCTTTTTTTAAATATTCTCTTCCTTTATGGTTTATCATAGGATATGAATATAGTTCTCTGTGCTAGGACCTTGCTGTTTATCCATTGCATACATAATATCTTACACCTGCGAACCCCAATCTCCTACTCTATCCCTCCCTCGACCCCCTCCCCCTTGGTAACCACCATGCAGATGCTTTGCAATGACTCTCAGAGAGTCCACCTAATTTCCCAGGTGTGAAAATGTAGACCTCAGGAATCTACATTTTAACAAGCATCTGAGATCACTCCGATGGCCTGTGAGAGGCCCCTGCAGATTAATGCAAAGCAAATAATCTGAAAAAAAAAAAAAAGAAAAAGAAAGCAAAGAACGTTTGTTCCTGGAGATGGCAGACACTGGAGAATGTGCTTATGCCCATAAGGGATGCCTTGATGTAGTGGTTGTTGGCGCTCCTGAGAATAAATGAACACTAGCCTAAGCTGAAGAAGACCACGGTGCAGTGAACTCCGTGAAGACTCTCACGAAGCACCAGGCTCTATGTATACAAGGGCTGGACTCTTTCTTTTTCAGATCAATTGTCGTCAACTCCCATCTGTTTGTTTTGTTCCAAGAGTCACTATTTAGCCAGGCCCAAGCTGTTTTCATTAATACATTGCATTTCTGACAAGCCTCTCCCTGGATGTTCTCCAAGCATTTTAGCAGCTTTCAGCCTGTCTTCTCTCATTCCCTGAGGGAGGAACAAGTACAAGTTCACGCCAACGCATTCGAGAGGCATTGCTCAGAGCAGCTCCTGGGGCACCAGATGCAGGAGGGAGGGAAAGAGTGGGATAACTCCCAGCCCCCTCTCCTCTGTTCCATCTCCTTTCCCCACCCACCCTGCCAAATGCTCCCTGGTGTCTTCAGCAGGTGGCTCCCACCCCTGCCTTCAAGTCTGCTTAGGCAATTTCCCTCCTGAGATAAATGAGCTCCGAAAAGATTCACGGGCTCTAGACAGTGTGGGACTGCCAAGGACCACATGTATTTGGCCAAAGTGAAGGCTCGAAACCACTAAGCAAAGGTCTCTTGCAGAGACAGAGGTGGACACGGCTTAGGCTCCTGTGCAGAGGTGGGACTTTCAGGCAGCCAATGTCCACCGGGGGCAGAGCTCCAGTTCTCTGGGGTGCAGGCGTTCCAGACTCGGCCACGTGGATCTGCCTAGACTTGCCCTGACTTCTCATTCCTGTGACTTTGCTTCTGGTAAACGCCTCTCAGCTCTACAGACTCTGATTTCCTCAGATCCACTGAGGTTAACCCAGTTGAATTAACCCAGTTTCTGATTTAGGTTCTTCTCTGACCCACATTTGCTAGGTCCTGCCTTCTCAGGCGTGGCCTCCTTGGCCTGCCTGGTCTTCAGCCTCATGACTCCAGCCTTGATGAAGACACACAGAGGATCAGCAGACCGTCTGTGGAAAACACTGAACTCTTCTCTGATGGTTTATGAGGAACATTTGACTTGTCAGTTTTCCGGAAGGATTTATATAAATGAAGGAAAGAGGAGAGGACTGCACTGGCACCTACCCCTTGGAAGTCTGTTCAGTGGTCTGCCCTCTGGAATTTTATTCCCTGATGCTTTGTGGAGATGGTTTGACCCCGACAGCTTGATTTCTAGTCTCAGGGGCCCTTCTGCATCAGTGTCTTCAGGTTTTGAAAAAGTAAACATACGGTAAAATTACCTCTGTGTGTGTATGTGTGTGTTGCGTCCATTTCTATGAGTTTTAACACCTTTATAGATTCATGCAAATACCACCACTACCAGGATACAGAACAATCCCCTAGGAAACTCCCTCATGCTATCTCTTTCAGTATCCAAGTTTTATTTTAAGGCCTTAAATCTCATAAAGATCACTAGGGAAAGGTTAAGCTCCATAGCAAAGTTAAAGAAGATAACCTGTGTTCAATATTTGAAGGGAATGGTCATTCAGGATTGAGTTACTTCTACAGGATGAGGACAGATTCTCACAATCCCAAGTTCTAAATGGGTTCTTAGGTTGTCTTCCCAAGCAAGTTGGCTCAGCTCTCCCTTCCTACTCAGACAAGCAAGAGCTACTTAGCTCATGGGCCATGTCTCTCTGTGGACAGCCCTTTCAGTGGGAGGGAAATGTCAGCTTCTGGGGCTGTCAGAGATCAAGGGTTCATAGACTTCTTTTTTTTTTTTTTTTAACATCTTTATTGGAGTGTAATTGCTTTACAATGGTGTGTTAGTTTCTGCTGTATAACAAAGTGAATCAGCTATACATATACATATATCCCCATACCTCCTTGACTTCTAGTGGAGGATAAATGTATTGGAATCATTTGGGTTTTCATTCTGCCTCTTCCACTCACACTAGCTGTGATATTAACCTCTCTGAGCTTAATATCCTCATGTTAACAATGAAAATCTTATGTATGTTATGGGGTGGTTTGAAGGATGTCACAAGATCCTATACATAGAACATCTGCCACAAAACAGGCGCACAGTGAATGTGATTTTTTGCGTTTCTTTTCCCCATTTAATCCACCCCCCCCAACCCGCCTCTAAACAGAACCCTATCCAAACTAGCTCAGTCAGAGTTTATCTTATTTTTAAGCCCATAAGAGAAAAAAGATGGCTTAATCTTTCTCCTAACTCATCCCAGGATTTTTAACTTTCCCTGGCAGGAAATGATTTCTTAGAACTAACTTAAAACAATTAAAACCAACTTAAAACAATTTTTCTTTTTGGAGTAGTTCCACTATAGGGTCCTCAGCAGAAAAAGAGAGTAGCTGGCCGGGGCAACTCAGATGCTGTAGAGCAGAAAAGGCTGGATTACATTGTGATAATACACAACCCCCAAATCTCAGTAGCGTTTTACAATAGTTTCTCATTCTTCCCCCCTCCAAAAAGAGGGATGGATGTAGCATAGAGGAATGGATGGATGGATAGATAAGTGATAAAGCAATGATAGCAAAATGTTAACTATAAAATCCAGGTGATGGGTTGTGGATTTCAGTTGTACACTTCTTTCAATTTTTCTGCCTATTTCAACATTTTCCACAATAAAAGTTTAGGGAGAAAAGTTTACTTCTCACTTATGTTCTAGGTCCAGTAAAGTTTGGCTAGGGTTCTGCTTCATGTCTTCTCACTCCAGTATGCGGGATGATGGATCATCTTGAAAGCAGATGGTTGCCATGGCAAAGGGAAAGAGAGCTCTGCTGGGTATTGCACAGGCGGTTGGCTGTTTCAGCCTGGAAGCAACACACATCGTTTCAGCTCACAACTCATTGGCCTGAGCTCCTCTCACATGGCCCTACCCCAGTCATGAGAGTGCAGTCCTGTCATGTGCCTAGGCAGGGGAGGGCTGGAAACATTTTGTGGGCAGCACAAAATGACGACCCTGACGTAAATAGACTCCTTCAAAGCACTGCACACCTTAACCCTGTCATCATTAATAACACTAACATGAAAAGGCATATTCACTTCAAGAAACATCAGAGAGAAAACTCAGATGCTTTTTCTTACTCATCTACCTGCCTTCTTTCAGTCTCCTTTAAAGGGAGCAGGACTAACCCATTAAAGGCTAATATATTCCAAGCTCCTTGGCTTTTTTTTTTTTTTTTTTTTTCCCCAGCCAGTCAGCCATCCAGCTAGCTCTTTCTAGAATCTCATCACTTTTTTTTATTGAGTCAGCTCATTCTCACTGAGTCAGTCAGAAAACGTGGAAGCCATCCAGAGAACTATAGAAAGGCAGAAGTTAGATGGAAGCTGGTGACGCTTTTCAGAAACGGGGTCATCAAAGAAAATATTTGAATAAACACGATTTCAAAATTATTCTTGACTCGACATTTTAGAGGAGTCAGGAAAGACTTCATAGCTGACGTGACATTTAAGTTGGCACTTGAAGGCGTCTGCTAGGAAGAAAATGGAGCAGGGCATTCCAAGCAGAGGGTACAGGCTGTGCAGTGTCAAGGAGACTGTCCCAGCTCTGAATACCTGAAGGAGAATCAGAAATCCACTGTGGGCAGAGTCTAGAGTGCCTGTCAGGATTACTATTCCAGCACAAGAGTGAGGCCAAAAATATTGTCATATTTTTCATTGGTCAGTAAATGTGGAATAAAATACCATACTTGCTAAAAAAAAACAGAATTAGTCTTATCTAGTGCTCGAACACTAGTTCCTATGACTTCAAATAGTCAAGGTCCTCTTCAAGTAATTTGCTGTGCAGAGAGCTATAGCTTTCTAACTGAATACAGAGTTTCTAGAAATGGAATGCTTTTATTTATTGACAATAATTTAGAGTCATCTATATAGACTTAATCAATTCACAGTAATTTTGGGGGGGGGAAAGGCATTGATCTAGTAGACTGCAAATAAAGGAAGGCAAAACCACCGGTTAAAAAAACAAACACGGCGGGAGTGTGGGCACAGGATGAAGTCGTTTTAAATAAAATGCATCAGAAGGAGGGTGATGAGGAGAAGAGAAGGAAGGTGTTTTGCTTGTGACATTATTTAATCCTAACACACTCTGAAGTGGATAGTATTGTCACCACTTCACAAACGAGAAAACTGAGGATCAAATAAAGTCATTTCTTGTAAAATCAGCTGTTTAAACTTGAGCCTTATTTTTCAAAATCTGAGACATTTTTCTTCTGTAAAACGGACATATGACATGCGCTGCCTACCTCACAGAGCTGTTGGGAGGATTAAAAGACATAACAAATAGAGACTTCCCTGGTGGCGCAGTGGTTAAGAATCTGCCTGCCAATTCAGGGAACACAGTTCGATCCCGGGTCCAGGAAGATCCCACATGCCGCGGAGCAACTAAGCCTGTGCGCCACAACTACTGAGCCTGTGCTCTAGAACTCGTGAGCCACAACTACTGAGCCCGTGCACCTAGAGCCCGTGCTCCACAAGAGGAACCGCCACAATGAGAAGCCCGCGCACCGCAATGAAGAGTAGCCCCCCGTCGCTGCAACTAGAAAAAGCCGGTGTGCAGCAACAAAGACCTAACACAGCCAAAAATAAATATTTATTTTTTAAAAAAGAAGAAATAACAAATAGAACTTTTGACATCACTCCTGACATTTATCAGATTTTGAAGAAATGACAAATAGAACTTATGACATCACTCGACATTTCTCAGATTTTAAGTTCTCTGATTCTGTCCGGATGTTTGCATATTATTAAGAACTGGGTCTTTGTAAAAGAGACTCTATGGGCTTCCCTGGTGGCGCGCAGTGGTTGAGAGTCCGCCTGCCGATTCAGGGGGCACGGGTTCGTGCCCCGGTCCGGGAGGATCCCACATGCCGCGGAGTGGCTGGGCCCGTGAGCCATGGCTGCTGAGCCTGCGCGTATGAAGCCTGTTTTTGGAGAAAGTCTTTCCCTAACATACCTTAAAATACATTACTTCAAACTATTTATTTTTAAATAATTAAAAATATTGTCTCTACATACATTCTCCTTCTCCTTCTTCTCCTTCTCTTCCCCCTCCCCCTCCTCTCTTTCCTTCTTTTCCTTCTCTTTCTCCTCCTCCTCTCCTTCCTTCCCCTCCTCCCCCTCATCTTCCTCTACCTCCTTCTCATCTTCCTCTTCCTCCTTCTCCTTCATCATCTTCTTCTTCTTCTTCATTTTTTGTATAAGACCAGAGCACAAGCTTTGACCATCACCCATGCATGGAATATTCTTTTAAACACCTTCAGTTTTCCTCTTTGCATTTTTAACACTTTTGTTTAAAAATGTATTTTGTCCTCTCTGACTTTTTAAACAAAATGTACCAAGTAATAATGTTATGTGCCAGTCACAGTTAATTTTATCTACATTAACGTATTTAATCCTCACAACCACTCTTTAAAGTAAATATTTTTATTATCTCCATTTTCCAAGTGAAAAACTTTAAACACAGAACTTCCCTGGTGGTGCAGTGGTTAAGAATCCACCCGACAATGCAGGGGACAAGGGTTCGAGCCCTGGTCCGGGAAGATTCCCACATGCCACGGAGCAACAAAGCCCGTGCGCCACAACTACTGAGCCTGCGCTCTAGAGCCCGCGTGCCACAACTAGTGAAGCCCGTGCGCCTAGAGCCCATGCTCCGCCACAAGAGAAGCCACCGCAATGAGAAGCCCGCGCGCCGCAGCGAAGAGTAGCCCCCTCTCCCCGCAGCTAGAGAAAGCCAGCACGCAGCAACGAAGACCCAACGCAGCCAAAAATAATTAATTAGTTTAAAACATGTAAGCACAGAGATATTAAGTGACTTGTCTAAGGTCACACAGTTAATAAGGATTTGAATTGAGGCATCTTGGCTCCAGAATCTGAACTCTTAAACACTGGGTCATGATGAAACATTTGTGAAAATAATAGATAATCTTCCTAAATAAGAGTCATGATGATGTATATCAATTTTTATTTGATATCCACAGAAACTATTGTGGTTTAATTCAGGATTATGTCCCTATCTATTATAGTTTTTAACTTATTTTATCTTCTTTCAACTTTTTTCTTGGTCCTCTCTCTGTGAAAAAAATTTATTTTCAGTATATCTGTCTCTACAAATTGCCTTCTTTCCTCTAATTATTCTGCATCCAATTTCCTAAGAGCCAGACACTAGATCACCTTATAAGTTAGAACCGTCTTTAAAATATGAGTCATGAGGCTTTGAGAGAAGACCCAAGCCTTTAGTGGATGGACTTGGTGACATCTGTAACAGAGATCTTTACTTTTTGGCATGTTTTCTGTTCTCAACTGGGATCTGGATGGCTTAGATGGTTGGATAAGTGACTTCTCAATAAGCAAGGTGTCACAAAATAGAAATTCAAGGCATTTCTACTCTCCCACCTGTTCCAAAGTGTTTCAGTCATCATAATAATTAGAAGGATGGCCTAGTTCCTCAAGCTTCTGGGTAGCCACCCGATGCTTAGAAGTAGAGAGACATGGCTACAACTTGTATAAAAATAGGCTTCCAGATGGCTGAGGGGCAAAGTTACAACTCAGCAGCTTGATATAGCTGAGCACTTGAATCTGGAAGTAGGAGGAGAGCTATGCTGAGAAGTAGCCAGAGAGACTGGGCTTGAGTCCAATCATAAGTAGAACAGTAGATGCCAGGAGAGATCACTTAAGGTGGCAGATTAGCTGTTAAGATTTCCTGTTTACTTCATCTCCATCCCCTCCCCACCTCCCTTGATTCAACCTTACCTCTTAGCCTCAAGGGAAACATACACACATGCACGGACACACACATTTAAACAAAATAAGGAGAATAAAGTAGAGGTACAGACCATAAATCTTAATGTGCTTTAGAAGTCTACTAGCCGAACTCATCTTACCCACAAGCAGAATGATGGTGAAAAGTTGAACTCACCCAGTGTGTCTCTGGGACTTTGATGCTCCAGCTTCTGGGCTGGGGCTCTTCGGTGTGTCCAGTGACATGGGCCATGTTTCCCCCAGCCCTGCCTTAAGTCATTCCCAACTCAAAAATGGAAATGGGCAAAAGCTGCAATATTGCTTCCACCCCTCAAAGCAAATACTAAGACTCTGATGGATGAGTCACTAGCTTGAGAGTCCTTGTTTCCCAAATGAAAATATTTACTCATCAAATGTTTCAATAGGCTAAGATATGTAGTTTTCACATTTGCCCACCTTCTAATACCTGCATTTCCACTGGATATCCTGGAATAAAACTTAAGCCTCTGTCTATGGTAAACCCATTGCTTTAAATCTCTCAGTGTTTGAAGAGTGTTGGCTTTTAAAATACAGTAATTAGGAGCGGATTAGTGCTTATATTTAGCAGCAGTTAATAGACACTATCGTTTTTGAAAAACAAGCGAATTGAGAAGCATACTCCTCTCTTTTAACATCGCTCGCGATTAGCCCAAATCCAAGGCATTACTGCGCCCTGCTGGAAGCACAGCCTCATTGCAGGTAAGTAACACAGGTGCAGAGGGTTTGGGGCCAGCCTTCCAAATTCATTTCCACAAGAAACTGATTCTTTGCAATAGTCCCATTAACCTTGCATATTCTTACATGGAAGGTTCACAGGCAGCAAAAAAACAAATCCCCAACTAACTTTTTCCAACCCAATAGGATTTGTGCTTCCCAAGTGAACATTACAATATTGTTACCTTTCAAGAGAATGTTTCTTTGCTTCTTAGGGAATTCATCCTCAATCTACATGGAGTACAGGCTTTGTGCCAGGTACCTTGCAGTGCCTGGGAGCAGGCAAGGAGGTCTCCATCCTGATGCACATGCACTGTTACAGCACCACATCCTAAAGCTGCTCAGCTATATAGGTGGCTGATAGGGGTGTGGTCACCCTGGAAGGAGGAATGGAGAGAGGACAGGAACAAGCATTTTTTGATTGTCCACCAAGAGCCCAAGCCTGTGCTAGCTTTGTTGCAGCCGGTAGAGTATTCCCTGTTTAATGGTCAGAATTGATCTATGAGTTAAGTGTGCTATTTCTACTCCAGGTATATCCCCCTCACCCTGCAACATAGATGGTGGTCTTGTAACAGAGAAGAACAAACCTGACTCCATATTGGATCTATTCCTTTAGCTCTAATCCTTGTGCTCTGTTGCCTGTGCTTGGTCATGCTGGCTCTGCACCTTTGGTAAAAGAATGTTGCCTATAGTCTGAAATATACAGGATAGCCCATTCTCAAGGCTCTGACCTTTAAAAGTGTAACACTTTCCCAATCATAGAGAGATTAAAAAGTTGCAGAAGAGAAAATAACATGTTTTGTTGGAGGTTTACAGGAACATCGTGACCTGACCTACATGGACAGCTGCAAGAACAAAGGATTCCGGCACCAAGAAGTTTGCAACAAACAGCCACACCACCTCCCCTTTTAATATAAAAGATGCCTGAATTCTAATCTTTGGGACAGTAGTCCACCATCTACCTGGTCTGCTGGCTTTCCGAATAAAGTCGTTATTCTGTGCCCCTCCACCTCATCTCTTGATTTACTGACCTGTCGTGTGGTGAGCGGTACCTGCCTGGATTCAGTAGCAATCTTAGTAGAGCTGGCCTGGGGCAGAGGTCCACCTGCTAGACAGATATTGCCCAAATTAAGAAGGCAAGTCAAGGATGATTTTCAATGCCTTTATTAAGAAATATCAAAAGTTGATTATAGTTCCATACACAGTTTTACAAAGTTCAAGTGGAGGGGAATGTAGGGAGGCCATCAGCATGCCTGTTTGGACACCACAGTCACTTGCCAAAGAGTTAACCCTGTCACTTTGGTCACCTTGTTTAACAGTGGTCCACACAAGGCTCGTTCCCACTTCCACTAGGCCACAGCACAATACCTTACATTATTTGAGTTGTAATACGTTATAAACACTTCTTAAATATTTGTCCTTTTCTTTCGTCATTATTCTTCCCTGAAATAGCCGAGCTGTTTATAGAAAGCACAACACTTGAGTCCCATTGACTGCTGCTTGCATCACATTTTCACAAAGGCTACTTTGACACAGATGGAAAACATCCCAAGTTACATGTTACCCTTGCACACTTGGGATGGAACCCAAGCACACTGTTATTTTTTATTTAACATTTAATAAAAAAGAGGGAAGCACTCAACTTGGAAACAAAACAGCACAGTCATTCAGTGGAAAAGTTAAGTGTGGGACACAGCCTGCGGATTCCACAGAGCTCCTCCAAGTGGCCACCAGCGTGACCAAGAACAACTGGAGGCAGGAACACCAACACAGAATACAGAAAGGGAGTCTCTCGGGCAGGGTACATCATGACCTTTTATGTCAGGGACATTGCATCAGAAGGGAATTACACATTCAGAATAATCAGGGCTAGTAGGTAATTGGCACCCAATGGGAGACAGCAACGGAGTGGTGTGCCGTGGTGAAGGCTTGTGCTGGGTTATCTAAAAGTGGATCTTCGAAGAGACTGTCCAACAGCATCAGAAAGCGCCATCTTCAGAGGAAGGACTCCTTGTTCACCCACATGAGACTGCGGGTCTCATTGGGCTTGCATTCGTACTCAATGACGGAGAAGGGGCTTCCCCACTGGCAGTGATCTCGCTTGTGGTAATTGTAAAACTTGACCTGCCACACCGTCTCGAAGGTCCCAATGTCAGTGAACTGAGGGAAGAGAAACACGCCCCATCAAAACCTCATTCTGCCATGAGCAAACATAAGAGTTGATGTTCGTGAAAGAGATATAATAGGGAAGAACAAATCTGACTCCATATTAGATCTGTTTCTTTTACTTCAACCTTTGTATTCTATTGCTTTTGCTTCGAGTTAAGAATGTTGCCTATAGCCTGCAATATACAGGACGGCCCATTCTCAAGGCTCTGACCTTTAAGAGTACAACACTTTCCCATTCACATAAAGATAAAAAGTGCAGAACAGAAAATAACATTTGTCTTGTTGGAGGTTTACGGGAACATCGTGACCTGACCTACATGGACAGCTGCAAGAACAAAGGATTCCTGCACCAAGAAGTTTACACCAACCAACTCCCCCTTCACCCCTGCCCCTCACCTTTTAGTATAAACGAAGCCTGAATTCTGACTGGGGTAAGATGGTTCTCTAGGACATTAGTCGGCCACCTTCTCAGTCTGCTGGTTTTCCAAATAAAGTTCCCCCAATAACGTGTCTCCCGACTTACTGCCTGTCATGCAGCGAGCAGAGTGACTTTAGACTTAGTAACAGATGTACTGTGTAATGAGGTGTAATCTGTGTAATCACTCCAGGCTCTTGTGGTCTGAAAGTTTAGGCCCTTACTCTAATGAACTATCTTCCTTTATTATGAGAGAGATTTTCCTGAAAAGCTGTCTGTAAACCATTTATTTCTCTATAAAATCTTATTCCCATCCCACTCATGGCATTTGTTATCATATTGCCTTTAAATACAAATAACTCCCCAAATGTATCTGTTTCCCATATTTAGGTTCTGGAAACTTCTCTTAGAATCTCAGAATTTCAGAGGTTGCCACAGAAGGGAGATTGGGAAGACAAGAGAGGGAATGGTGTTTAATGATTGTCTTTGGTTTCTTTTTCGAAAAATAGCTGTACAAAATAACATGTGCACAACCACACGAAACAAAAGCTACAACTGCCCTCCCATCACTAATTTCAATTCCAGGGAAAACTATGTTATCGGAAGCATTTGTTTGTTAAAGACCCTACTTTAACTTTCAAATACTATTGAGTGTTTATAAGCCATGCCCATGTCTCAGGTTCTGATTTTACATTACCCAAAACCCTATGTGAGTACCTACTGTGTGCCTCGTACATAGAAAAATTTGTATAAGGCGTGATCCTTTGCTCTCAAGAAGTTTGCATTCCACTTCCAGAAGGCAGGCCCTGCAAACACTGCACGGAATTCTACGGAGTCCTGAGCAAACAATCCTCATGTAGCTGAGAAGAGGGCACAGAATACCCTAGAGGCCATTGGGCAGGGGCTCAAGTGGCCTGTAGGGTAGCCTGACCCTGCCACTGCCTCCTGGAGCTATTTAGGGGATGTGGCAGTAAACAGCATGATGCCTGTCGTTATTTTCTCCTCTGACCCACCCCCTGTCACGGGAAGAGGCCAGGCCTGACTTAGCAGGGTTCTTAGACTTGTCAGGAGCCAGAAGACATCGTGGGGGAGGGCTGTGAGCAATAGGAGCCTTATGCTTCCGGCTGCTACAGGAGGAGGGAGATCAGGTGCTCCCCAGATAGCCTTCCAAGATGCTCTCAAAATCATAGCCTGCCCCATTGCCTCATCCTGCTAATCGGACCCTAAAACAAGGTATGGCTTGCCTTTGAGAAATCTGCTTGACCTGAAACAGTAGGTGATATACCTAGAGTCCACAAATCTTCTCCCAGGTAAGAAAATGAAGGATCTCTTTTTAGAGAGTCATAGCTTAAAGACCTGTGCACATATATGCAGCTTTATTCACAAAAGCCCCAGCCTGGAATCAACCCAAATGTTTCATCATTCACCTGGTGATAGACACATTTTGGTATATCAGTAAAATGGCTTTTTACTCAATAATAGAACATACTGATTCAGGCAGCAACAGTGATGGATCTCAAAGACATGCTGAGCAAAAGAATCTAGACCCCAAAGAATACATGTACTATATGATTCCATATATATATATATATATCTCCATATAACTTATAGTGATAGAATATAATCTATGCTGACAGGAAACATCTGTGGTTACCCAAGTTACCTCGGGTAGGAGGAGGGAATTGATGATTGATGAAAATGTGCAAGAGGAAACTTTTTGGGGTAATGGAAACATTTTACATCTTGATTGGGGTGGTGGTTACAAGAGTATATGTATGTGTTTGTTAAAACTCATTGATCAGTATACTTAAAACGGGTACATTTATTATATGTAAACTATACAATAAAGTTGATTAAAAATTAGAACTATGGATTTTTAGTGAGCACCAAGGAAACAGGTATTCTGAACACTGCCAGTGGGAACTGAATTACATAGCCTTCCGGAAGGGTAATTTGTATCAAGTAAAGGTGTGAACATACTTGGGTCCAGTAATTTCACTTATAATTTATCTTAAGAATACCACAGGGTTTTGAGTAGTGAAAAATTGAACACTAACTTTCCATCCTTAATTAATTATGGCATATGTGTATAGTGGAATACTATGTAACAATTCTAAATGTAAATATTTAATAAAATTTTTCTAGTATATTCTATATTGTCACCTGAACTAAGCAGAGTACCAACAAGACTGTCTAGTGTTAATTCCATTAAAATTACACATGTGAATGCTGATGGAATAAGTTTTATTTTCTTCTATGTACTTATTTGTACTTTAAAAATTTAATGATTGAATTTTACTTTCATAATCAGAAAAAAATGTTAAGCCAAATTGTAAGTATTTACAAGTATTACCAAATAGCTAATATCCTTAATATAAAATATATGAATTAACTAGTAAGAACTACTAAGAACATATGGATAAAACTGGACAGTTCATTAAAAACTTGGCTAACATCTGAAAAATATTCAAATGTAATATTATTAGTAATTAAAGAAATACATACTTTACAGAGATATTATTCACCTATCAGCTTAGCAAACATTTCCAAATACTGGAAGCAATTTAAGCATCCAACTTTAGGAAATTATTATGAAAATGGTGAAATATCTGTACTATGAATTTATATAATCACTAAACAGGAATTTAGTTTTAATGATGAAAGAAAATGATTACAATTTTAACAGAAAAAAGATTAAAACACTTTATATACATTATGAGTTCAAATACACAAAATAAGATGTATAGAGAAAAGAAAATGAAAAAATATTAACAATAGCTCTCTAAGAAATTGTTTTTATATCTTTTCTACTTAGGTTTTCTGCAATAAATACTTTTATAATCAGAAAGAATATTTTAAGTGGTGAAATGGATCTATCACCCCTGAAAAATTAACATATATATCCCTTGAACCCTAGGGATTTAATAAATTCTATTAAGGATACATATATGCTAATGAAAATATTACAACTTTGTTTACAATAGGGTAATGGTGGTAATAATAAACCGACATCTCATTTTACAAATCACCAAGATGACATTATTATTTTTGACCAGCACAGGACACTGTACATTTTAAGTGCAACTGAATTAAATTAAGTTATAAAAATATTTTACAAACACCAGCTAAACTTTTGAGGGAGCAGCTTGATATCAGGCTAGGTAAGTGGGAAAGACAATACCTTTTTTGAAACAGATATAAATAAAAGTTGGTCACAAAAACAAACAAACAAAGATGATCACGACCACAGGCAAAAAAAAAAACAAAACAAAAAGCCTTAAGGCACTACACTTACACCTGAATGACCTTAAAATTAATAAAGTCTCAATCTAAGAGTTCTCAGTAACACAGGAGACCAAAATAGAAGTCTGTTGACAGCAAGTCACAGCTAAAGATATGGGATGTTTAGGTGCTTCTACTTTGTTTCTCTGTTATTAATGTTGGACCCAAGGTCTTATTAAAGTAAACTTAACTGCTGCTAAATAGGCATATGTCTTCCTCTCTCCCACACCTTAGTTGTTTTAACTTCCCATTAACCTTCTTCCTATTCTTCCTTCTAGAGTTCTATTTCCTGGGCATCTCTCTACCTAACTCAGGATTTCTTCTCTTCTGGCTAAGAACAGATGTGCTATCCAAAGCTGACATTACTCTTGAAGAACAGAGGAAGCAACTACAAGCTCTCCATTCCCTCCCAACCCATCTGTGCCTTCCAAGGAAAATTAACCCAGGCAGGCTCCCAGGTAATGCAATTATACATGGTGTAATTCTGTGCATTTAATAGCTCTTTTTTTTTTAATACAATTACTTTCACATATGTCATTCCACATTGGTGTTGTGACTGGTTTTAACATCTCCATTTTAAGGATGAAAGAACTAATATTCAGAGAGGTTAAGTGAGTTGGCCTAGGTCTACACCGTGCAGCCAGCTAATGCTAGAGGCAGGTCAAGAAGCTAGGTTTCCTAATTCCTATCTAGAAACTATAATCAATGTACCAAATTATTTATATAAGCAAATGAGCTAAAAGGTACTGAACGGTTTTTCTTTTTTCTCCCTGAGTGAGAAGAACATCTATGAACTGCCGTGTGTAGAGTGCTTTAGGACACTACTATGGACTGAACGTTTGTAGCTCCCCAAAATTCATATGTTGAAGCCTAAATCCCCAACGTGATGGTATCTGGAAGTGCGGCCTTCCAGAAGTAATTAGGGTGTGAAGATGGAGCCCTCATGAATCGGATTAGTGTCCCCTATAAAAATAGACACGAGAGGGATGATCTCTCTCTTTCTCTGCTTTCCTTCATGTGGGAACACAGCAAGAAAGCAGCTGTCTGTGAATCAGAAAGATTGTTCTCACCAGATACCAGGTCTGCTGGCACCTTGATCTTGGACTTCCAGCCTCCAGAACTGTGAAAAATAAATATGTGCTGTTTAAGCCACCCAGTCTATTCTGATACTGACACTCTACTACGTACCTGGACATTTTATTTGCCCTAGTGTTCTTACAAGTTGCAAGGCTTGGTACACTTTTATTTCACAACCAATGTGAAAGAGAACCCATCAGCTTCCAAAGAGAGGAGACTCATTTGTTGTGCTCAGTAACAAATGAGGAATCTGAAGAACTTGTTTTAAACAATTTCCAGGGTGGTCTTACAACCAGATGCCCTAGAATCCCCAGAGTACTTCTCTCTACTCACCATTCCACCCAAATCCACTGAAGACATGTGAAATTCACCAAGAATAGAGTCACTTAGAAATCCACTGACTTGGGAGCACAGAATGAGATTATATTGATAGAGACATGATGTTATTTCCTTAGTAAATAAAATCAGTATAAATAAGCATCTTGGGGCTTCCCTAGTGGCGGAGTGGCAAATCGAGGCAACACAGCTTAACCATCCATGTTACAAATAAGTTTTTCACCAACCATCATTTGCCTTTTAATTTAAATTGCCTTTTAAGGAAAATTTAACTTTGTTTACAATGTTTAACAGGAATTTTACACTTATGTAATCAAAGCTTTCCATTTTCACCTTTGGATTTCTTCCATTTCTTTAAGGTTTAGATTAATTCTTTTCATTTTGATTTTTTACAAAGCTGACTTTTTACAGATAACCCTGGGATCCATCTGAAATATCTTTTTGAAGTATGGCATCCAGAAAGAACAGCAGTGATGTTTCCTCCAAATAGCCAATTACCCTAGCATCATTTAGCCAATGATTTATAAAAATCTGACAAACTACTCTGAGGTAACCTTAGACTCGTAAGAAGTTGCTTTGGTGTACCTTTAATTCAGCTTCCCTTGCTGGATTCACCTACTTGATTAACTGCATTTACTTGGGGATCTCAAGACTTCCTTATTACCTGTGAAAGTGGTTGTGTCTGTAATTTACAATACTTAAGCTTGACAAAAGTCATAAAATAGTGTTAAAACATATGTAAGGCTTTCATCACTAGAATGAAATTTTCAATTAACATTATAGTTGCTGACTTGATCAGGAAACCTTCTCTAATTTCAATTAATAATAATTCTAGGACTTCCCTGGTGGCACAGTGGTTAAGAATCTGCCTGCCAATGCAGGGGACATGGGTTCGAGCCCTGGTCCGGGAAGATCCCACATGCTGCAGAGCAACTAAGCCCGTGCGCCACAACTACTGAGCCTGCACACCACAACTATTGAAGCCCGTGCACCTGAAGCCCGTGCTCCACAACAAGAGAAGCCACTGCAATCAGAAGCCCGCGCACCACAACAAAGACCCAATGCAGCCAAAAAATAAATGAATAAAAATTTTTAAAAATAATACTAATTTCAATTGTAATAGAATCACGTATTACAGATAAAATACAAATGCATGGCCAATGCTCACACCAAAAGCTGTGCGATCACTGTTGGAACAATCATTCACCTGCTTCTTCTAGAGTGGAAATTATATTTAAGAGCCTAGGCTTTGCTGCTGGGACTCATAAAATGCTAAATACCAGCTTAAATCTTTCGGAAAATGATGTACAGTATAAACATATAAATCAAGTTTGAATAAGAGGAAAGTTAAATCTCATAAAATCCAAAACTATGGGAAAACCAAAATAGACTGTCAACTCTATGGAAAAAACAACCGTCTTCATTTTAAAAGAAGAAATCATAACAGAAAATGAAAATTTTTAATGTAATTATATTTCTACACAATGGAAAATAAAAATAAAGCGATAGTGAGAGAAATATGACAGATACGACAGACTGTTTATCTTTATTAGGAGTCTGAGTTTTTAAAAAAATAATTTCCAACAGAAGTATTGATGAAACATGAAAGAATAATATACACAAGGAGAAACAAAATTAAATTAACATGTAGAAATGTTCATTCTTGTGATAGTGAAAAGTAAAATAGAAAATCTATTTTTTTAAAGTAATTCTCAATGATGTCATAATTTTAACAAAGCCAGTAGACTTTATTGCTAGTAACATTGTAAAATGGTATGTACATCTTAAAAAAAAAAAAAAACCCACCAAAAAGGCCATATGTGGGAACAGCCATAAAGATTCAGTTCTTTTGACCAAGTATTTTTACTCAGATTGAGGTAACTATATGCACAAAACTTTACATTATAGCACTTTTTATGATGGGACAATCAATACAGCTAATATCTGGGTAAGAGTGTAATCATTATGATATATTGTGATAGACTCTTATGTTACCCTTAAAATTATAAAAATGAATATGTAGAAAGTTGTACAAAATATGTATTAAAAGCTATTGCAACTACAGAATGTATATATGTGGAAGGTAATCTGAAAATGAGCCATACCAAAATGTAGGGATTACTGGTGCTTTAAAAGTTTATGCACATTTCTGAACCTTGTCATGATATATTACAATTTTTTTAAGAAAATCATGCAAAGCGCTTGAAATGCTGGGATGCATCCCCACACTTCTCTGTGAGTCTGTGCCCAACCAGAAAGGAATCCTACCTAAATTTGTGGGATTTCAGTCCTATTTGGTGTGATCCTAAATGACAGTATTTGAGACTCTGACTTTCTTCAGCAAATAATTAGTACCACACCCCTAAAGGTAAGTTTGTAATTTTCACACCATGTTAGGGCTGACGGTGGTCTTAGTGATCAGATAGTGGAATCCACCTATTTGCATTGAGGAAACAGGCCCATTGAATGAAGGTTTGCCTGGGATCACAGTTAATTACAGAAGTAGATGGCATCCCAATACCTTCATAACTTCCAGTTCTAATTCTGACATTCCAGACGTTTCCTCAGGCACCCATAGCACCGATGTTTCCCTTGGTGAAGAATGTAAATTTAATAATCCAGGAGCTTCCTGCTTAATTGATTGCATTTACCTGGATATTTCAGTGTTTTGGTGTTGTCTGTGAGAATGGGGTATGTCCATACTTTTTAAAACTTAAGTTTGAAATATTGGTAACTTAAAAACATTGTAGGATAATGATGAAGGCTAGCTGAAAGCTTCACCACTAGAATGAACATTTGAATTTAACAGAAGAGCCGCTGACATGATCAGGAAACCTCTAATTTCAATTGTTTTCCTTAGAATCAGCCTATTACAAATAAGATACAAATGCATGGCCAATGCTCAAACCAAACACTGTGTGATCATTGTTGGAACAATCAACTATCAATCACCTGCTTCTTCTAGAGTGGAAATTATATGGAAGAATCTAGGTTTTACTGTTGGGACTCAGGATTCATTAGTTACAGCATAGAGATCCTTGTCACTACAACATCCTCCCAAAGCATCTAAAGGCTCTCCAACCTTTCAGCCGTGCCTGGACAGGCAATCCAGACTTATGGTAAGTAAGAAAATCTTTCGTTTCATGACTCGGTCTAAATCATTCTCACATTAACAAAATAACTTTGTTTCATTCTCATTCAAAATTATGTAGAAGTTCTCACTTTACAGATCCAATTAAGAAGTGTTTAATTTTCTTTCTAAAATAAGTTAATCTTCCTCCCTAGGGTTCTGTTTACACCTATAGCAAAAGAAGTAGGACTCCACCCTTCTAAAACCAGAGCAAGTTATACCTCTGGTCCCCTCAGCCCATACTGGTTCCAGGGAGAAGGTGGGGAGGTCTGCTCTCCTGCTCTGTGACCACCTGGAAGATGGGGTACAGTCTCATCTATGGTGACCACTCCTGCACTTGACCCAGTGCTCAGTGCCAGTTCAGTGAAAGAATGGACAACTTAAAGTTAGCTCACTGGCCCTTGGGCTCTCATTAACATTCTGACAGATGGCCAATAGGCACATGAAAAGATGCTCAACATCACTAACTATCAGAGAAACGCAGATCAAAACTATAATGAGGACCACTTCATACCAGTCAGAATAGCCATCATTAAAAAGTCTACAAATAACAAATGCTGGAGAGGGTGTGGAGAAAAGGGAACCCCTGTACGGTTGGTGAGAATGTAAACTGGTGCAGCCACTATGGAAAATGGTATGGAGGTTCCTCAAAAAACTGAAAATAGAACTACCACATGATCCAGCAACCCCACTCCTGGGCATATACCCAGACAAAACTATAATTTGAAAAGATAAATGCACCCCTATGTTCATAGCAGCACTATTTACAATAGCCAAGACATGGAAACAATCTAAATGTCCATTGACAGTGAATGGATAAAGAAGATGTGATATATATATATATATATATATATATATACACACACACACACATACATACATACATACATACACACAATGGAATATTACTTAGCCATCAAAAAGAATGAAATAATGCCATTTGCAGCAACATGGATGGACCTAGAGGTTATCATACTAAGTGAAATAAGTCAGAAAGAGAAAGACAAATACCATACGATGTCACTTATACGTGGAGTCTAAAATACTATACAAATCAACACATCTATGAAACTGCAGACTCACAGGTATAGAGAACAGACTTGTGGTTGCCAAGCGGGAGGGAGAGTAGGGGAGGAAAGGAATAGGAGTTTGGGATTAGCAGAGGCAAACTATTATATATAGGATGGAAAAACAACAAGGTCATACTGTATAGCATGGGGAACTATATTCAATATTTTGTGACAAACCATAATGGAAAAGAATATGAAAAAGAATATATATATCTATATATATGTATAACTGAGTCACTTAGCTGTACAGAAGAAATCAACACAACATTGTAAATCAACTATACTTCAACAAAATTTTAAAAAATAAACAAAAATAAAATTCTAATAACTTTTTTTTTTTATTAATTTATTTTTGCTGTGTTGGGTCTTCATTTCTGTGCGAGGGCTTTCTCTAGTTGTGGCAAGCGGGGGCCACTCTTCATCGCGGTGCGCGGGCCTCTCACTATTGCAGCCTTTCTTGTTGCGGAGCACAGGCTCCAGACGTGCAGGCTCAGTAGCTGTGGCTCACAGGCCTAGTTGCTCCGCGGCATGTGGGATTCTCCCAGACCAGGGCTCGAACCCGTGTCCCCTGCATTAGCAGGCAGATTCTCAACCACTGCGCCACCAGGGAAGCCCTCTAATAACTTTAGTATTTGCAGTTCTGCTTCGAGTTAATGTTTCCTTTCAACTCTAATTACATATGCTATTCTCGATACACTACGGTAGAAGGACACTTATTTGATTTAAAAGAGATTTATTTTGATCCACCAGCCCTTTGTTGGATGTGTGATCTTCAAATATTTTCCTAGAAGTCTAAAAATACCTTTTAAAATGTGTTTCTGTAGAAATGGATGATTTCCTCAGAAAAACAACTAAAATTGACTCAGTAAAATCTTCAAAGCCCCCCAAAGGCAAACATTATGGACTAAGTTGAAAGTTAGGGATATTCCTTCCAAATACCATTATTTTGGATCCTGACTTTTATGGGGAAATTCTGTCAGACTTTCAAGTAACAGCTAAGTCCTATGCTATGTAAATTGTTTCAGAGCACAAACTATGAAAATGTGCCCAATTCATTTTATTAAGTTATTTACCCTAACACCACATCTTAAATGGTGAAGAACCTTCTAATTGTCCTTTGCCTATCTCCTACATATTGCTACTAGACCGATTTTAACAACATGCAAATCTTGTCACATTACCAGGAACTGGAAGTCCTACATTGAAATGTTTTTAAAAATGGGGAGTCGGCGGGTGAAACTTACATAGAGAATTAGAAAATCTGACAAAATATAAACAAAAACTATTTGAAGGCTTTAAAAAGCAACTAAAAGCAGGACAGAAACCAGAGTTACCCTTGAAAGATCTCAACTATAACAGTTAAGAATTGTCCATGCGGCTTTTTTGCTTGAGGGTACTCCCCAATCCCCTGGCAGTTCTGGCCCATGTAAATGGCAGCTTTACCTGCGAGAAGTGGCAGAAGACAGTGTTCAGGGCTGGCAGAGCAGCTGGAAATTTAGGGAGAAAATCCTGGAAACAAGAGAGCTACGGAAGCGGTGAGACCCAAAATCTGACTATAACTCTGCCATAATTCTTCCCTAACTGCTTGTATGGGCTGGTGGGAGGGGGCTTCTTCTGCTTGAAAAAGCAGACAAACCAGTAAAGAGTCTCTTTTCTTCTTTCTTTTCCAAACAACAGAAGTTTATTGTCTCACAGTTTGAGAGGTTAGATGTCCCAGATCAAGGTGTCAGCAGGGTTGGTTTCGTCTAAGAGAAGACTTTATTCTTGAAAGAGAAAATTATGCTGAATGAGATTTGTAAGTTCACTTTTTTTTTGTTTGTTTGTTTTGTTTTTTTAATTGAATGCGTTCCCAAACCTGAGAAGTTGGAGTCTTACTGGTTTGAAAGTATCAAAGCAAAGGGCTCAGGACTGGCAGAGCAGCTGGAAATTTAGAGAAACCTCAGGGTGGATGGATCCCAAAATCTTAGTATAAACTGTCCAATTCCTTGGCTGACTGCTAAACTCCACTGGAACAAGGGAACCAGGCTAGAAAAGCAGCAACTGGAAGTTGAAAAAAATTAAGCAGAGATAACAGCTGCTACCCTGCTGAGAAGACAGAATTTGTAGTTTGAGTCCAGCAATGTTACTAGAATTGCTAGAATTTAAAAAGAGACTAATCCTCAGAAGAAAAAAAGAAACTAGAATCAATAATATATTATCTACAATGTTTAGTTTCTAATCAAATATTATCAAACATGTAACAAAACAGGAAAGCATGACCCACATTCAGGAAAAAAAGTCATTCCTACTCTAAATGGGGCCAGATACTGGATCTACCAAACAAGTATTTCAAACCAGCAATTATAAATATGCTCAAAGAAGTAAAGGGGCACATGGTCTCAATGAGCAAACATAGGGAATCTTGAGCGATGGAAACTATAGAAAATACAAATAAAAAACTCTAGAGCTGAAAAGTACAATGACAGAAAAAATTTCAGAAAATAAACACAAGAGTAGCCTGGGAATGGCAGAAGAAAAAACATCACTGAGCTTGAGTATACATCAATAGAAATGATCTAATTTGAACAACCAATTTTCTTTTCTTTTAGGAAACTGGACAGGACTGTAAAGATCTGTGGGATAATACCAAGCTGTCCAATGTGTAATTGAGGAACTACAAGAAAAGAATAAAGTTGAAAAGAAATTTGAAACAAAATAACAGTTAAAAATACCCAAATTTGGAAGAACACTAACTTACAGATTCAAGAAATTCAGTGAGCCCCAAGAAGAAAAGATTCAAAGAAATGCACACTTCAGTGCATATAGTCCAACTATGGAAAACCGAACTGTGCAATATACAAAGAGATCATTTTACTCTGTGTGTATATGTGTGTGTGTATAGCCTCAATTAAAATACCTTAATGCAAACAAAAGAAGGAAATAAATAATTAAGATAGGATCAGGGGACTTCCCTGATGGTCCAGTGGTTAAGACTCCAGGCTCCCAAAGCAGGGGAGCTGGGTTCGATCCCTGGTCGGGGAACTAAGATCCCACATACCACAAGTAAGCCCATGCGCTGCAACAAAGACACAGCACAGCCATAAATAAACAAACAAACATACAAATAAAAACTAACTTTAAAAAAAGTTAGGATCAGAAATCAATGAAACAGAAAAATAGGCCAGTGGAGCATATGAACACAAAGCTGCGTTTTTGAAAAAGCCAATAAAATTGATAAATCTCTAGCTAGACTGGTTGGTGGGGGGGGGGGAATGGCAAATTATTAATATCAAGAATGAAAGAGTGGACATCATTAGAGATCCTAAGACATCAAAGTATGGTGGAGGATTATTACCAACAACTTTGTGCCAACAAATTTGACAATTTAATTGAAATAAATGAATGATATCAAAGACCAATTACAAAAATTAACTCAAGGGACTTCCCTGGTGATGCAGTGGTTAAGAATCCACCTACCAATGCAGGGGACACGGGTTCGAGCCCTGGTCCAGGAAGATCCCATATGCCACAGAGCGACTAAGCCCATGCGCCACAACTACTGAGCCTGTGCTCTAGAGCCCACGAGCCACAACTACTGAGCCTGCGTGCCACAACTACTGAAGCCCTCACGCGTAGAGTCCGTGCTCCGCAACAAGAGAAGCCGCCGCTATGAGAAGCCTGTGTACCGCAACGAAGAGTAGCCCCCGCTTGCTGCAACTGAGAAAGCCCGCGTGCAGCAACGAAGACCCAATGCAGCCAAAAATAAATTTATTAAAAAAATTAACTCAAGAAATAAAACCTGAATAGCCCAATATCAATTAAGGAAATTGAATTTGTAACTAAAAACCTTTAGACAAAGTGAAATGCATGCTTTTATTGGTGAATTCTATCCAACATTAAATAAGAATAATATTAATTCTATACAAACTCTTCCAGAAAACAGTAGAGTGAACAACTTTCCAAATAATTTTATGCAGCTAGTATTATTACTCTGATACCAAAAACCAGGCAATGACAAGAAAAGAAAACCATAGACCAATATTCCTCAGGAACACAGATATAAAATCCTCAATAAAATGTTAATGAGGGACTTCCCTGATGGTCCAGTGGTTAAGAATCTGCCTTCCATTGCAGGGGACGCGGGTTTGATCTCTGGTCGGGGAACTAAGATCCCACATGCCATGGGGCAACTAAGTCCGTGCGCTACAACTACAGAGCCCAGCCGCAACGAAGAGCCCACGTGCCACAACTAAGACCCGCTGAAGCCAAAAATAAATAAATAAATATTTTTTAAAAAATGTATCATACATAGAAAAGCTTAGGGATTCTACCAAAAAAAATCCCGAACAACTATTAGGACTAATAAGTGAAATCAGCAAGGCCTCAGGATTCTAGATGAGTATAGAAAAAAATCAATTTTACTTCTACATACTAGTAATAAACCATTTATAGTAGCATTTAAATATGAAATACTTAATGGTAAATTTAACAAAGTATGTATAAAATCTGTACAGGGAACACTGTAATACATTATAGAGAGGAATTAAAGAAAACCTAAATAGGCAGATATATTCATGTATCAGAAGGCTCAATAATAAAGTGTCAAATCTTTCCAAACTGGCATATAGATTTAATGCAAACCCAATTAATACCCCATTTTTGGGAGAAATTGACAAGCTCATTCTAAAATCTATATAACAATGCAAAGGGCCTAGAATAGTCAAAATAACTGAGTAAACAAAGAGGGAAGATTTAGGCTATCTGATTTAAAGACTACATTATAGACCATGAAACAAAATTGTTTGGGCTCTTCTACGTCTTCTGCATTTCCAAATTTAAAAGATTGATATATAATTAAGTATGTAAAGTGACTGGAATTCTCATACATTGCTGGTTGAAATATGAAATGGTACAGCAGTCTGGATATTTCTTATATGGTTAAACATGTACTTACCATGTGACTCATCGAATCTCCTCTTAGGTATTTACTCAACAGAAATGAAAACATCCTCACTCTAAAACTCATACTCAAATATTCATAGCAACTTTATTCATAACCTCAAAAGCTGAAAACACCCCAGCTGTTCATTTATTGGTGAAGGGACAAATCAACTGTAGTATATCCTTCCCATGGAATACTACTCAGTGACAAAAGGAACCAACTATTTATGTGACAACTTATGCTACAATGACGTTATACAAGAACATTATGCTAAGTGAAAGAAGTCAGACACAATGCTACGATTCTATTTACGTGAAATTCTAGAACTGTTAAAACTAAGTTATTGAGACAAAAAGGTCAGAGAGGGCTAAGCCTGGGGCCATCGATTACAGATGGGCCTGGAGGAATTTTCTGGGATGACAGAAATGTTCTATATTTTTGTTGGGGTGGTGATTATATAGTAGTTAAAATCTATGTAACTGAATACTTTAAATTGGTGTATTAATGTATTTACATACAATTTGTATGTAAATTGCTTATCAAAGTTGACTTACAAACCTTCAATGAATTCCCACAGGCATTAAGATAAATTCAATAAGGAAAGAAGGTCCTGTAACATCTAAACCCTACTTTCCTCTCCAGCTTAATCTTTTTTTTTTTTTTTAATTTTTAAAATTTTTATTGGAGTATAGTTGATTTACAATGTTGTGTTAACTCCGTCTTACTCTTGAGTCAGTCTCTGCCTCATTGTCTGCTCCAGCTATACAGGGCTTCTACTCATTCATTGAAACACATTCTGCTGTCCCCCAGCTGTTGATCCTTGTACCTCCTTTTTCCTCAAATGCTCCCTCTTCCCTCAACTCTTACATATCTTTAGTTCTTTCTCAAGAAAGCCATCCCCTAAATCTTGAGCTAGACTAAGACCCCTGGTATATATCCCAAGGGTACCACTACTGTTTCAGTACATTTTGTCTAATAACAATTATCTACTTTATTATTGATAATCATGTATAAAGTATGTTTTCCTCCTCTAGATAAGAAGCCCCATGAAGCCAGGGATATCTATTTTGTTCACCACTCTTCTCCCAGTGCCTGATATATATAGGAAATCCTTATATATTTGCCGATAAATCAACCAAACAAACAAAAATTTTAAAACCCTAAATGAAATATTAGCATATTGAATGTAGTAATATATTACAAATAATAAATGACATTAAGTAGGGTTTATTTTAAGAAATAAATGGAAGTTTAGTATTTCAAAGTATATTTTATATTTATTCCATTAATATAGCAAAGAAGAAAAACTATCTCCGTAGATGGGAAAAGGAATTAGAAGAAATTCAACACACCTCCCAATTAAAAAAAAATACCTCTTAGTGAACTAGAAACAGGATGCTTTAACATAATAAATATTTGAAACTAACATTGTATCTAACAGTGAAACCCTGGAGACAAGGATTACCACTATTAGTAGGCAACATTATTCTAGAAACATTAGCCAATGCAGGAAGGCCAGAAAAAAAAATCAAAAAATGACACAATTATATGTAGATTATGACTGTCTACCTGAAAAACCCAAGATCGAAT
The DNA here is from genome assembly GCF_005190385.1 of Monodon monoceros. NCBI lineage: Eukaryota > Metazoa > Chordata > Mammalia > Artiodactyla > Monodontidae > Monodon > Monodon monoceros. The sequence continues at coordinate 31,105,130 of NW_021703775.1, read as the reverse complement.
GAAGAATTTTAGTAAGCAAGTTCAGTAAGGTGACCAATTACAAAATACACAAACACGTACTGTAAAAGCAATGTATTTAAAACAATGCAGCTTTGGCATAAGTGTAGACAGATCAATGGAACAGATTACAAAAATGTAGGGAGAGACTTAAATTTTTGCCACATAAGAAATTACTATGAAACTGATCACTGGAGAAGCATGGATCATTTAATTAATTGTACTTGGACATTATGAACAAATATATTCGAATATGAAACCATGAATTGAAATAATGTTTCATATTTTATTTTCCATGGTTTCCACTTGCCTTGGCACCACAGTCCAACAATCCCAAGTAGGCCTTACCGGCATGGTGATCTGGATGGGCTGCCGTTCTCCACTCTTGGTTGGGGCCACACCTTCTGTTTCATATGTTCCTGTATATACGATTCTGTCCCCATCAGGCTCTTTAGACTTCAGTTCCAGTGGGACAAGCACACCACCAATGGAAATGTTCCTGCAATGGACTTGAGTTGACCACATATGGTAGGAATTAGCTTAGGCACCCTGTCCTGGTCTGGACCACAACTCCAGGCAAAAACCCCATAGGGTGTGGCTAACAGAGACACTGTGGTGTGGCAGAAAGTTCTGAGAGTTTAGGGGGCTTGACTTACCCAGCTAACCAGTCATGTGACCCTAGGTCAACTACTTAATCTCTCTGGACTGACATCAATATTCTCATCCAAAGTACTTGCACAAGGCTGAGTTATACTCTGTCAATGGTCTTCCTCTTTAGTTTCTCATCTGTGGAGCTATTAAAAACCTACCTATACCCACCCCATCTCAAACCCCAGAGAATAGGATTCAGTTGGTCTGGGGTGTGGTTTGGGCACTAGAAAATTTATTTTAAGGTTGCATAGGTGATTCTAATGCACAGGTAGGATTGAGAATCAATGAACTAGTTCTCTAATGGTTTTTTTCTTCTGTTCCAACAATCAGGGGTCCCATAATTTGGGGTACTCTTCCTCAAGCCAGCCACACACCAAAAATTCTCACTGGCATCATTTCTTCATGTTAGGGTAATGGTTCTCAAAGTGTCATCCCTGGACCAGCAGTATCAGTATCACCTGCCAACCATCAGAAAGCAAATTCTTAAGCTCCACTCTAGATATAGTAAACTAGAGTTTACTACATCTAGGATGGGGCTCAGCCATATGTGTTTTAACGAGCCCTCCAGGTGATTCCGATGTAGACTCAAGTTTGAGAACCACTGGGTTAGGGCACTGAAAAACTTTGATAAAATTAAAGTGTAACAAAAAAAATAGTTTTATCATTAACACAAATTTGTTTTTACATTAACTTGAAAAATAGAGAACTATCTTGAAGGAAATAGAACAGATAACTTGGTAGAAGGGGTTTTGCCAGGAAAGAAGGGAAAGAAAAAGTCTGCATTATAACCAGATGCACAGAACATTGGGGAATGTGAGGATAATGGGTGCTTGGAGCTATCAGTGATGGGGACAAGTAAATGGACCAAGAGCATTAGACACAACTCAGGTTTGGCTCTAGGTCGTTCAGTTGGAGCCTGGCATCTAGAAGGCCAATACAAGTTTGTTGAATTAACAACTACTGGAGGACACTTAAGCTATAAAAGGTGTCAGGTGGATTCAAAGCCCTCTCCACCCCACCTCCCAAGCTCAGCCAAAGGTAGATACAGTATAGGATGGTTTATTTCCTCTTTCCACGCTGGACTTTACACCATGCTTACGTGGAAGCTGAGAGGTAAAGGGTTCCAGTCCTGGATACTTCCCCATAAGCTACTGCACCCTCCTACACTGACTTGCCAGCCAGAGCCTACTGGATGCATCAACCTCTGGTAGCAGAGAAGAGATAAACCTGCCACGAATAAATAAGTATAAAAAAACCATCCTTTTGTTGTCAGGATGTTGCTAATCACCAGGCTGAACAGACAATTCGGGAGAAAAAGAAAAACACCAGGCAAGGAAAACCGGGAAACTAGGCCTAAGCAGAGGAGGCTGCCTTCCGTCTTGCTCTTCCAGTTCCGGGGTCCCAGGCTCATAAGGGTTGATGGAGAAGTGGGGAGCATCCCTCAGGAAGCCCCAATAATCACCCGCCCCCGACTTTACACCTCATTCCTCAGCCTTTCTCTTTCCTTCAGCCTCACAGAACGGGGCAGAGGACCGAGATTTTGGTAAGTGAACCCCGCGGCGAGCTTGTCCCCTCTGCCCCACCCCGGCCGCCTGCGGGTCCGCGCCGATGGCTGCACATAAGGGATGAAAATTCTACAAGGAAAGAAAAAGCCCCCAACCCCTGGCTTCCTGTCGCTGTTTTAAACATCCCACCCCGCGAGACGTGGAGGGAAGCGAGAACAGCGGAGACAGTAGTGTAAGGCAGAGGACGGGACCTAAGGTGCAGGGAGCTGACCTTATACCCGCCCCCCACTTCCTCCCCGCCAACCTCCTGGGCCTGCTGGGCGCGGTGCGAGGCAAGAGGTGCCCAGGAGAGGCTCAGGCTGTCCCGGGGGCCTCGGTCCACCCCGCGTACCCCAAGTGGGGCCGGTCAGCCGCTGCGCGCGCCCGCACTCACTCGACCTGCAGCGTGGTGGGCTTAATCTTCACCTCCACCTTGTAGGAAGAGCCCGTGAGCAGTTTGATGGTGCGGTTCTGGCCGAAGCGCTGCCCGTCCACCTTGTAGAAGACCGGGCCTTCGTTAGGCTGGATGCGCAGCGCGATGGAGAGGCGCACGAGGCCCGGCAGGTCCCCCATGGCTGGGCGCGGGAGGGCGGGCGCGGCGGCTCGGGGTGGGGGGCGGAGGACTGCGCTGGCTGCGACCCGGCGGCTAGAGCGCGGTGGGCGGAGAGGAAGCGAGCGGAGGGAGAGGGAGGTGGTGGAGAGAGGCTGCGGCTAGGAGCCCGAGCCGTCGCGGCCGTCAGCCCCGGCTTCCGAGGAGCAGCTCCCGAGGCTGTGACCCCCCCGCCCCCCTTGGCGAGGAAGCGTGCCCCAGGGACAGCTCCGAGGTCCCGAGCTCCACCATCCCCCGCTTCCCGTGCCTCGCCCTCCGCGCACCAAGGGGCTCGCTCCGGCCCGCAGGCCGCGGGCTGCTCAGCGCAGCTGGGTGGGAGAGAGTTAATCCTGTTTACGCACTACAATCCCCTCCAGCTGGGGAAGAGGACATTTTGACTCCTCCTAGAGCGGCGCGGGGCGGGGGGAGGAGAGGATTGGGAGGGAGGGGGTAGGTCCTGGGTTTAAGTGGCACTACACCAAAGGGCGACACCTCGAAATCTGGACACCCCCTCTGTCAGCGAAGGACTGCGGATACCATTGCTTGCAGATCGAGCCCCAACCAGGCAGGAGGAGGCTGAGAGGCGAAAGGGAGACGGGAAGCGGGGCTGGAAACCGTTAGCCAGTGATTTTAATCTCAGGAAACATGTCTTTCCAAAGCTTAGGGGACATGGCTGAGGGAAGGCGCAATTCCATCTAATGTGGACTGTACGCCATGCTGAACTAGGAATGTGTGCAAGAAAAAGAAAATAACCAATATATATTCAAGGGGCTACATCTTCTCATGGGTGTTTATTTCCATTATGCATATCCTTGTCTCAAGAATGACACCGTGTAATGAATCACATATATTTACACAGATCTTGTAGGATGAGCTATTAATCCTGTCACAGGTAACTGGCATGTCTCTAAGGCATACATAGGTGGTGACAGTGGCCAAGGGGAGGGATCGGTCAAAAGATTAATGGCAGGGCACCCGGTGCGACACCCGCAGAGTTTAGGTTTGCATATTAAGCATGAAGTCAGTTGACAGCTCGCGATTTTGGAGACAAGGGGAAACCAAGGGTGTTATGGCTCCACTGGGAATGACTTCGGATAGTGGAGCGTGATCACCTGCTTCAGCACCACCTGGTGGATAGTACCAGGGCCGGTGAGCACACCTGGGGAATGGAGAAACGGGTTAGTGAGGACGAATGGGTAGGGATGCGTCTATTTGGTGGTTTTTGTTTACTCAAGGTAGTACTACTTTTCTTTAGAAATAGCATCATCTCGAAGGTGTGATTTGTCTCTTGGAAATGGTTTTCTCATCTGTAAAATGGAGGGAGGGAAGCAGATGCTATCTTTTTTGGTAGGGTTGTTGTGAGAATCAAATGAGAGAATGCACATTGCAGTGCCTGACTCTAATATTTGCAATTATTATTAGGTGGAAATGCAAATGGTCGATAAGCATATGTAAGGATGCTCACCATCGCTAGCAGAAGAGCCAGAGGAAAGCAAATTGAATCAGTAATATCAAACTATTTGGCCTATCAGCTTGGCAAAATTTTAAAAGACTTAAAATTCAATGTTGGTAAAGATGTAGGGAAATCTGCCCTCTTAGAAGTAATCCGATGAATTTATTAAATTAAACCATATATATGTGTATATATCTATATCTATCTATATATCTTGAGTCAGAAATCCTGCTTTAAAAAAACCTGCCCTTCAAAAGAAATAAAGGCATCATTACATTGTATATAATTGGATATATGTAATTGTAATATGGGTGTTTATTGCAGCATTGATTGTGAAAATCAAAACCAAGCATAAACTGAATGCTAACCAATGAATAAATGGCTGGAACAGTTCTCATACACCCTTACTATGGATTTATGCCACTGTTAAAAATAAGTTGTATGTTCTATTGGCAAACATGTATATTTAAAACTATTAATGATAAAATTGGGGCAGCTACACAGTGGCAAACTGTGGAAGCCTGAGGGCAGGCATTTGTGCCTGTGTCATTCATTGCTGGATCCCTAGAATACACAGAGTAGTGCCTGGCACATAGTAGGTGCTCTGTAAATATTTGTTGAATTGAATTTCTGTCCTTGGTTTTTTTTTTGTTTTTTTTTTTCCTGCGGTACGCGGGCCCCTCACTGTTGTGGCCTCTCCTGTTGCGGAGCACAGGCTCCGGATGCACAGGCTCAGCGGCCATGGCTCACGGGCCCAGCCGCTCCGCGGCATGTGGGATCTTCCCGGACCGGGGCACGAACCCGTGTCCCCTGCATCGGCAGGCGGTCTCTCAACCACTGCGCCACCAGGGAAGCCCCATTTGCCCATTTTAAAGTGTACAGTTCTGTGGCATTAAGCACATTCACTGTTGTGCAACCATCACCAACATCCATCTCCAGAATGTTTTCATCTTCCCCACTTCAAACTTTCTTTCTTACTCAGTGAATGCTCAGAACAGTGGCAGAATGTCTGGCTGTAACACAGTGTTATAGGTTGTATCTGATTGGTGAGGTGTTTAATACTAGGCACATGATAATAACTAACAGATGTCTTTTAACATGCAGGTGTTATGGCAATTTTAATAATTTTTTTCACAAATGCAATACTGTATTTTTAAATGCACTTTAGCTGAAAACCACATAGTGCTCCACCAGATAATTGATTACTATAATAATTATATTTGCAGACTCTTACATAATTCTGTACTTTTTTCTTTTTAGTATGACTTATGTTTCCTATTCTTTTACTTACACCACAATACTACACCTGAATTAGATGGGATTCATTTGCAAGTGGTTGCAAGTAAGGTAACTCAATTCTAACCAGTTTAGGGAAAGACTGTCTGGGTATATTATGTAACAAAAGGCAGAGTGGATGAAGCAATATATAGCAGAGGGAAAGGGTCAACTGGACCTCAGGAATAACTGGAACTAGAATTTTTAGAACCAAATGTTTGGAGAGAGAGAATCATTTCCCAAAATAAGGGGTGCTCTTTCCCAAAGAAGGCCCAGTGAAGGTGCTGGGCAGGAAAAAGAAAAAAAATACAAGAACAAAAATAAATGATGGAGGGGTATTTGAGCTGAGAGGGTCTAAGTCTGGTGCCCGAACTCTGAGCCTAGTGCCTGGTAACCCTGTCATCATGGATAGCCCTTGTCAAGTTAGTCAGATTCAGCTCCCTTGACCCTGCCTAACTTTGTAGAAAATATGATGATGGAGTTCAAAGACCAAATGGGAATTTTTGATGATCTCTTGAAGTTTATTCTGCATTTAGAGTTCTCTGATTAATTAAGAAACAAATTGAATAAGGGAAGTTAGAACAACTGGGTGTTTCCCACTTCCCACCCCTCGTCTCTCTTCTCCTCCTGCACACATGTGCCCACACGCTCAGGTGACTGAAACCCCTTCACACTGAAACAGAATGCACAGTCCCAGTCACTTTCTAAATGTATAGGACATGTTTGTGGACATAAAGAAGTTCCAGTGCCCTGAAACCACAGAATACAATGCGATGATTTCCTGCTAATGGCTGGCCTGGCTCCAAGCTTCTGTTAGGATCATGTGATTGACTTGGCAGAGTGATCATTATTTTCTTGCTTTTCCTGCCTTATGTTTTTCAAAATGTCATCTTGAACAATCACAGGACCTTTAATACTGACAAGTAGCAATAAACAGTGGGATAGATTGTGCATTGTCACTTAAAGCACCATATACTGTCTGCAAAGACACTGAAAAGAGTGATTGAGGAGAACTGGAGAGTTACACAGCAGGTTAAGAAGCAGTGAATTAACTTTTTTTTCTTGAGAGGGAAAGATGCTTTAAACCACAAAATTCAGAAAATCTGACCAGTGTTTTATGGAAAATAATGTGCAGGAAAAAATTCCCCCTCTTCTTTTACTAGTTCCATATGTGACGCACAGACATTCCAAAGGCTGGAGTTAAGTCTTGGTTTCAGGGAGTGTCTTAGTACAGCAGGGTTCGTAGGCTGGGCACCCAGACAAGGGGTTGGGTTTTGAGTCAGAGCAGAGGAGTCTTGAGAGCAGCAATATGTGAAGGGTTAGTGTTAGGAGCCCAACAGATCTTGGTCTAACATAGATGCTGTATTAATATGCATGCATAAAAAATTACCCCCAAACTTAGCAGCTAAAAACAATACATACTGATTATTTTACAATTTCTGTGGGGTTAGGATTCTAGGATGATTTTATTGCAGAGTCTCCTCTCCCATAAGGTTGCATGCAAGCTGTTAGCTGAGGCTGCAGTCATCTGAAGGCTCGACTGGAAGAGGAAAATCTGCTTCCAAGCTCACTCACATGGGTGTTGTCAGGAGGCCCCAGTTCCTCTCTGATGTTGGCTGGAGGCTTCAGTTCCTTGCCATATGGGCCTCACCACACAACATGGCAGAGATCTGAGAGAGAGAGCATGCATCCGAGACAGAAATTTATAGTCTTTATAACTTCATCTTAGAAATGACGTTTAACATCACTTCTCCCACATGCTATTGTGATATGGGAAGGGACTACACATGGCCCATGAACTAAGAATGATTTTACATTTTCACATGGTTGGAAAAAAAATAAAAAGAATAATTATATTTAATGACATGTGAGAAGGACATGATTCAAATTTTAGTGTCCATAAATACACTTTCCTGGAACACAGCTATACTCACTTGTTTAGGTATTGTCTACGGCTGCTCTCACTCAGAAATAGCAGAGTTGAGTAATTGCAACCAAGACTGTATGGCCTGCAAATTCTAAAAGATTTACCATCTGGCTCTTTGCATAAAAAGTTTGCCAATCCCTGATTAAAAAAAACATTTAAAATAATGTCCTTGTTACTCATATTGGCAAAAGAATATGAAGAACTTTAAAAATTGATAGTAGAGTATATCTTAGGGATTAATATTTGTGTAATGACATAGGAATAGTCTATTAACTCTTATAGGCACTCTGATATTTCTATGTTCATTCAGCATATATCCAATTCAGATATTTAATGGACAATGTGCTATACTTCAATAGATAATGGGAGGCATTATTAAACACTTCTGGTGTTTGATGAGAACAAATTCTCCTTATTTGTTGTATTTAACGTCTATTTAATCTTTATTTTTTAAAAAATAATCTTTAAATTGTCATCTATTTTGTATAAGTTGTTAACTTTTTAAATATATGTATTACAGAAAAATCAGAGTATAATATCAAAATCAGAATATAATGAAAGCAAAACAAAGAAAAAATGTCTACAGTTTCACTTACCCTGTGGAATATAATCACTGTATATTTTAGTGTATATATTTATATATTAGAGAGACAGGACAGAAATTGTAACATTTCCTAGAGCCTTTAGTTTGATACAGTACATTTTGCATATCCAAAAATATAATATAGTATGCAGTGTTTCCCAAATGTAGTTTGACTGCCAAAACTCTTTCCTCAAAATTAATATTAATATCACCGACTGCACTAGTGTTCTATAAATGAGTGTTCCCATAAGTATTGAGAAATACTGTGTTGGATACACATCTGGGGATGTTCTCTTTTAAGTGTCATTTGTTGAGGGTCTAGAATAGACTCACATCATCTACTAGTAAGTTTTAAAATAAATAGAATCAACCTCTATTTTGCTTTAATTATGTGTAATGTACTTAGGGGGACTGTGGCCTCCTGTCCAGTGTGGACTCCCTCTTCTCTCCTCTGGGTCACCCAGCTATCTTTGGTGGGATGAGAGGCAGGAAGGGCATGGAGGCAGCAGAAAACCACAGTCCTAAGCAACTGATGCCCAATCAGGAAATCCACCAGAATGAGAGTCAGCCCAGGGTTTCTTTCTCACAGCAGTGGCGATAGGTGTGGGGCAACATAAATTCATGAACATTTGGCTGTGACCACACAAAGGAGGAAAAACAGGTGGCTCAGTGGTTTGAAACACTCCTTTTTATCCACTTTGCTTTGACTGTAACAGAACCACCGCACATCCATTTGCACGGGCTCTCAGGCCCTGCCTGATTCCCTGCAGTCTTAGTGGGGTTGCCAAATACAGTGCTCCGTGCTGGCCGACATGCAGGGAAAAAAAGCAGTTTGGAGATGAGTCCTAGGGAGATTGTGATTTTCACTGCTGCGGGCTGAGGGCCACCAAGGTTCCCGTGCTTTCTGAGGCCTGAGCATTCTACTTGAACTATGGGAACTTACTAGTGTCCTCCTAATAAATACTTTTTATTATTTAAATAACTGAAGGGTAGCAGGATTTGCCACCCTCAGATACGGCACTTTGGCATAATGATTAACTTGAGCCGAAGGCATCTGAGAAGAACTGATACAAGAAAAGCTCTCTGCTCTCCCCTATTTGCCTAAAAGTAGGACATAAGTTTACAAAGATGTACCCCACTCCTCTCTCTATCAGGAAGGTCAGAAGTTAACCACCGAGACTATTCTAGACCCTTATCAACCCAGAGAAGGCACCAGAAGAATCTACATAACGAACCTATCTGAAATTAGCTCTTATCCACTATTGACTTTCCCATATGTTTGCCTTCCCATAATCTGCTGCCTGCCCCTAGAAACCCAAAGTCTTTTTCTTTAATCTTGTCACTTCACTAGAAAATTATTGTTCTTTGCTAAGATGCTATATAAGCTCTCTGTGTATTCCCAGGTACAAATGTGATATGCCTGTCAATAAGCCTCTGTTTGTTTTTCCCCTGCTAACCTATCTTTGTCTGTCTAATTTGCAGGATCCCAGTCAATGAACCTAAGATGAGTAGAAGAAAACGAAAATTTCCTCCCCTGCATAGGTCAGAGTCAGTTTTTCTTACTGGCAACCAAATAATAATAATGAAGTTGGGATGGGTGTGGGGATGGTAATACCAGGGAATGTACACTAATGTTTCAAAAGTAACAGTTGCTATTTTTCTTCATTTTTTGTGTCTATATTTCCCACAATGAATAATGAATATTGTATTAATGTATTGCTTTTATGATACAATATGAAAATATAATCATAAAAGCAATAATGTATTGCTTTTATGATACAATATGAAAAGATAATCAAACTACTTTTACAATTGGGATCAGAGACAGAGATGGGGCCAGGCAGCTGGGATGCACTGGTTACCACAAGTGATTTTAATTTAGATCTGACCTTTTCGGGAGTTAAGGAGAAAAGTTGAGACAGGAAACACATGGGTTATTTAGTCTGATAAAAAGGACACATATTTTTCTAAGAAGACAAGGTTTTTCCTGGCACTGAACTTGAGGATGAATTTTGTATGTGTGGGTTCTTGTTTAAGGTACACTGAGTAATCTAATAGATATCTTAAGATGTGTTTTTGCAAAAGACAGAATGTTCTTAAGATGATTTTTTTATATTAGCGTGCTGTAAAAACTATGAGACATCTTAATATGGTGGAAACATTTCTGCCAGAGACCAAAATAATAAGATCGAAGTAAGTTTCATTCTCCAGATATTACCCGATACAAGTAATAGGCCCTGGCTCCCACTCTCACCTACCTCAGAGCCAAATTCAGAATTTCATTGCTTCTTCCAAAGTAGATCCAAATTCACATTATTATAAAAAATGGACATATTTGTGGTTGGTTTGTGATTCACATCCCTCACCAAACAGCAAGAACTTAATCAAACTCATCCAGTAGAGTTTGTTCCTCTTTCCAGTTACTCCATTTTGTCCTTTCTCTTCCCCAGATTACTACAAATACTCTCTGTGTTCCAGGTTTAGCTTTTGTCCTCAGCTGAAGACAATCCAGCTCTTGTCTGTCTTGTTCAATAAGACAAAAGCCTAGTTTGGTTAGTGGAATAATTTCCATTTATTGTTCTCAAGCAAGACCCTTAATGCCTTACCAACCTACCAAGAAATGAGATCTGAAAGTCTTCTGCTTTTGACATGATGGTGGACCAGATATCTCCTCTTACAAAAAAACCAGAACTTACAAAAAGCACAATTTTTATTATATTGCTTGTATCACAGCAAACAGAGAACTTTCCAAAGGAAAAAACAAAACCTCAGTGACTCTCGTGCCTCTGAGAAGACAGAGTTGAACAGGAGGGAAATGAAATCACAATATCAGCCCTGCAATCCAGAAACTAAGCTGTTAGGTCAGTGGCAAGATGGAGGAGGGAGAGGAAGGGAGGGATGAGCCCAGGACTCCTGATGCTCCAAATATGGGTTAAAAGTGGTTGCAGGTTCGCAGCAATCCCAAGCTCCTGGAAGACGTGAATAAAAATCATATCTGGAGGAAGCATCCTCAACTTGGGCCACAGATTTTAAACAGATGAATATCAACCCAATGTCAGCTTACAGTCAAAGATCACCAAAGCCATCTAGATAAAAGAAAACAATGAGATTCCATACAAACAATAAACAACAAATTTAGACTACCAAGAACTCCAGATATTAGAATATCAGACAACAACTATAAAATAGCTATGGATGAAATGTCTAAAGAAATAAAAGATGAAATCACGATGATGTGGTAGGTCAAAAGAGACTATAAAATAGACTCAGTTGGCTATGAAAAAGAAGTTTAAAGTCAATGAGACCAAGTAGCAGCAATCCCTTTCCAAAAAATATTTGGGGATAGAATCAAATATTCACCAGCAGTAGAATGGATAGGTTTTGGACAATAAAATACCATACTTCAATAAAAACTAGAGCTATATGCAATAATATAAATGCATCTCTCAATGCCAAACAAAAGAAACAAGATCCTCAAGAAATACAAATAATAGGATTCCATATAGTTCTAAAACAAGCAAAATTAAGCTACAGTAATCAAAACCGTATGGTACTGGCATAAAGACAGACATATAGACGATAGAATAGAATAGAGAGCCCAGAAATAAACTCTTGCATATATGCTCAAATGATTTTCAGTGGGGCAAAGTATAGTCTTTTCAACAAACGGTGTTGGGAAAACTGAATATCCTCATGCAATAGAATGAAGTTGAACTCTTAACTAACGCCATAAAAAATTAACTAAAAATGAATCAAAGCCTTAAATGTAAGACCGAAAACTGTAGAACTCTTAGAAAAAAACATAGGGCAAAATCTCTGTGACATTAGATTTGGCAATGATTTCTTGAATATAACACCAACAGCTCAGGAAATAAAAGTAAAAATAGATTAATTTGACTGCATCAAAATTAAAAACTTCTCTGTGTCAAAGGACACAATCAACAAAGTGAAAAGGCAACCCATAGAATTGGAGTAAATATTTGTAAATCATATACCTGATAAAGGTTAATATTTCAGAATATATAAAGAATTTCTACAACTCAACAACAAAAACTCAAATAACTATTTAAAAATGGACAAATGACGTGAATAGACATTTCTTTAAAGAAGATATAAAAATGGCCAATAAGGTGCAGCCACTGTGGAAAACAGTAGGCAAGTTCCACAGAAAACTGAAAATAGAACTACCATATGATCCAGCGATCCCACTCTTGGGCATAAACACGGACAAAACTATAGTGGTTAGAGATACACTTCTGTGTGTGCATTTACATGTGCATATAAATTACAAAGGAAAACACAGTTATTATCAAACAGTCAAGATAATGGTCATCTCCAGGAAGAGGGAGAAGTTTATGCTATGGAAGGGCGTATGTGGTTTCTAGGCTGCTGAGAATATCCTATTTCTTGACTTGGGTGATGGTTACACACACATTCACTTTGTAATTTTTCTTTAAACTGTTCCTATGTTTTATTCATATATATAAAAGTTTTAATGTTTTTCTTTAAAACGTGTGTATACATATATACATATATATGTGTATATATACCCAGTAGTGAATAAAACATAGAAACAGTTTAAAGAAAAATTACAAAGTGAATGTGTGTGTATATATGTATATGCATGTATATATGTATATGCATGTACATATGTATATGCATATGTATATATACATGTCTATGTATACGTATGAGTTTATTTCTTTTTCCTTTTGTAACAAATTACAACGAAGTTAGTGGCTTAAAACAACATAAATTTATCTTACAGTTTGGAGCTCAAAATGTTTCTTCTGATGGCTCTGGGCGATCCCTTTCCCTGCCTTTTCTAGCTTCTAGAGGCCACTTGTACTCTTGGCTCGTGGCTCCATCATCTATCTTCCAAACCAGCAGCGTAGCATCTTCCAGTGTCTCTCTCTGCTTCTGTCATCACATCGCCTTTTCCTGATTCTGACCCTCATGCCTCCCTCTTACAAGGACCCTTGTGGTTACACTGGGCCCAACTGAATAATCAGGATAATCTCCCATTTCAAGATCCTTAATTTAATCACACTTGCAGGGGTTCTCTTGCCATGTAAGGTAATAGGATCATATTCACAAATTCCAGGGATTAGACTGTGGACATCTTTGGGAAGCCATTGTTCAGCTTACTGCAAAGTGTTTAATTTTTGGGGGTCAATTTTTGTATTTTTTATTAAGTTTTGAGATTTCTTCATCTGTTTTAGTCTTAATACAGAAGTGATCTGCAAATGTTTTCTCCGGATAGATGCCTTGTCTTTTCATTTTCTTAGTGGTGCCTTTTGAGGACCTCAGTTGTTAATTTTGAAGAATTCCAATTCGTTTTTCTTCTGGATCATGATTTGCTGTCATATCTAAGAAATCTTTGCCTAATCTAAGATCTCAGCAAAATTTTTTCCTATTTTTCTTCTGCAAGTTTCTTTTTTTAAATTAATTTATTTCTTTTTGGCTGCCTTGGGTCTTTATTGCTGTGCGTGGCTTTCTCTAGTTGCGGCGAGCAGGGGCTACTCTTCATTGCAGTGCGCAGGCTTCTCATTGTGGTGGCTTCTCTTGTAGAGCACGGGCTTTAGGCACACGGGCTTCAGTAGTTGTGGCTCGCGGGCTCTAGAGCACAGGCTCAGTAGTTGTGGTGCACAGGCTTAGTTGCTCTGTGGCATGTGGGATCTTCCTGGACCAGGGCTCGAACCTGTGTCCCCTGCATTGGCAGGCAGATTCTTAACCACTGTGCCACCCGGGAAGCCCAGCAAGTTTTTTAGTTTTAAGCTTTACATTTAGAGTTATTATCTATTTTGAGTTAATTTTTATATAAGGTGTGAGTCATAGGTCTTAAAAAATTTAAGGTTTAACCATATGGTATCATTTATATGTGGAATCTAAAATATGACACAAATCACCTTATCTACGAAACAGAAACAGACTCACAGACATAGAGAACAGACTTGTGGTTGCCAAGGGGAAGGGTAGAGGTGAGGGAGGGATGGATTGGGAGCTTGGGGTTAGCAGATGCAAACTATTATATATAGAATGGATAAACAACAAGGTCCTACTGTATAGCACAGGGAACCATATTCAATATCCTGTGATAAACCATAATGGAAAAGAATATGAAAAAGAATGTATATGTATAACTGAATCACTTTGCTGTACAGCAGTAATTAATGCAACATTGTAAATCAACAATACTTCAATAAAATACATTTTAAAAATAAAAATGTAAATCTTGAATGAATGATGCAAAGACCAAAATATAGTGAGAATTTATCAGCTGCAGGGGTGGTTAGTATTGGATGCTCTGTACTAGCAGCCTCTTGGCCGTAGTATTCCTTCCAGAGCACCTAGGTTTCTGTCTTCAAGTATGACAACTGTACTGAAGATAAAAATTATATTTGTGTTCAACAAAACATAAAAAATCCCTAAACAATGTTCCAAAATAACAACAACAAACAAAAACACCTTCCTTAGAAACCAGTTTGTGATGATAAATATTCTTTTCTCTACCACATTTTAAAATGTTTAAATAAAGGATTTATTACAGACACTGAACAAGAATAAGACCAGCTTACATTGTACTCTTTGTTTGAGGAGTTATCTAAGGAGACCTGAACTGAACAGTATACTTTTTTCTATCCCGGTGATATTTAAATCGATGTCTTAGCATATTGCTTGTTTGGCTGGTCCCTTAATGCATCTCTTTGTTTATGTGTCTCTTCTCAGGTTTCCATGATGGAAAGAGATTTCCCCCTTATTATTGTATTCTAATATTTTGATCTTATTTGGTTGAAATTTGGGAGAGGAGGGAAATGAAATAGGAGTTCTCAAAACACTCTGGACCTTTAAATGCTTAAAAATTATTTTTATGTCTACGTCTGCCTTTTTGATGTTGTCCACTGTGTTTGCTTTATACAAATAGTATAAAGCAAATACAGATAATTTCTAAATGAGCACTCTCAAATGCTAAATGCTACAGGATCAGAGATGGGAGAACATGGGTCCTGGCACTAGGTAGGTCTGGGCTTCAATCCCAGCTTTGGTGCTTATCAGACTTTAGAGAGTTTCTTAGTCTTGCTGAGCCTCAGATTTCCCTTCTGCTAAATGGAGAAAATTATACCTTCCTTGGATGCACAGACTAGGTGCTTTATAATCCTAGTTATTTGGAGGAGGCCATGGGGCTTGAGAGGAGGCAGAATTCGGGGCTGGATCTTGAGGGATGGATGGGATGCTTTCTCTGACTTTTGCTTTTCACCAGCTTCTTTGTCTCTGTGACAAAGTAGCATCCCTCCTCCACTGCCTGCCTTTGCTGTTACCATGGTGATCCAGGTTCCATTTAGCCAGAGTTTGTGACAGGACAGATTGGTTTTGCGATTTGTGAAATCTCACTCTCTAAAATAAGGACCAGGCAGTCACGGCAGCAGTAACAACATGGTGTTGGGTAGAGCTTCTGCAACCTCTCAGTCACACAGTAAGTGGAGAAGCTATTGTCAGCCTGGGCTGGTGCTGTCTTCTTTTTAATATATATTTTTTAATTTTTTTGGTTGCGTTGGGTCTTTGTTGCTGCGCGTGGGCTTTTCTCTAGCTGCGACGAGTGGGGGCTACTCTTCGTTGTGGTGCATGGGCTTCTCACTGCGGTGGCTTCTCTTGTTGCAGAGCACGGGCTCTAGGCGCACAGGCTTCAGTAGTTGTGGTGCTCGGGCTTAGTTGCTCCGCGGCATGTGGGACCTTCCCGTACCAGGGATTGAACCCATGCCCCCTGCATTGGCAGGCAGATTCTTATCCACTGCGCCACCAGGGAAGTCCCGGTGCTGTCTTCTTATTTTAATTTTTATTGGAGTATAGTTGATGTACAATGTTGTGTTAGTTTCAGGTATACAACAAAGTGAATCAGTTATACATTTACATATATCCACTCTTTTTTAGATTCTTTTCCCATATAGGCCATTACAGAGTATTGAGTAGAGTTCCCTGTGCTATACAGTAGGTCTTTATTAGTTATCTATTTTATATGTAGTAGTGTGTATACGTCAATCCCAATATCCCAATTTATCTCTGCCCCACCCTTATCCCCTGGTAACCATAAGTTTGTGTTCTACATCTATAACTCTATTTCTGTTTTGTAGATAAGTTCATTTGTACCCTTTTTAGGAGGGGCTGTCTTCTGGACTGATAAGATATAGCAGTTGAAGATTGCCATTAGCTTTTGTTTCACTTTCCTTCAGTTTCTTTTTTACATCACATGCCTTTGTGTTCCGCCCTTTCTACCATCAAAGGCCTGCTCTTAGCTCATTTGTTCTTACTCAGCTGACATAGTAGAAGTCATGTAGTGGGCCTTAAACTTAGAGGTTTCTTAGAATTGGTTTCAGAAAACTTTTTATTATGGAAAATTTCAAACATTAAAAAGTAGACACTACTCATCACCCAACCTCAGTAATTATCAATTCTTGGCCAAAGTTTACCTCTTTGCAATTTCACCCTCACCCATATTTTTGAAGCAAATCCCAGAAATTGTATCACTTAGTCCATAAATAATTCAATAGAATCCCTAAAAGATAAGAATCGGTGTGTGTGTGTGTGTGTGTGTGTGTGTGTGTGTGTGTGTGTGTAAAACAGGACCACAATACCATTTACAATGACCTTGGAGATACCCTTCATCACTCTTGGAGAAATTATGAAGAATAAAATTATTGACTTGTGTTTCTTCTCATGAAGGTTTAACTGCAACAAGAATTTCTTTCCTGTAATAAAAAACTAGAAAATTAAACAAAATATATGTGACAACTATTGCTAGACAGTGGATGGCAGGTAGCATAGGACTGTGAAATACACAAGGGGAGCCCTATGGTAGAGTCCCAGCTTGCCGTCTGTGGCCACTTCCAGGCTGTGGTGCAGGAAGGAGAATGGAAACAGAGCCTAGTGGACACACTGGATTGAGGAGCAGAGATCAGAATTATTGGAGACTGGCTAGAATTTGCAGGGCAGAATATCAGTGAGGGGGGGATTGGCAGGGGGACGGGGGGTGGGGAGAGAGAGAGAGAATGAGGATGCTCTGGATATCTGCAGGGCAGTCGCTGAGAATCTTTGGCTAACTGATCGTGTGGAGTGAAATTCCATGAGATGAGGAAAGAACCACCAGAAAGCACTAGGTTGAATAATTCCTGGAACTCACACAAGGCTGCGAATGGTTTGCATTGCTAGCAACCAGAGTGGAAAGACCTTGTAATAGTTGCAGCTCCTTTGTTGTAAATTACCTTTGATTTGGTGAAAATAAGCAGTTAATGGGCCAAAGTCTATAAAAAAAAAAAAAAAACTTGTGTAGATAAGTATTGTCTGAATTAGAGCCCTGATACAGAGCCCACCCTATGATAACCGGTTAGCAGGAACCGTCTTCTATTAAATTTCATGATCATTCTGAGTGATATAAAGATAGGCAATGCTGTAACCCTATCTTTTAAGTTTATTTCTCAATGAATTTTAACAATTTTTGGATCAGCCGTAAGCTTCTCCTCATCTGTTCATTTGTTATATAGGAAATAGAAAAAAATGTGTCTTTCTCTGCTTTAATATATGTACTTTTAGCTGTTATCTAACTATGATCAGAAAGCTTAATACAAACACCTTAAAAGCTGTTATTTTTTATCAGCATCCCTCCGCTCAAAATTATTGATTGGTATTCAACAACTTCATAGGGAAGACCAAGACGATTAATTACTTTTGGTATATTACTTTTCAATCTTCTGTCTTAGTGGGATCACTATGATTCTGTGTTGTTTAACATCCGCCTGTCTACTGCATCCCACTCCCAGCTTT
This sequence comes from Monodon monoceros, assembly GCF_005190385.1. Classification (NCBI taxonomy): domain Eukaryota; kingdom Metazoa; phylum Chordata; class Mammalia; order Artiodactyla; family Monodontidae; genus Monodon; species Monodon monoceros. The sequence continues at coordinate 31,087,295 of NW_021703775.1, read as the reverse complement.
GTTCAGGGCCTTTTTTTTTCTTACTGTGGCATGTTCATGTCCCTAAGAGCATCTAGAACACTATACTTCGGGAAGCAGATAATAGAGCTATCCTAGTAATGTCTGCTTTTGTACTCTTCTAGTTCAAAATCACTATTGCCTATGATATACAACCTTGACTAATCATTCACATATTTATATATATGGTAGAGTGGACCACCAACTGTTTTCCAAGAAGAATCTCTGTCCTGGCATAAAAAAACCCTGCAACCACCAAATGCAGAAGTGGTATATTCATCTGTAAGGTGTGAATTATTTGTGCATTTGACTGGAGTTAGCCTGTGAAGATGGAAGCAATATTTTTTTTTTGGAAGAAATATTAATCTTTTTACACAAAGGATAATATGCAGTGTCATAGTTGTGTACCCTGCTCTTTTCCACTTAGCAATATACTCATTCATCCATTCATTTATCATTTAAATATTATTTATAGAGTTCTTAATATGTGCCAGGTCCTGTTCTAGACGCTGGGCAAGCAGCCTGCTTTATGATGCTTTGTCTTGCCACCAAGAGTAGCTCCACGTTCAGACTGGCAATCCAATTGGCAGGACTCAGTGGGACTGAGTCTAGCAGTAAGGTTACTCTGTCAATGGAAACAGGTCATGGAAAGCAGCACACAAACTTCTTTGGGCTCATCAGTGATCCAGCAGGGAGTGCAAACATAGTTTCCATGAACAAGGTCAGGGTATGTGCGATTCATCTTGAAAAAGAGACTTTTCTGCCCTAGTTCCCCTCCTGTCTCTTTATATGATTCCAGTTATGTCAGCCCAAGGCTTGAGTGCCCATTTGCTGCTCTCTCAGTAAACAAGACAGATAACAAAAATGTAGTATGTAGTGGTCCACATTTACGCAAGGAAGTAGAGCTGTGAGCAAGCAAACCCAGGATCAGCTCCCCAAGCAAGTCTGCTGCTCACCCTTTACTTACACATGTGCACTCGAGGGGGAGACAGACAAAACAAATTGTATATCGGTAGGTGCTATGATGACCAAGAAGGAGAAAGAAATAGAGGATGATGCAAGGTGCTACTTTATACTTTGAGGAGGGGAGTCCTTGTATACTTGTTATTCGCACACTGGTAAGTATATCCATAGGATTTTTGCTCAAAAGCAGATTTGCCAGGTCAAAGAATATGAGCTTTCTGGCATTTTGATTTAGCCAAATTTTCTTCTGTAGAGTTTGCTCTCCTTTATACTCCTACCAGCCACGTGCCTATTTCCCTACATCTTCAGCAATACAGGATGCCATCTAACTTTTGACCCTGAGCCATCTGATATGTAAAGAATTGCATCTCATCTTTTTTCGGGTTCACACATTTTTCATAAGTTTAAGAATCATTTGAACTTCCTTTCCCATGACCTGTTCATGTTCTCTAACCATTTTCTATTGTCTTTACCTTATTTCTTTGTGTGAATGTTTAGTACATCAAGGAAATAAGTCTTTTGCCTGGGATATGTAATAAAATATTTTTTTCGATTTGACACATTTTTTGCTTTGTATGTGATGCTTTTTTCATACATAGTTTTTTTTTTAATTTTTATGTAATTTAATCTATCAACCTCTTATGGCATCACCACTCTGGGATTATAAAAATAATTTTATCTCATATTTTCTGAGAGGAATTTCCAGATATCATTTTAAGTATTTATATTTTGATCCATCTCTGGAATTTATTTTGACATAAGGTGTGAAATGTAGAATATATATATATCTGTAGAATATATATATCTGCTTTTTCTATATGTCTATCATCACTTTGATTTATTGAATAACAACTTGATATAATTTCAGAGCATATACATCTGCTCTTAATTGGCCACCTAGAATATACACGTTTTAGGCCTTTGCCAAAGATTATAACCTCAAATTTTTACTGCTAAACTTTTATCTTAAGCACTTTGATGAAAGATGATTTACATGGAAGATTGTTTAAAGGATATTCCTCTGAGATTTTATATAGGTGTGTGTGTGTTCAAGTTTTATTTCTGCATTAAGACAGTTTTATATATAACTCCTATTGGTTTTTGTTTTTTTTTTGCGGTACGTGGGCCTCTCACTGTTGTGGCCTCTCCCATTGCAGAGCACAGGCTCCGGACGCGCAGGCTTAGCGGCCACGGCTCACGGGCCCCTCCGCGGCATGTGGGATCTTCCCGGACCGGGGCACGAACCCGTGTCCCCTGAATCGGCAGGCAGACTCTCAACCACTGCGCCACCAGGGTGAGCCCTTTGAAGATGAGCATTTATTTCCTTACCTCAGATTTGTTGAGAGATTTTAAGAAATTGCTATACAAAATCCAAGATTGCATTTATCGTAGCGATATTTTATTCAGTGACTTCTGTATAAAAAACACAGTAAGCATTTTTTTTTTAAATGAAGAGTCAATGAAGCTTTGTTTCTGCTTTTGAAATGGTGACTCTTTTTGGGGTGGGGTTGATGTGAATTTAATAATTGATTTCTCTTGGCTGCCAAGCACCTGAGGGACGGTATGCCAGGTATTGTGTGGAGCTTGTAGGCTCTGGAATGAGACAGATCTGGATCAAATCCCATCCCATTGTCCTTATGAGCTGAGCTGCCTTGGGCAAGCCATTTGTTTATTTATTTGTTTATTTATTTATTATCTGAGTGTTCTCATTTATTTTTATGAATAATGTGTGTCCTTTAAATAATTTTTTAATTGAACTATAGTTGATTTACAATGTTTCAGGTGTACAGCAAAGTGATTCAGTTATACATATATATAGATTTTTTTCCATTATAGGTTATTACTGGATATTGAATATGGTTCGTTGTGCTATACAGTAGGTCCTTGTTATTTATCTATTTTATATATAATACTGTGTATCTGTTAATCCTGAATTCCTAATTTATAGCTCTTCCTCCTTTCCCCTTTGGTAACTATAAGTTTGTTTTCTGTGTCTGAGTCTGTTTTGTAAATAAATTCATTTGTATCATTTTTTAGATTCCACATATAAGTGATATCATATTATATTTGTCTTCCTCTGTCTGACTGACTTCACTTAAGATGATAATCTCTAGGTCCTTAGGCAAGTCACATAACTTCTCTGTGCTCACTGCCTCACCCGCAAGCCAGGTATAATAACAGTTGCCTCGTTAGATTGGGAGGATTAGATGAGGTTAAAATAAATGAAGGGTTAGCACAATGCCAGAACATAGTAAGCGTTCAATAAATCTTAGCTTATTATTATTATTATTGATTCGTGTTGATCAAAATGTTAAGAAGTATGCCATTTTAAAAATGGTTTATAGCATTTGGAAGATTAACGTAAGTCTTAGATGCATTGACATCTCTCCTTCCCAGGAGGAGCTGAATTATTTCTCTTTTGCTATTGTCCTTAACATCCTAGAAACCAGGGGCTTGAAAAAGATCAAACTGTCAAAAAACAAACAAACAAAGCAAATGTGAGTGAATCCTGTTCATTTCATAGAATCATAGAATCTAGGTGTCAGAAAGGAATTTAGATGTTATTTGGTCCAGTTTCCCTTCCCAGAGTTATTTGCTAAATATTTAAACAAACCCCAATTTTAACTTTTTCCCCTATAAATGAGACTAAGGTGTCTTTTTTTTTGCGGTACGCGGGCCTCTCACCATTGTGGCCCCTCCCGTTGCGGAGCACAGGCTCCGGACGCGCAGGCTCAGCGGCCATGGCTCACGGACCCAGCCGCTCCGCGGCATGTGGGATCTTCCCGGACCGGGGCACGAACCCGTGTCCCCTTCGTCGGCAGGCGGACTCTCAACCACTGCGCCACCAGGGAAGCCCTAAGGTGTCTTTTGAAAGAAATGGGAAGTCAGTTTGAATCCGAACGAAATGTATATTTATTATTTCTAATTTGTCAAATATTTTCAGAACCAAATCAGGATCTGATATTTCACTTGGTTTAATTCTTTTGGGAAACACTTTCCTCCATCTTTCATGGGAGGTTAGCTGCTAGAGGGCGGGAGATCTCGCAGCGCTCCTGGCACCCACTCAGACCTGGTACCCACTGCGGTCCTGCACGGTCAGGCAGTAATCAGCAACCACTACCGCTGCTGCAGAGAGGACGTTGTGCGGACCCGGGAATAACAGCTCTGAGTTGATGATGTCAGTAACTTTTAAAATAGCTTATTTAAAAATCTCTTCCATGACCTCAGCTACACTTAATGCCACTTAGCTCATCTAGACATGGGCAGGAAATGTAAGAAGGATAGGTGACAACTGGAACTCCAAGCAGCTATATCTCCAGAAGCCCATTTTAGGAAAGAACTTGTCTGAACAAGTTGAAGATTGAAGATACACTTGGTATCAAGTGACCATGATGTAGATATAGAACTTGTGTATCCCCAGCCCTGCAAGTCTGGGGAAAATCTAGCTATGCAACAACAGTTGTACATGGTATTTCTCAAGCTCTGCACATACCTTCTGTGATGGGAGCTCTGGCTCCCTTCTCTGGTCCCCTGTGTATTTTGGAAATTCTGCAGGAAATGATTCGTGGGGACTCATGGACAGCTCTATCAGTTACTGTGTGTTTCCCCCATTGGCCCTTCTTAGCATTCTCTCCTGCAGCTCAGGCTGCCACCGCAGCAGGCCATGCCTCCCTAGGTCTGCTGCATTCAGGCCGGGGATTCGTAATGCCAAAGGTGCTGATGTCTGCACTGAGAGCACTTCCCCCACTTGCGTAGCCACTTGCAGAGGGTGCCACTGCCAGTCCCTGACAAGCTGTGCTTAGTCTTCTGGAGCCTTCAGTGTAGCTGAAGCAACACCAAACCAGAGGGCATATTTATCTGTTCATTGGACACCAAAGCTATACCCCCAAATCTCCAGCAATCTATACCTGTTACTATTAAAATTTTTATAGACCATTATTAAACATGCTCTTATTAAAATATCGACAGTTGATTCCACAGCACCTAGATCATCACAGAATTCAACAACTTTGCAGCCTAATAATAATTCCAAGTTTGGGGCTTCCCTGGTGGCGCAGTGGTTAAGAATCCTCTTGCCAATTCAGAGGACACGGGTTCAAGCCCTGGTCCGGGAAGATCCCACATACCGGGGAGCAACTAAGCCCGTGCGCACAACTACTGAGCCCACGTGCCTAGAACCCATGCTCTGCAACAAGAGAAGCCACCGCAATGAGAAGTTCACGCACCACAATGAAGAGTAGCGCCCTGCTCACTGCAACTAAAGAAAGCCCACACAGCAACGAAGACCCAACGCAGACAAAAATAAATTAAAAAAAAATTAAAATAAAGTTCCCTTTAAAAAAAAATTCCAAGTTTGTTCTGCAAAAATTAGCACATAAAGTTTTGAACTGGTTCACTCCTGGTTTTTTTCCCACTTATTTCTATTGAATGCCTTTATTTCAGTCTATACATGCTTTGTAATTCATTTAACCAACATTTTTTTCTTGCACATTTAGATTTCCCCCTAACTTCTCATTACAGTGGTCCCTTGGTACCAGTGGGGAATTGGCTCCAGGGACCCCTCTCAGATACCCAAAATTGGCAGACACTCAAATCCCTTATATAAAATGACATAGTATTTGCACATAACCTATGCACATCTTCCTCTATACTTTATTTTTTTTAATACATTTATTTATTTATTTTTGGCTGGGTTAAGTCTTCGTTGCTGCTCGTGGGCTTTCTTTTTAGTTGCAGTGAGCAGGGGCTACTCTTCATTGCGGTGCGCAGGCCTTCATTAGGGTGCCTTCTCTTGTTGTGGCGCACGGGCTCTAGGCGCGCGGGCTTCAGTAGTTGTGGCACACGGGCTCAGCAGTTGTGCCTCATGGGCTCTAGAGCAAAGGCTCAGTAGTTGTGGTGCACAGGCTTAGTTGCCCCACGGCATGTGGGATCTTCCTGGACCAGGGCTCGAACTGGTGTCCCCTGCATTGGCAGGCGGATTCTTAACCACTGCGTCACCAGGGAAGCCCTTCACGTATACTTTGAATCATCTCTAGATTACTTATAATGCCTAATACAAAGTAAATGTTATGTAAATAAATAGGTGCTGGTGCTTAGAAAATTCAAGTTTTACTTTTTGGAAATTTCTGGAATTTTTTTTTCTGAGTATTTTCTATCTGCGGTTGGTTGAATCCTTGGATTTGGAACCTGTGGATATGGAGGTTCATATTATAAACCACACTGCACAGGACATCCTCATGGCTATATTTCCCCCTCACAACTATAATTATTTCCTTAAGGGGGAAAATTCCTGATTGCTGAGTCAAAGGAGTTGTATTTTTTTAAGGCTTTTGCTATACACGATCTAGTTGCCCTCTGCAATGGTGGGACTGATTTACACTCCTACCATGCTCTTGACAACTCTGAGTAAATCATTAAAATAAATGCTTACTTCATTTATATGTAATTACTGCAAGAATACATGCACACTGTAACAAGTTCAAATCGTAAGTGATTAAAGTGGAAGGTGAAAGCCTTCTGACTTCCCCGACTTCCTAAAACATTTGGGGTTATGTTAACAGTTTTTTTTTGTTTGTTTGTTTGGTTGGTTTTTTAGTTTTTAGTTTTTTGCAGTGAAAGCACAGGGTCCTAACCACTGGACCGCCTGGGAATTCCCAAGGTTAACAGTTTTGTGTGTTTCCTTCCACTTTCCTGAGCAGTGCACCTAGAATAAGGCAGTTCTGAGACTTTGGCATTTACCTGCTCTGATGTGATGAAAAAGACCCTGTTGAAATATAAAATCACTGCTTTTAATGGAAAACACTTAAAATATCAATTCACCCTATTTCATTTCCATATTTATTTCATTCCTTTCTGTACTGTTTAAAATGTTTACTGGTTTGTACTATTTTGATAATCCAAAAAAATCCATGAGCATATTTACAAAATTGTTAGAATTGGGATGACCTCTAAGGGATGTCGCCTGTTCCCCAAAACTATAAAAAACAAATTTGTTATATTTATTATAGTGTATGCATATGACAGAGTGCTGAGAAAACTGTTAGAAATTTAGTTGAGGGGTTTTCTGTTGCTGTCTAGAGTTAAGGACAAAGGATCATACTGTAGCCTGTTCCCCTAACCTGCAAAAAGTAGGAGTTCCCTCCCTCAGATTAGGAGAGGACAAAATGGCAGGCACATGGGCTAAACTGGGCTTGCCACCTGCTTTTAAATGGCTCGCAAGCTAAGACATTTTTAATAGAAAAATCAAAAGAAGATTAATATTTAGTGATACACGAACATGGTATGAAACTCAATTTCAGAGTTCACACAGAAAATTTTACTGGCACATATCTACACTCATTCATTCATTCACATATTGTCAATGGTGATGTTTGTGTACTTAAATTTTGAGAGGTACCAACCACATTGTTCCCCAAAGAGATTTTTACTAATTTATATTTTCACTAACAGTATATGGAAGTGCACTCATGCTCTCACCATTATAAAAAAAAATTTAAGTCTGATGGGCAAAAAATGGCACATCCTAATTGTTTGAAGTTGCATTTTAGTTTTTAATTGAAGTATAGTTCATTTACAGTATTGTGTTAGTTTCAGGTGTACAGCAAAGTGATTCGGTTATACATATGTATGTATATATCTATATTCTTATTTTTCTGATTCTTTTCAATTATAGTTTCAAAAGATATTGCATATAGTTCCCTGTGCTATACAGTAAAACCTTGCTGTTTCTTAAGTTGCATTTTTAAAATTACTACTGAAGTGGGAATTTTTTCATCTTTATTGGTCATTTATACTTATTTTGTGAAATGCTTTTTCATATCTTTTGACCCTTTTTTTCTCTTGGGTTTTTTTCTACTAGATTGGTAGGAGTCCTTCCTGTATTATGAAGAGTAACTTTTTGTATTTCATACTTATTTCAAATATTTTTCCAGTTTGTCATTTATGCTTTCACTTAAAAAAAAAAAACCCTAGTATTTACTAAGCACTTACTATTCAATACATACCAGATACTCACCTAAGAGCTGTGCATACATTACCTCATTTCCTTCCCATAGCAAGTTTATGAGATGGAGACTATTATTTTATTTATTTATTTATTTTAGGAATTTATTTTATTGAAGTATAGTTGATTTCCAATGTTGTGTTAATTTCTGCTGTACAGCAAAGCGATCCATTTATACATACATATACATTCTTTTTCATATTCTTTTCCATTATGGTTTATCACAGGATATTGGCTATAGTTCCCTGTGCTATATAGCAGGACCTTGTTGTTTGTCCACTCTATATATAATAGTTGGCATCTTCTAACTGAGGCAGGGACTATTATTACCCTAGTGTTAAAAACAAGGAAACAGAGTCTTAGACCACATGGCTAGGGAATAGTCGAGCTGGGATTAGAACCCAGACAGCTGGGTCTGGTGCCATAATCTTCGCCACTCTTCCATACGGCCTTCTTTGCAGGCATCACCCAACATCTCCTGTCATCTTCACAATAGTCCTAGAGGTGGGTGCCGTCGCTATCTGCATTTTACAGATGAGGAAATGGAGGCTCAGAGAGGTCAGGCCATTTGCCCAAGGTGAGAGGTAGAGCTGGAATCTGAAAGTGAATCTATCTCCAAAGTCTGTGTTCTTACAGTTTCCCAGCATCTCCCACTTTGAGGACCTTTCCCAAATGGAGGAGCTCTCAGCAGGGTTGGCTGAGCTCAGAAGGGCTTGGGAAGACCTTGCTAGGAACTGCAGGAGTCACAAGGCTTTGTGTTCAGGCCTCCTGAGCTCCTTTAAGCCCCACCCAGTTTTCTGACCTTGCTTATTTAGAAAACTCTCTTCCTCCATCCTAAACTTGCCCGTGCATCACAGTGGGATATGGCATTTATGCGCTGGTCAGTCTCTAATGGGACCCTTGAGTCTGTAGGACACTTGTATCTCACAAGGCCCCTTTCTCCTTGTTCTGGACCACATCCTGCCTCCTACCTACTCTTGTTTTTGGAAACAAAAATTAATGTGAGTGCGCGTGGGTGGTGCTTGAATACACCATCTGTGTGAAAGGAGATTTCAGGGTCTGTGTTATGTGCAGCCTTCAAAAACATTCACCTTATGGTGGGAGCTGGAGCTTGAATACACCATCTGTGTGAAAGGAGATTTCAGGGTCTGTGTTATGGGCAGCCTTGAAAAACATCCACCTTATGGTGAGAGCTGGAGCAGGCATGTCAGGCCATGGGATGGAAATTATGTGTCAAGGACGTAGAACAACCAGATCAAAGGGGGTCTGGATCCCAACCCCCCAGAGCTGTATTGCGACACTGGATTGTTTAGGTTCAGCTTGTCATATGAGAGAGGAATAAATGTATCTTGTTTAAGCCTCTGTTTTATTTGTTTTATTTATTTATTTATTTTTCTGCGGTATGCGAGCCTCTCACTGCTGCGGCCTCTCCCGTCGTGGAGCACAGGCTCCGGACGCGCAGGCTCAGCGGCCATGGCTCACGGGCCCAGCCGCTCCACGGCATGTGGGATCTTCCTGGACCGGGGCACGAACCCGTGTCCCCTGCATCGGCAGGCGGACTCTCAACCACTGCGCCACCAGGGAAGCCCAGCATACATTTTCTGTCAGAGGCAATAGAGTAAATATTTTAGGTTTTGTGGGTCACATGTTGGTCACAACTGCCAAACTCTACCTTTTAATGTAAAAGTGGCCGTAAACAAGACAGAGATGAATAAGTGGCTCTGTTCCAGTAAAACCTATTTATGACCCTGAAATGTGAATTTCATAAAATTTTCATATGTCACAAAATCTCCCTTTTTTTTTTTTTAACCATTTAAAAATGGAAAAACCATTCTCAGCTGATAGGCCCTACGAAAAACAAGTAGTAAGGGGGCTATGGCCTACAGGCTGTAGTCTGCTGACCCCTGTGCTAGACTATTCACAGAGCGCTTGTAAAAGAGGCAAACAAGCTCTACTCCCATCAGTGATCGCCCGGCTCCTGCCTGAGTACTGAGATTGGAAAGGTTGGGGAGATTTCCTTGGAAAGCCGTCCGTGTGCTGTACTCCCATCCCACTTCCCCATCCCCCATTTGGAAAGGGAGGACATGCTCCCTTCACCTTGGACCAAGTGGAGAGAATTCAGAGGTACTTTCAGAGTGCTCCAAACCGGAAGTGTTTAAAGAAGGGAGCCCATGGGTGGAGTACTTCTCACTAGGAGGCAGAGATGAAAGAAATGCACTGGAGCAAAGCTGCAGTCTCTCCGCCTGGAGGCCCAAGAGCTTGGATTCTGGGGCCAGATGCAGACCCCTTGAGGGGAGGCCTGCCTGGGGTAGCTTAAGAAGGATCCTTTCCACAGGGATCAACAGGAAGGATGAAGGGACCCTTTAAGGACAGCTTATCTGGTGAAACTCACTCCAGAGGCTGCGGGGTAATGGCAGGGAACATCCAGGAGGGAGACCTTGTCCACATGGAGGGGATTGTTGCCGTCATCAGCAATGGCGGAACCGGGACATACATCTTGGGAGAGAAGGAGCCAGCCACAGTGCATCTGCCAAGCGCCGGTGCCAGCTGGCAGCTGTGCCAGTCAGGCAGGACCCAGTCCAGGGCTGACACAAATGGGCTCAGCGCAACTGAATGAGCAGGGCTGCTCACGGTGAGTCTACTGGAAAGGAATCTGCACCGTTAGGGCATCTTTCATGCCCTTTAGGTTATCATGAAAAGCAGAGTTTTTCAAATAGTTTTAATGATGTACAAAACTGAGGAATTAAGGCACAGTGCCTAATAGTCTCTCCCCTCCCCCTAAGCCCAGGAGCTAAGGCAGCTGTCCCAGATGTTTGACCCAGGGTCGGGCCTGATGATGTCTCTTTCGCCATATCTACCTCCCCCTTAGATCCCGGAGAGTCCAGAAAACCTGACCTAGCAAATAAGATTGGAGAAGAATAGGGCGAAGAAGCTGATCAGAAACTTCCCTCTTCACTCCAGGGTTCAAATTGGGGCTGGGGAAACTCTGTAAGTTAAACAAAAATGTTTGGAGTGTTTAATATTAGACTGGACTACAGTTAATACGATCGTTAGGCTGATTTGGGTTGTTTGTTTTTAAAGCTAAGAGTTCTTGGGAAATACGTGGAAACTGCCCAAGATTTCACCCAAGGGGCCGAGAAGGAGCTAACTGATTGTCAGAGTGGAACACTGAGAAAAAGAATAGGTACTTTGTGATTGTACCCTACTGGGTCTAGCTCCTTCAAGAACATGTTACAATTGGCACTATCAAATCTTTTCAAATGTACTGATTTTTTTGTTTGCTCATTGTTCTTTAAGAGAGAGCTCTATATCTCTCAGTGTCAGAGTTGAAATGAGCTCTATCCCTGTTCATATCTTTCAAGCCCATTTCAAGGAAGTAGAAAAAATGTTAGATTTACTAGTGTTTTGTTTTAAAAGACCAGAAGCCTACTTGCTTGGGATAGCGGCAAGGAAATGGAAGCGAGGAGCTTCTCCAAGGTTCTGTTTGAGTTGCCGCTTGGCAGTTGTTTGGGGAATTCCTTTGGGCTGCAGCTAACCTGTGAAGGGTCTATTGTTCATGGCAAAAGGCACCCCCTCTGGGCCGAGCAACCTCAGGATCACGGTGCTTAATTGGAGGAGGGTACTATTGCATACAAGAAAAAGGCATCCCTTCCCCAGGGCAGCAATGCTGGAGGTCTTGTCAGACACCTTGAATCTCAACCTCCGATTGCTGCCGTGGCAAACTGCCCACGTGTTCTATGAGCCTGCAGCTCCCGCTCGCCCACCCTTTCATCCAACAATTGCCCCTATCTACAGGCAGCAGTAGCATTGCCCCTTCTCCTCCTTCAGATCCACTCTCTGTACAAGGAGTGGGCTGACAGTAAGTGCCCAGCAGCGCTGTTCCACGGTGCTTGTTTTCCTGCACTTCTCCGAATGTGCTGGCAGGACTGGGATTTGGTTGGCATCGACCTTCAGCAGTCCATACTTCCAATAGCTAGTCCTCTCAGCTTGGCTGTATTAGTGGGATTCTTCTGGGGACCTATCCTCTTAGTTTTTGGTTGTCATTGTTGGTGTAAGACCTTTATTTAATAATATCTCTAAAAATCTGAAATTTGAGTGCTTTCCATCTTTAGACAACTAGAGACTTACACACTGCATTAAAATCTTGAGATCACAAAGGTACACTTTTAAAAAGCAGTGTTCTCTACCTCCATAATCTTTAGAGGGAGAGGAAGAACTGACGAAATGAAGTTTCCACTGCAAAACAGCCCTGAATGAATTTAAAGCCTTTCTGAACAAATAGGATGTAAACCTAACAATACGGAAATTTTTCCGTCAGAATCTCCATCTGAATGGGATAAAAATTAAGAAGGTGAAGATAAATCGGAAATGCTTTCTTTTTATCACAGTATTGAATACATTTTAGAATAGTTATAGATTTACAGAAAAATTTAGATAGTACAGAGAGTTCCTATATGCCCTCTACCCAGTTTCTTCTATTATTAACATTTACATTAATATGGCATATTTGTCACTATTCATTAACTGATATCGATACATTATTATTAACTAAAGTCGATACTTTCTTTAGACTTACTTGGTTTCCCCTTAATGTCCTTTCTCTGTCCTGGATCCCATCCCATGTTACATTTAGTCCTCATGTCTCCATAAGCTCCTCTTAGCTGTGGTAATTTCTCAGAACTTCCTTGTTTTTTGATGACCTTGACTGTTTTGAGGAATGCTGGTCAAGTAGTTTGCAGAATGTTCCTCAGTTGAGGCTTGCCACATGATCAGATATCAAGAGTGCATACTTTCAACCTAACTTATCACCGTTGATGTTGACCTTGATCACCAGGCTGAGGCTGTGTCTGTCAGTTTTCTCCACCATAAACTTACTCTTTTTTTCCTCTTTCCATGCTGTACTCTTTGGAAGGAAGTTATTATAAGCGGTCCATGATTAAGAAGTGGGGATTTAGGCTCCATCTTCTTGAGGGTGGAGTATTTACACAAATTAGTTGGAATTCTTGGGATAGAGCTGCCTTTTCTCCCTCATTTATTTACCTGTTCAATCATTTATTTATCTATTTTATTCTTTGGGCTATAGTCCAGTAGTGCTTTATCTATTTTGTTGTTTGAATTGTTCCAGCTTTGGCCATTGGGATCTCTTTCCGTTGGCTCCTGTGTCCCTTTGACATAACCCATCATTGTGGTTTTATTTATTTATTTAAAAAACTTTTAGCACTTCCTTGCTTTCTGGCACTACAAGATGCTCCAGGCTCATCTTGTATATTTCCTGTCCCAGTCCTAGAATCATCTGTTTCTCCAAGGACCCCTAGTTCCTTTCATTGGAGATAGTGTATCAAGATCTGGGCACTAGTATCTTGATCAGTTTAGGTTGCTGTGACAAACTACTGCAGACTGAGTGTCTGATAAACAACAGAGATTTATTTCTCACAGTTCTGGAGGCTAGACATCCAAGATCAGGTTGTCACTGTAGTTGGGTTATGATGAGGGCCTTCTCCCATGTTGCAGACTGCTGTCTCCTCATTTTACCCCCACATGGCAGAAGATCAGAGAGAGAGAAAGCAAGCTCTCTTGTATCTTTTTATTAGGTCACTAATCCCATTCATGAGTGCTCTACCTTCATGGAGTAATTACCTCCCAAAGGCCCCATCTCCTAATACCATCACATTGGGGATTAGAATTTCGACATTTTGGAGACATATAAACACTTAGTCCATAGCACTGTGAACGCTGCTACCAGGGTGTTGTTGCTTCTAGGCTCTCAGTTGACAGAGCAAGAAAATACATGTGAAGCAAATGGGTATATGCATATATATACTTTTATATTTCTTTTATCATTTCCGCATGAATTCTGTGTCTGTTGGGAAGATTTGCTTAATATGTGCTCTCAGTTATGCATTTTGAGCTGGAGGCCCACTGGGCAGCAACTAGATATTCTCTAATGGGTTTAAAGAAATTAACAACTTAAGGCTTTTCTTTCATTGGGAGATAATTCTCCATGGATCTCTTGTGCTTCTTTACAATTGGCAAGGAGAGACACTATCTTTTCAAGGATGTTTGTTTGTACAGTGAACTATAACCTTGGGAGATGGAGATAGGGCCTCTCTGCAGTGCAAGGGCAGATTTGTTTACTGTCCAGTATAATAAGGATAATGTCTCCTTCTGAGGCAAAGTTTGGGCAGGTTTGCTTGCAGCCCATGGTCAAAGATTTGGGCTCAGTGAGCTCCTGTATGTGCAGCATCCATCTAGGCTGCTCCGTCTTTTCTCACAGCAATTGGGGACAAGAGGAGCAACACAGACATGAAGCCTATCCTGCCTACTGTGTTGTGAGTAACAAAGTCCTTTGTCAAATTGTAAGGTCCGGAAGTCTGGTGTCTTCCAGCAGCTTCCACAAAACTGTGCAGACTAATTGTAAGCTTGCACGTAGGTAAACCTCAGACTTTTCTCTGGTTCTGACACCTTCATTTAGGTTGAGTACTAACCGTATTCCGATATTTCTCAGCTAGATGTAAGCCTTTTTTGGAGTTACCAATGCTGAAGAGTAAGTTTTAAAATTTTTAAATTAAAAACATTTAAAACGTTTCAAAATAAAATCATCACTCACATACAATAAAAGGAAAATTTTATTTAGCTCATGAATTAAAGTGGGAGCCAGCCAGCTGTCACAACTGGTTCAAAGGAGAAATCAAAGGCAAATTGATATGGAGTAAAGGAATGGTAAAATCAATTTACAAATGGACAAAAAACTGGCTTTTTCCACGGGGAGTAGGGTGGGGTTGAACCTCCACCAGACAGAATTTATTTGCATGTCCATAGACAAGAATTATTTGCATTGTTATCAGGTATCCACAATTTATAGAGTTGTACAACAATTCAAATACATGGAAAGCACAAACTCCATAGAATCAGATAACCTGGAAAGGTGTGCTGTAAATGATGCCTAGTTTTCCACTGGAGACATGCAGTAATCTTTTTTGCTTATTCCAAAGTCTTAAATATTCTTTACACCAATAAAATGTACTGTAAGAATTGTTTCCAAGGTATTGATCCAATGTGAGAGAATTAAAAGGAGGACAGAAAGAGATTTTTTAAAGTAAGCCTAGAAATATACACATAAAAAAGATATTGGAAGAGGTTCTAATTATCTGATCTGGGAATAGAATCCATCAGAGCAGAAGAGCATTTGCTCAGACTCCGTCCAGTAAGAGAAGGAAGTCCTAATATGTCATTGATTCAGACAGTTCCCTCTAGTGACCACTAGGGGTCGCTAAGCAGGCATTTTGACCCCTGACCGGAGAGGCAGGGGTGGCAGCATCTAATCCAGCCATGGTAATGCTCACCTGATTAACACATTTGGGAAGCTCATTGGTGGCAAGAGATTTTTACCTAGTCCAGGGCCTGGCACATAGTAAGTATTCAATACATATTTCTTGAAAAGAATTATTCAGAATGCAGGGGGTGCTTTTATACTGTAGGCATCTAAGAGATATGATATTTCAGAGTAAGGATTCGTTAAGACTTCTGGTCATATTAGGACAAAAGGAGAAAACATTATAAATTAGAAGTCACTAGGTTAATTAAACAAAAAGAGATACATTTAGCCATGAAATTAGACTTGGTAAATCTGTGAACAGTTTCCATTGCCTGTACAAACACCAACGCAGCAAAATACTTGTTTCAATGCGGACCTGCCAGTCCTCCTTTTCTTTGTTTCTGTTTTGCTCAGGTGCCATCAAATGTTGATTCTTCCACTCCTATCCCCCAAAACTTTCTAATTTCTTACTGATTTTGGTGCAATGAGAAACTGATGGCAAGTCATCTATAATTCTAAGGAATCGATTAGGATAAGATGAAAAGTGAAAAATAGAGGGGCAATGACTATGGGTTAGATCCACAGCTGGAAGGAAGGAGGAGAGCGAATCAGGAGGCTCTTAGAAAACCCCAAGAACAGATCTTCTCCCTGCCCTTGACTTTCTGGCTCCTGACACGCCTTCTGTGGACATCTGTTGTTTTTGCCTGCCTAGGGGCCCTTCCCTCTTCTACTGTTAAGAGTGCCTTGATTTTACCCTGGGGGGATGAGCCCCTCCCCGACTGGATGGGGCTGTTCGTTCATGTGTTCCCCCCATCAGATGGCTGAGGGGTAAGCACTAAGCCAAGCTAGGCCAACCAAAGGCCCGGTCACTGGAAACTCTTGTAGAGCCTGAAAACCACCGGACTTCTTTCAACTTGGTGTCTCAAAGAGACCGTCCATTACTTCTTGCTTTGTAGAATCCCACAGCTGTGCTGTTTTCCATCCTTTCAAAGACCTGAGTCTCTATTTTTTCCTTCAAGTCCATGAGCCACCCCACATTCATCTAGTAAACTCCTATTTGCCTATATAAGCCAGAGTTTGTTTCTTCGTGACTGCAGCCAAAGAATGCTGACTGATGTAATGGGAGAAGGAAACTAGTCAAAAACCTAGTCCTATGTTACTTCTATAATCTCAGTTGAACTTATCATTGAAAAGGACTAGCCGTAAGGAAACGGAGACTCCTTGAAAATGAGGCATTACTAACGTTTATGGACACATTATGTTCTAGACACTTTTCTAAACATTTACAAGTATTCTTATTTAAGAATACTTACCTAAGAATGACCCCATTGAATAAATGTTATTTTTTCCCATTTTACAGATGAGAAAACTGAGGCACAGATGATTAAATAACCTGCCCATTTTCACATGGCCAGGTTAACATTCTCAAAGTTTATTCTGTAGAATACAAGTTTTTCAGACGTGTATTAGTTTCCTAGGGCTGCTATAACAAAGCACCACAAGCAGGGTGACTTAAAACAATAGAAATGTATTGTCTCACAGTTCTGAAGGCTAGAAGTCTGAAATCAACTGGCAGGGCCATGTTCGCTATGGCTGCTTTAGAGGAGAATCCCAGCCTGCCTCTTCTGGCTTCTGGTATTTGCCGGCAATCCTTGGCATGTAGAGGTATTCCTCCCATCTATGCCTCTGTTTCTCTCTGTGTGTCTCACTCCTCTTCTCCTAAGGACACTAGTCATATTGGATTAAGGGCCCACCTACTCCAGTATGACCTCATCCTAACTGATGACATCTACAATACATTATTCCCAAATAAGGTCACATTCTAAGGTACTGGGGGTTAGGACTTATTTTGGGGGTCGGTCATTTTTAGATATTCATGTTAAATATGTTTTTGAGGGTTTTTTTTCCACTTTAACTCGTCACAAGAATGTTGATAGCAATTGCTCAAAAAAAGAATTATGTGGTCAAATAAATTTGAAAAACACAGGATTAACCACCATTACAGTAGGATTCTCGGCTGTAGTGCTTTGGGAGGGTCTTTAATTTGTTAAGCTGAAAGGGAGCCAGCAAACTGGGACTGTAACACACAATTTCTCAAACATGTTTGGGTATGAACTTCTTTCTACGGTGGGGTTAGTGGTGTGTGTGACACAGATCACAGGCCCGATGCGAGGTAGCAGCACCCTGTTAAGGACCCTCCCTGCTCTTCTGGTCCTTAAGACAACTGCTTTCTTCTCTGAGCATGAGTTTCCTTATGTCTAAGATAGAGGCAACAATATCCTTTCCCCTGTGGGTTTCTTATAAGAACTATGCTAAATGAGGTAGGCTGAAACACACCTAGAAGAACACCTGGGACAGAAGTAGACATTCACTTAATAGTAGTTGCCTTTGTTATGCTAACCAGACAGTTCTGAATTTCTGGGCATTTTGATTCAGCCTTTCTGGACTCTCGGATATAATTCCTAAGCCAGGAAAATTTCCACTAGTAGGGTTTTCTTGTTCATTTTCCTTTTCCGTTCACCATTTTTTTCTCTTTAGGAGAATTATTTCCTTTATGATAATAAAAATTGACCTTAGGTAAATATTCGACCCAACTGTACTTTTGACAAATCTCCAACGTTAGCAAAGAATGGGTTGTTTCACTCTGCAGTTCCTTATTCTAATCTTCCACCCCGGTGAGGGGAAGAGGATGTGATCACGCGATTGCCAGCAGAGGGGAAACTGTGAAAGGGCCCTCGCTCTAGAAAAGCAGCCCACAACGGCCCCAGCTCTCAGAGGAGGACGAGCTCCTGAGGCGACTTCTGCGGGGGGACTCGGCCATCTCTTTGTCCGTCCGACATGGAACCAAAGCGGATCAGGGAGGGCTACCTTGTGAAGAGGGTAAGCAAAGTGCCACCTGCAAGGGTGTCCCTGGAGATAGGGTGGGGGAGGATTGGAGTCCAGCTTTGCACTCTTTACCTGCTGAACCTATTGGGCTGAAACAGGAGAGCATCGCAGCCTGTAGAAGGTCGGAGTGGTGTGGAGAAGCCAGTACGTGTTCCATTGCCTTCTGGTTCTTAAAAGTGAATGAATCCAGCTCAGGCGTCAGCACAGCTTGATTTTGTGGGGCTGAGAATTCCAGACGACAGGGTCTGGAAATCCTTCAGGATCTAAAGCATCCTTTTCAAGAGTCACACATGTGTGTTATGCTAGAAGACTGAAACTCTTCTTCTATAGAGGTTACTAGGAGAAACTATTCATTTGTTATTTAAATTCTTCTTCCCCTCTTTTTTTTTTTTGGAAAAGAGGAAGAAGAAAATATTAAAGATGAGCGGATATAATGATACAGTAATGGTAGCTTATTCATCCTTTTTTTATTGGACTGAAATCTCTTCACTCACAGTTCTTAGTGAATTTGTATAACATGCTGTTAAGGTGGTAGGTAGATGCACCATTTTAAAAATTAGAAAACAGAGACACAAGTTTACTCAAAAATGCTTGGTTTCACTGGTGTGGCATCAGGAAATTGAATTTCGTTAGCACTGCTGGTTTTTCTCCTGATGGTGGGTGTATGCTGTGTCACTGTGATACTCCCCAAGAGGGTGAGTTCACACATAGGGCTCGTTGGCATCCTGTGGACAACACCTATATGAACATGTAACTCACAGTCACCCAAGTGAGTTCAGGGCGTTAGAAGTGAACTGAACTCAGTACGTTCCAGTTTTTAATTGAATGAGAGCATGATGGGACTCTGTTTTAGGCCATCCACGGTTTAACATTTTAACCTGAAAATTCTACTAAGAGGAGGTTAAACTGCTCACATTGCTGCCTGATTCTGTTTTGATTTAAATCTGGAAGGGGCCTTAGACCGTCTGACCTCATTCCCTCATTTCCACAAGAGTAAGCTGAGACCCAGAAGCTGGGTGACTGCTCCAAGTCACATGGCTGTGACAGATTTGGGACCAGAAACTCACTCCCTGACTCCTGGCACTGAGCTCTGTCCAGTACACCGGGATTTTCATTGAGTAAATTCAATCTAAGTTAGGGTTTGTAATGTGTCTATGGTCGTGAGAGTTACGAGTAGATGCCAGAGAATAAATGAGCCCTCAGCTGGTATTCTTTCTAGCTAACCATATTTTGAAACATCCTTTGGAAAAGACACATGTATATACACAGAGGTGTATGTAGACTCTTTGCAATAGGCACTAATACTCTTTTGAGAGCCAACAGTAATTAATGTTGACATTTCTTTCCTGGTCACTTAGGCTAGTATCCTGAGAAGAACAGGTGAATGGAAACATTTTCTGCAAAGGTTTTTTGTTTGTTTGTTTTTTTTAAAAAACAATTTAAGCATTTTGTAATTAAAATTGCTGTTATATTGTATACTTACATTTTAAACTCTATAAATTACAAATGATTAAAAGACTCAATCTCTAATAAGTGAATCTGCCCCACTAGAATATGACAATGAAAGAGTTAGGGTTGGCAAGCATATGGACTTAAATTAACAAATTTTTAAATCACTGAGGGTAATTCTCTCAGATCATAGCCTGTAAAAGTCAGTCTAGAAAAAGTACCTAGAAAAAAACATGGTGAAATTTCATATTTATTTTTCCAGTTTATATCTCCCATAATTTTCCTGTCTACAATTTACATCTTCATACTTTTTGCATTTTTCTCTGGGGCCTTTTGAACACTCTCTGTTATAATGTGTTAGGATTCTCTAATTTGTTATTTTAAAGAAATGCTTGATTCAGAGATTCCCTTTGTCAGCTGCAGAACTGAAGTCAGAATTTCCCAGTAAGGTGCTAAACTTCCTAACTTCTTTAGACGTCATTCTTTTTTCTTTCAGGTACTTCATATACATGGGTTAAAAAGTATTTGTCAGGAACCTAGCACACAGTAGATGGTACCTAAGTCACAATGATTATTAATATCAGTATTGCTATATACTTCAGTAGATAGGCAGTCCTCTCCTAGACGCTATTGGTCATATGCCCTGCTTCCTGGATTGGTTGCCAAGTTAATAGTGAAGAAAAGAGCATGAAGATCTTTCTCTGACAAGGCTGGGAGATGCCTTGACTATAGTCATTGATGTTAAAGCACGACAGGCGATAATATATGTCTCCCTCGGTTCACCTTTTTTTCTTACGCAGTTTAAGATATCTGGGTGGTAATAGAGAATATATTTCTCCTTATTCTTGTTTTATGAAATAATTTTATTGGATATAAAGATGTTTTGGGTGGAAAAAATATAACATTAGAATATGCTAGTACAAGGATTTTGTCAAGTCAGTAATCTTGGGGTCGGTAGTCAATGGTATCAACTATATAATGTTTCTGCTTTTCTTCTGTGCAAGATAACTGTCCACATTTCACAGTTCAGGTTTCCTCCTTTGCCTCCCTCCTGAGATCTTTAAATAGGGTTGATGGTTAAGAGCAGGAGGGAAAATACATGATTCTGTCATTTTGCAGCTTTTTCATTCTAAAGAAGACCCAGATTTTCTTGCCTCAAAGTCTTGCCACTTTGACTTCAAAAAAAGAGCACTTAGAGCCTGCCATGTAGCAGCTAGCCACTGTATGAACTCCATCTCATTCAATCCTATCCACCCTATACCCTTATCCCCATCTTACAGATGAGAAACTGAGGCTCAGAGAGAATAAGTGGCTTGCCGGTGAGAGGACAACCTGGGATTCAAACCCAGGCTTGCCCAACCACAAAGCCCACCATCTTGTTGATCCCAGGCAGCCTTCTGAAAAGCAGGCTTCCCAAGCCAGCAAAAGGGAGGTGAGATGAACTTTGCAGAGCCAGAGTGGGGCCTGGACAAACTGTACTGTGGGGCAAGTGTGTGTGTGGTGACCTCAACCTCCCTTTTCCTCTGATTAGGGGGTTACTTCCAGCTAATAAACATATTTTGGAGGTCCTTGAAAATATACTACTGATTTGGATATGTTTATAATCATAGCTTAAAAAAAGAGAGAGGAGCAGGTTACACGCAACCAATAACCTAGACTCCACCAAGTCACGTCACCAACCAGTCTCATTCCTAGAGGTTTATGCAGCCAACTTTCATTTCTATGACAACAGCCAGCATGTTGAGTGGCAGGACTGACCCAAGGAGTGTATTAGGAATTTAGGTGGCCTGTGAGGCTGGGGGAAAGCATAGGAATCGGGGTGGTGAGAAAGAGAAGGACGAGAGGCTTGGTCAGGAAAGAAAAGGGCTGCAAAAAAGCTGGTTCTGATAGAAGGAGGAAAGCCTGGGGCAAAACAGAGAGCAGGACTCAGGGGTCTCTGCCCAGCAATTCTTTCAAACGGCTACCTTGTCTTCCAGACACCATGAAATAATCCCTCTTGATTTGCACACATTGATTCATTGTCATCAGAGTAGCCAACATATGTAGAGCTTACCCTGCAGCAGGGACAGATCTAAGCATTTAATGCATTAATGCAATATATATATATATATATATATATATATATATGTATATAGTGGGTACAACTATTACCCTCACTTTACAGGGGAGGAAAGTAAGGTACAGAGAGGCAAAGGGCCTTGCCTAAGGTCACACAGCTATTCAGTGGCCGAGATTGACTGGAACCCAGCAGTGTGGTGTCATAGAGAGCTGTGCCTAACCGTGTTATACGTGGCCCTCATGGGCTCAGATTGCAGTGATTTTCTTTTCCAAAGCACTGTTGTTGTGATGCGTGGTGCCCAGGAGAACCTTAGGCCAGAATGACTTCATAGTATTGCCTACAAAACTGTGTCATCTTATCTGCCTATATGGTTACCATTTTTTGAGCACCCACTACAAGCTAGGCATAGTGATCAGCCCTTTAAGTGTATTATCTTATTTAATCTTTAGAACAATGGGAAATTGGTAGTATTATTATTTTCATTTGATAAGTGAGGAGACTAAGTTTTGGAAAAATGAAGTAGCTTGCCTAAGGTCACACAGCTTAGAAGAGGCAAAGTTGAAATTTGAACCGAAATCCCTAAGGCTCCAGAAATCATGCTGTTAGACACTTTGTGTGATTTTTCTATTGCTAACCTAATATGTTTTTATTGAGAAATTGTCCAACCTGGAAGAATTTTTTTATGTAAAAAATATTCTACTGAACAGATTCGTTTCCTTGCCTTCAAAGTATTTAAACTGGCACAAAATGACCATTGATCCGGTCACAAGTGATGTCATAGATCAGGTTGGCCAACTAGATGAAGCAATTTATGATGTAGCAGAAATGAGGACTTCATAGAAGCAACACCACCTTAAAATAACATGTCCCATGAGTGTGGGAGAAGAGATGATACTAACTCACAGTTCTGCTTTAGTTCAATATGTCGTTTTGACCATCATATAGTTTTCCTTTAAATTCTAGCTATATGTCAACATAGGAAAAGAGAAGTTTGAAGAAAAGGAGAAGTGAAAGGAGGTGTCTTCACTTGGTGGGAGATGTCTGGGAGGGGCTTGACACCACAATCAAGCTGTCCCCTCCCTCGGCAATGAGTCATGGCTTCTTTCTGTGAAGCCACACATGCGCAGGAAGGCCTGTCTCAGTTTGTGCATTCATCACACCGCCCTGGAGTTGCAGGTCAAGGTCACTCTCTCCCCTGTTAGATTGTGAACATCTTGAGAGCAAAGATGGCGTCTTGTTCATGTTTATACCCCAACACCCAGGCCAGTGTCTGAAGCATGGGAGCTGCTTTATCTATCATTATTTGTAGAGAAACCAAAAAAATCTTGGGGGTTCATATTATAGTAACTTAAAAAAATAATTTCTAATGGGGTCATTTTTAGATATTCATGTTAAATATGTTTTTGAGGGTTTTTTTTTTTTTTTGCAGTTTTGTTTCGTTTTTGCTTGCAGGTGAAGCCCAAGTGTTTAGATGAAGGCAAGGGCACCTGGAATTGGAAGACTAAAGGCATAATAGTAATAACACATTTTTAGAACAGATGTGTAGAATCTGAGGACTGAAAGGAATGTAACATATTTTGATAAGCATTTAATTGAACTTCTCATCTGTGGCCTGAATTTCTTTTACTACTCTGTTCACAAGCGTGCTAGAAGACCTCTTGTGCCAGGGAACTCACTAATTTAACTTTCTCCCTTAAGTTATGCAGCAAACTGTTTTTTTCTGAAACTTTTACCTACTGAGACTTCAAAACAATCGAAATGTTTCACACCCTTGAAGACAGTCCTTATCTACCCTGCCTGTCCCTTTCTGGGCTAAAACCTACCAGTTCCAACAATTTCCCCAAGAGAGATGCCATCCTGTCACTCTCTTTTGAACAGGCTTCACTTTAGCTGTAGCTTTGAGGTTTCCTGAGGTCAAGTTCATTCTCCAGGTGCAACCATAAGTACAGAATTACAGGGACTAGATAGTATTTATTGGGTGCTCCCTATGTTCTGGATATTGCCCTAAGCAATGTTCGTGGATTATTTTATTTAATCTCCCAATCATCCTAAGAAATAGGTGGTAGCATTATCCTCATTTGCCAGATGTAGAAAATGAGGTTTAGGGGCTTCCCTGGTGGCACAGTGGTTGAGAGTCCGCCTGCCGATGCAGGGGACACGGGTTCGTGCCCTGGTCCGGGAAGATCCCACATGCCGCGGAGCGGCTGAGCCCGTGAGCCATGGCCGCTGAGCCTGCGCGTCCGGAGCCTGTGGTCCGCAACGGGAGAGGCCACAACAGTGAGAGGCCCGCGTACCGCAAAAAAAAAAAAAAAAAAAAAAAGCCTGGGCCACCCAGCTCCATGGTCACCTACCGGTGATGCTCCATTTAAAGTTACAACGTTACTTTCCTATGCTTCTATTTATATAGCCTACAAATGACTTTAGTTATTTTGATAGCCCACATCAAACTGCTGACCAATAGAGCTCCATTTTTTTTCCCCACGCGCCCATTTTCCCAAATCTTCACCAATACATTTTATAAATCTTTTTAAAAAAAGTATTGAAGAATAAGTTTATATTTTGTTTAATTTGCATTTGTTTAAATGCTGTTGAAGCAGTACATTTTTATGTTTATTGGACGCAAGCATTTCTTCTTTTGAGAATTGGCTGTTTCTATTGTTTGTCCGTTTAAAAAAAATTGAGAGGGTTTGTATATTTCTTATTAATTCTAAAGGGTTAAAAAATATATTAAGGATATTAACCTTTAATTATATGATACTATATTATAAATATTCATACCTTTTAATTTGCTTTTCAGTTGTTCAGGGTTTTTTTCGTTGTTGTTTGTTCATTTGTTTTTTTACTGTACAGAAATTCAATTTTTTAAAGTGGTCAAATATCTTGAGCTTTAAGATTTCTTCTTTTGGTATCATGCAATGTCAGACTCTTATGCACTAAACTAACCACTTCCATGATGATGTACAGTGACTCACTTGGAAACTTTAAATTTGACTCAACATTTAAAACCTGCCCATTCTGAAAATGTAATTGTATAGGTTTTGGCCTATAATGGAAGAAAGCAGGCCTATGCCACATATATATTTACTTACATATATAAACCTTATATATTTATAGTATCATAAAACATATTATTATATAGGATCATATTATGATGTGATTTACAATTTAGATATGTTTTATGATTTTATGTACACACATATACACATCTATGAGGTTATATATATATAGCTGGCTAAGTGGCCTAAAAATTGATTTATATTCAAGAATGGCTCAGTGAGAACCAAAATGAAGATGGCGTCTAAGGGGAAATGGAAAGAACATAAAATTAGGAATCAGGAGGCCTGGATGCTAATCTCAGTCCCACATTAACTGGTCAGGTGTACTAGGCCCAGTCACTTAAAGTGGCCTCAGCTTTCTTATGTGTGTGATGAGGATGTTGGTAGATGATCCTAAATGCCTTTCTAGCATGGGCAGTCCGTGATCACACTTCTGGGTTTGCTCTTGGGTGAGCACCAAGAAGGTTAAGGACAGAGAAGGGTAAATATAGCGGTCATGGAGAGGAGGTGCTGTCAGGTTATCCAGGGAGAAGCCAGCAGGTGCAGAGGAGAGAGATGACCCAGAATTCCATCATCCTAACCTAACTAACCACTACCAAGACTGGAACAAAGTCCCACTTTATAAACTGTCCGATTTCCCTTGTTTTACCGAGTATCAGCCTCCTTAATGGGCATAATGCCCCTGAATCCCAAATGATACATCCTCCACCCAGTGAGCTGTCAGACCCTGAGGCTACATTTGAATTAGTAAAGCACAAACTCATTTTGAATAGTTGGCTCCGGAGTAGTTTTATTTTATTTATTTTTTATTTATTTATTTATTTTTGCGGTACGCGGGCCTCTCACTGTTGCGGCCTCTCCCGCTGCAGAGCACAGGCTCCGAACGCGCAGGCTCAGCGACCATGGCTCACGGGCCCAGCCGCTCCACGGCATGTGGGATCTTCCCGGACCGGGGCACGAACCCGTGTCCCCTGCATCGGCAGGAGGACTCTCAACCACTGCGCCACCAGGGAAGCCCGGGAGTAGTTTTATTTTAATGGTCTACGGAAGGAATGTGGTGCTGGCTGACGTCTCCTAATTTTATCCCGGTTCCAAGGTCAAAAGCCCTGAGTGACGCTGGCAGTCATAAATCTTTGATAGGTTGGAAGTGGAATATAGAATTTGAGACTTGAAAGGCATTTCAGCAGTCATCTAGTCCAACTTCTATATTTCCCTAAAAGCACATCCCAAATTTTAGTATGTAGTAGTATCATGTGTTGTTCATTTATTTATTAATTTTTCCCAATTATTTTGAACATTTTCAAATCCACAGAGAAGTGGAGAAAATAGTATGACTACCTATACACTCTTTCCCTAGGTTTATGAATTGTTAACACATGGCTACATTTGTCTTATCTCTGTATTTCTATATAAATATACACACATATTTTTATGCTGAGATATTTGAGAATAAGTCAGCTTATCATGCTCCCTCATGCCTAAATATGTCAAAATATATCTTCTAAGAATTAGAACGTTCTCCACAGTTTTCCAAATTGGATGTACCATTTTGCACTCCTGCCAGCCATGTATGGGAGTTCCAGTTACGTCCTTGCCAAGTCTTGCTCTTCTCAAGCTTTCAAAATTTTAGATGCTCTAGTGGGTGTGCAGAGGTATTTCATTGTGGTTTTAATCTGCATTTCCCTGATGGATAATGACGTTAAACACTTTTTCAGAGGTTTTTTTTTTTAATGTAGTGCCTCTTCCAGTCTTTTGCCCATTAAAAAAAATAGATTATTTGTATTTTTTCTTATTGGTTTGCAGGAACTCTTTATATTATGAGTTTCTCTCTGATAGATGTAAAACAGAAGGACATTTGATTGAAATTATTTCATGTGTTGGCATAGTGTCTGACCTTGCCCATTTTTTCAAAAAGGGAAGTAATTCAGTGCTAGCATGAATAATTATTCTGTATGTTCAGAAAAGAGATAGTGTGTATTAATTTAACACTTTTTTTTTCAGTAACTAAAACAAAGGAAACACTTGGACAAGCAAAATGATAGTCCCACAAGTATTTATCTTCTTTGCATAAATAGTCTTCCTTTTGGGAAACTGGACCTTTATATAGAGGCTCTTTGCATTTTAAGATAACCAGCAGGATCTTCTGGGAACTGGGTGATAATCCCATTTTGTGGTAGTCATGACAGGGTGACATCGTGGGGTCAAAGATAAGAGGCATAGAACCCTGTTCTCTTCCTTTTCCAAAACCCTCCCAAAATATAGATAAAAAAGAGAGACTTCCTTGATGTAGTCAGAATGGTTATCTGTTGATAAAGGGACAGTTGGCATTAACCCAAACTGAAAACTTTTAAAGTAAGGATACTCCTAAAGGCTACACTGACATGACAGCATCATGCTGGCATTAGAGACGGTTCTGCAGGTGATTTTCATACCTCTTAGCCATGCCTGTACACAAGGCTGTGCTCTGAGTTTCTTCCTGATGTTCATATCCAGATAAAATCTGACTACACCAAGGGATGGAAGTAACTGCAGCTAGCATGCCACCATTTATGGCACACGCTATTGATGGTGGCATTTTTCCAGTGAGTCCAGCTTCAGGCATCCTCTACTCTTCAGTCTGAGTCGGCACTTGAGGTAGAATCTATTTGCCATCCCTAAGTTGAATGGAACACAATGGGCAGGGTTGGGAGAAAATAAGCCCCAGATAGTCAACCTGAAATGTACAAGAAGGAGAGTTGAGATTCACACCCTATTCTCTTGGTAATGGCCCAGGAGAGGCTTATGGTCTAATTATAGATGTGTATATATTTTATCTTAAAACTTTTTTTTAAAAGTTCCAGCAGAATGGTATTCCCCTTGTCCCCTGAAGGCTGCTTTCCTAGCAGCCTGGTCACACAAATGTGGGTCGCCTGTGTCCACACTGGCCAAAGCTAGGCTATTTATCAAGCCCTTTGCCACCTATAGAAGAGTTTTAGAAAACATCATTACCCAGCTCTTTCTGTTGTCATTACAGGGGAGCATGTTCAACACCTGGAAACCCATGTGGGTTGTACTGTTAGAAGACGGAGTTGAATTCTATAAGAAGAAAAGTGATAACAGCCCCAAAGGAATGATTCCCCTGAAAGGAAGCACTCTGACTAGCCCTTGCCAGGACTTTGGCAAAAGGATGGTGAGTTGATGTCGTTAACCACCATGAATACCTTGTCAGGGGCTGACCCTCGAGACCATGCATAGCCTGCAATGTGAATGGAGCTTCCTGGGCCAGTCCCTCTCCACACCACCCACCCTCTACCCTGGGCATTTGGGTCTTTCTTGGCCAAGCACTTCCAGAACAGGGTTGGCTCCACTGCTGTACTTCATAAGAGACCTCAGCCCCTTGAAAGGAGTCATTCCTAATGGGATGTGTTTTGATTTCAGTTTGTGTTTAAGATCACTACGACCAAACAGCAGGACCACTTCTTCCAGGCAGCCTTCCTGGAGGAGAGAGATGGCTGGGTTCGGGACATCAAGAAGGCCATTAAATGCATTGAAGGAGGTCAGAAGTTTGCCAGGAAATCTACCAGGAGGTCCATCCGACTGCCAGAAACCATTGACTTAGGGTGATTTTCTTTTTTTAAAAATTATATTTTTTAACATCTTTATTGGAGTATAATTGCTTTACAATGTTGTGTCAGTTTCTGCTGTATAACAAAGTGAATCAGCTATACATATACATATATCCCCATATCTCCTCCCTCTTGCATCTCCCTCCCACCCTCCCTATCCCACCCCTCTAGGTGGTCTCAAAGCACCGAGCTGATCTCCCTGTGCTCTGCGGCTGCTTCCCACTAGCTACCTATTTTACGTTTGGTAGTGTATATATGTCCATGCCACTCTCTCACTTCATTCCATAGGGTGATTTTCTATGTTTGCTTCCCTTCACTCTTCCCTCCTCCCACCCTGCTTCTTGAGGAAATCTCACAACAGATCCTGCTCCAAGGCCTGCTTTGGTCACCTCTGAAGGCTGTATCCACCCTTCCAGGTCCTTAGTACTGGCACTTGGTATACTAAGATGTTTACCTGGGTCTGAAAGAGTGATTGTGGCTTCTCTAAGGTCTAGCAGCTGAGGAGAGGGGGCAGTGGAATTTAAGTTCCCTCATTTTGGGTAATCTTGGCAGAGAGAGAGATGGGGGATGGAGAGAGAGAGAAAGAGAGAGAGAGAGAGAGAGAGAGAGAGAGAGATGCATCATTGTATTTATGAAGTAGCCATAATAAATTACTCTTAAAAGAAAGCTTCAGGATCTATAGGTAGGTAGGAAAAGGCACGGGCTGTGTGTCCTAGTAGGTAAGGTTTCAAGTTCAAGTTCACACATTCAGCAAGGGTGAACACCTCTCCTAGCAGGAAGCCGTTTGTGCCTTGGCCTAGATTAATGACCTCTGATGTTGACTGGCCTGGAATTGCAGGTGATGGTTGTTGCCTAAATGTTGATATCACATGAGCCCCTTTCTCTAGGAGTCTTTTTACTTTTTGCTGGTTTTTGCTTTTATGTGGAACATATCCTGTAACAGGAGCCCTGCCAGGAAGAATTCCATATTGGCTACTTAAATTCCATATTGGTTTACAAAATGGGTGAGGGGAGTCCTTAGGAGGGGACTGAAAAAAGTCCTCTGCATGCCTCCTGCAGGACGTAGCAGGTCACAGGAGTCTGACGAAATTTGTGCATTGAGCATAGAGAGAATGAGCACTTTCTCTCACCAAGAAAGCTTTTTGGTAAAGACCCAAGAGGAGTTGCCTAGTCTAGCTGTAGCTGCTGGTTGGGGTGGTCAAGTGACCACATTTCTAACCACAGCTGTCAGAGCTAAGTGCAAATGATGCTTGTGCTATGTGGAGCCACGAGATCCATGAAAGTGGCCTTGGGTTTTGTTGCTTGCAATCTCTCTGATAAGGCTATCTTTAGTTGATTACTTCAAGGACAAAAATGAGAATGTCTCACTGTTTTGCTTTATCTCCTAATTTTTAGGATAAAGGGATAAGCTTAGTCAAGACATTCACTTTCTGGGAGGCAAATGTCTATACCAGATGATCTCTTGTAGGACACAAAGAAATGGGACATGAGGATTGAGCCCCAAGAACATTTCATCTTTGGCACCTAACTGGGGGCAACTCTCCATCTCAGACACTAAAAATTAAACCAGCAGAGTTTAGTGAATTTAAGAGACGTTAAGTACCTTCCCAGTGCATTTTGCTGAATGTTGCTCAGGCCACAAAGTTATGCGATCATGAACTCTGCCCTCTAATGATGTGCTTATGATCTACTGGAGAGATTAGGCTCAGGGTTCACCTGGGGAGGGGGAGGCTTGTACTCAGGAGCAGCCCCTTCGAGGCGGCGAATCTCAGAGAGGACTGGCCATTCTGAAAACCTCTTACTCATCCATGTGTTTTCATCTGTGCAGTGCCTTGTATTTGTCCATGAAAGACACTGAAAAAGGAGTAAAAGAGCTGAACCTAGAGAAGGACAAGAAGATTTTCAATCACTGCTTCACAGGTAAAAAAGGCCTTGTGAGTCTGAAGTGGGGCTTCTGGGGCAGGCGGTATGGAGGCCTCGCTCAGCCTCACATGTGGGTGATGGATGTAGAGCATGGGGGCGGGGAGTGGGGTCATGGAATGCAGGCTGGTGGACATGATCATTGAACTTCCCCAGCGTGGAAGGAGAAAGAAGGGTGAAACAAAACTTTGTCGTTCAAGATAAAAATCTCAGAAGTTCCAGCTATATCAATCAAAGGGTCATATTTTGTTTTCCAATAAATGGCAGGATGTTGAAATAGACACAGAGGTGAATAAGGTGATAAACAGGAATCAAGATGCCCAATGTAAAATTTAGGTGGCAACATTCGGGATGTCCGAGGCTGCACAGGGTGAGGCATTATGTATTATGGGTTTAGGGAGGTGGTGTAGTGGTTTAAAACATGTTCTTTGGAGGCAGACTTCCTTGGTTCAAATTCTAGCTCTTCAGCCTACTAGCTGTAAAAGCTTAGGCCAACAATTTAGCCTCTCTGTGCTTCACTTTCCTTGTCTATCAAATAGGGATAATCGTAGTGCACCTACATGAAGGCTTGCTGTAACTGTAATGTGTTTAGAACACACGCTAAGTACTATATGGTACAAGCTCTCAATGCAGTTATTATGATTAAGGAGTCACACGTCTGCACAGACAATCAATTCTGTGTTCAGAAAAGAGAAAGAACTCAGGGGTAGTTGGGGTGAATAGAAGGTGGTACCTAAATTCTACTCTGGAAGGCGGGTAGAGTTTCTTTAAGTGTTTGTGGGAAGGAATTCTGATGAGGGCAGTTAGGCTGAGCAGATGGTGAGGACAAAGTTATGGGGCTGAGATTTCCAGAATATTCATCAGGGAAAGAAAATGACCAGCCTGGTAGGACTGATGGTTCCTTAGGGGGAAAAAATGAGAAGTACAGTTCGGGACTAGGTTGTCAGATGTCAGACATGGCCGACTTATGGTGGCAATAGAGGTCAAGAGAGGAAAACACTGAGAAGATACAACAGATGGAATCTGAAGGGCTGTCCAATCAATAGATAATGCGCAAAAAACGGTAGAGGTCAAGGTTAGGAATGTGGAGGATAAAGGGTGTGATCTGGGGTAATGGGGGGAGGGGGTGGGTAGTATCCCAGGGGAATTCAGCCTCAGAGAGTCAAGGCAGTAGCCCATTAGCATGAGAAAAGCCAGGGTTGAGATTTGGAATCCAGATACCAAGAATAAGGCAGGGCCCTAACTCAAGTAGGACTGAGGTTGCTAAGACAAAGCCTCTGGAAAAAGAAACCAAGGGGAAGTTCTGATATAGATCTGGGCACAAGGTCCAGGTCAGACTTATTTCCTGTGAAATGTCTTACTGAGTCCCAGAGTACTGGGCTTGAACTACTTAAGTTCTCTCCACTGAAGGCCAGACCAGATTCTAGAAATTCAGGTGGCTTGAGCCTTCATGTGGGACTCGGGCGGTCTCAGCAGAGAGACAAGTCTGTGGCAGAGACTGGGGCTCAGGCACTGGCGACATGTGATGGAGGACCTTGAATGTCAGGTGATGGGGAGATTAGACTGAAATTGTCTTTCGAGCTTCGGCATGCCTAGCTGAACACATATGGAATCTAGGATTAGAATACTTAAGTGAAGGCCCATTGCAGGTGTAACTCGGGCCTAGGGTCACTTAAACCCTCTGAGTCTTAATTTTCTCATTCTTAAAAGAGGTCTGTAATTACCGCCCTACCTCTTTTACAGGGTCACTACAAGGATTAAAGTCAGAAATGCAGTATTAATTAGTTTATCCTTCTAAAGAAAGAAAAGTGGGCAAAGCATTTTGTATATGAAATTCATGGAAGGTGCACTGATTAACTGCTTTCACTCTTGTTTCAAGGATGGCATATCCTACTGCTCTTGCTTTGATGACCTGGGACCTGTTATGTTGGCTCCCTGGTTGGCTACATTTGTACAGAATACATATGTGTGTGTGTGTGTGTGTGTATATATATATATATATGTATGTATGTATAAAATGTTTGAAAGAAATTTGTTTTATTTATTTACTGATTTTTATTGAAATATAGTTGATTTACAATATTGTGTTAGTTTCAGGTGTACAGCACAGTGATTCAGTTATACATACATATATATACATTCTTTTTCAGATTCTTTTCCCTTATAGGTCATTACAAAATATTGGGTATAGTGCCCTGTGCTATGTGGTAGGACTTTGTTGGTTGTACAGAATCTTTTTCATAAAATGTTTCATTATAACCTGCTAATAATCCAGTTGATGGCTCCTTGCAATCCTCTCTTGAGGCAGAAGGCTGTTTGAATGGCTTCTCAAGGTCTCTGCTAGACCCTTGTCTAAGGTGTGACATTCGGTGCAAGGGACATCGTCAAATTCAAATTTAGGACATACACGTACTGTCATGGTCTTCTCTGCTTAAAAACTTGCAATAGCTCTTCACTGCCCAATATCCTAACGTACCATCAAAGCTCTCCCCACTCACACTGGGCCTTCCTCTCTCTCTCTTGTCATTGTTTGCCTTCTTTCCACCAACTCCTCCCCCCACCGACCAGAGGGGCTGCTTCATGCCTGTGTGAGTCTGTTCACACTGCAGCTCCCTCAGCCCCTGCTGGTTCCTCTCGGCCCCTGCCTGAGTAGATGCTTGGCAAGCATCCAGTCAGTGTCACTTCCTCTGTGAAACTTTTCCTGATGGCGCGCACACGGTAGCCCTGCCCCCACCCACCCCTCCGCGCCTTCCTGCAGATTTGACCCAGCAGCTCCCTGTATCCATCCACAGCAAAGCACTTGTCACAATACTTATCACACAGATCCCCTTTTTAGATTCCCTGAGGAAGCCTCCCCAGTACCCATCACAGAACTTAGCTCCTAGCAGAAGTTCTAGGTCATTAATGGAATAAATGAGTGGGTTAGTAAAAATCATTTCTTTATGCACGCCTTGTTCCTTGAGGAACATGTAGATGTTTTTCAAAACGTTTTACATGGTTCCTTTTGTTTCCAGGTATCTGTCCCATGGATTTCATTTTTCCTTCTTGGAGTAACAGGGAAGATGTCGAGACAAGTCCGACGCTTGGGTCATCTGGAGCTCTCCAGGGGCAACTGTCAGTGGCTTGTTCTTTGGTAAAGAGAGCTAACATTCCCTCTGATGGTCCCATCCAGGTAACTGTGTCATCGACTGGCTGGTTTCCAATAAATCTGTTCGGAATCGCCAGGAGGGCCTGGTGATAGCCTCCTCCTTGCTCAACGAAGGGTACCTGCAGCCTGCTGGAGACCTCTCCAAATACGCAGTGGACGGAACTGCTGAGAACCCTTTCCTCGACAACCCCGACGCCTTCTACTACTTTGTGAGTGAGAGAGCTCCCCACCTACTCCTCCTGGCTTGGGGGCTGCTCTGGGTGGGTTCTGGGTTGGTCTCAGTTCATATCCGCCGTGAAAGAAAGAGCCCAGCCCTACAGCGTTGATCCACGTCCCTGACTTGACAGCTGTCCCCCTCCACCATGCCTGTCACATCCAGTGAGATTGTTTAAAGGAAAATATTGTTCACTTGAATAGTTTTCTTTATTTACTTTTAAAAATTTGCTATATCTATTCTTATTCTAAGCAAGAATTCTTTTATAAAAACTTATTAGGCCCAGGGGCTTCCCTGGTGGCGCAGGGGTTGAGAGTCCGCCTGCCGATGCAGGGGACACGGTTCGTGCCCCGGTCCGGGAGGATCCCACATGCCGCGGAGCGGCTGGGCCCGTGAGCCATGGCTGCTGAGCCTGCGCGTCCGGAGCCTGTGCTTTGCAGCGGGAGAGGCCACAATAGTGAGAGGCCCGTGTACCGCAAAAAAAAAAACAAAAAAAACAAAAACTTATTAGGCCCAAGTACATGAAAGGAGATACAGTAGTGGAAAGAAAAATAACAGGCAAAAATTATGGCCCTCTGGGAGCTTCCTTTCTAGAGGGAGATGTGTAAAATCACAATGGGCCAGTTTTATATTTCCAAATAAACATTAAAATATGTGACTCAATACAAAATGTGTTCATCCAGGTTCCTTCCCCCTGCACCATGAGTCTCCCCGGTGGCATGCTTACCACAGATTGGGAAACACTGTATTGCACAATACGGACTTAATCTTGGGTTACATAAGAAATCTGGCAAAGTGGATTTCTAGGGGGATTTTGGCAATTTCGTTTCTATTTGGGGTCAGAGCACAGAAGTAAGGAAGCTGCTTATAAAAATGAAGTGACTGTCACAGAGAGAGTTTCATTTCACTTTGGGGAAGTTCCCCTGTCAGAATTTTTTTTTTTTTTTTCAGAATTTTGATCTGGTTGTTTATAGCCATTTAAATGTGGGACTCTAAAAATACCCAGCACAGTGGCTCCTCTTCCTCTGTGTGATTCATTGCTCTCTTATAGCTGAGCAAGGCCCAGTCCCCTCCTGACCTCAGAGGATGTGGCTGGACACGTGCTCTTGGTCTTCTCAAAGTGGAGGAGCTGAGTGGCAGAGGGCGTCATGGAGATTGTGTCGTGTGCACAGTGTCTTATAAACTAGCCAACTCCGCTTTCAGGGATTTGGCCATAAGGTTCCAAGAGAAGAAAGGCTTTGAAAAAAGATGTGCTGAGCTAGACTTCCAATATAGCTTGGGGAACCCAAGAAAATGAAAGGATATTGATAAAAACCACACTTGAGCGGAGACAAGAGAGCATCTAGCAACAAGCAATAAGCATCTAGATGGGACTTTCCTGGCAGTCCAGTGGTTAAGACTCTGAGCTTCCACTGCAGGGGGCGCCGGTTCAATCCCTGATCAGGAAACTAAGATCCCACGTGCCACGCTGCAAGGCCAAACCCAGAAACTTTAAAGTTCAGGTTGGAAGAAACCAATAGACCACAGGGGGAAGGAGTGGCTGGAGGGGAGAGGGAGATGGAGATGGTATAAGTAGCAATATGCCTAAGACTGGGAAAATAAACTTGCTCTTTGGTTCCCCAATAGCCAGACAGTGGGTTCTTCTGTGAAGAGAATTCTAGTGATGATGATGTGATTCTGAAAGAAGAGTTCAGAGGGGTCGTTATCAAGCAGGGATGTTTACTGAAGCAGGTGAGTGGTCACTACTCTTCCATTCTAACCTTTCTCCCTTACCAAGTCCTTTGTATTCTAAATCACCAGATGGTATCTTGTTTGTTTGGTCAATAGTCAATTAGAAAATGACACCCACCTAGTGAAAGATAGATGGATAGTTAAGTAGATGATCAAAGTGGCGTTAGGTCAGGAGGACTGAGGCAGACAGGGCAGAAGCACCATAAAATAGGGAAATTCGGGACGTCCCTGACAGTCCAGTGGTTAAGACTCCGCGCTTCCACCGCAGGAGGTGTGGGTTTGATCCCTGGTTGGGGAGCTAAGATCCCACATGCTGTGCGGTGCAGCCCCCCAAAAATAAAAATAAATAAATAAAATAGGGAAATTCTTCTTCTATCAATGTTTCAAGAAAATGCTGACCCTTTCATTAGCTGGAGGATATCAGCTGGCTAAGAGATGCCTTCAAAAGACAGGGCTGTTTCGTGGTGAAAGCACTTCCATTGGCCTATCCCTCCTCCCTGCAAAGTAACCAGGAAATAGGAACAGGCCATACCCAGAAGAGGAATATCATAAACCACTGAGGGCACGGAAGTACCATTTCAGACTGTGGGTAGGTCACGGTGAGACCAAATCCAGACCAGCTCTGCAAGAGCAGCAGCAGACAAAGGTCAAATCTGCTCAGAGGGTATAGACTCAGTAATTACCAGGTGTCCACCAGTACTGGCCACTGTCAGTCTGGAAGGCAGGGGCTGGGGTGAGCTGAAGAGCTCTGGTTAGTTACCAGGCTCCAAGGCACGGGATGCCAAGAGGTAAGAGAACACAAGGGCTGGAGCTGAGTGAAGAACTCAGGGCCAGCACCTCTACAGGAAAATATGTGAATATTCAGGGTGAAACAACTGAGGCTAGTGTATGTTGTCGAGAAGCCAAAGCTGCTTTTTAAGGCCAAGGTCTTGCCCTCGTGGCTGTGCCGTGAGCTGTCTTAAAGGCACTTCTCAGTACGTAACGGAGAATCTGGTTGCCATAAGGAGACTTCCATGCATTGTCTACAGGTCCCGTGGGACTGAGAGATTTGACTTATAATAGGACCCTGAACTTCCAGGGTGAAAAGAGAAGAACCAAAGTTGAACGTATATTTATACTTAAAAAGGAGAACGTTGATATGGATTTTGAGTTTCACTAGGGGAAGTAGGGCATTAGTGTGGAAAACTTACTTTCACATCAGGTTTTGAGAGAACGAGGTCCTAGGGAATAATACAGCCATGGTTTAGAAAGGATTCTAGACTATTCTAATAACTTTTATGACAGGGTGCTCACTGACTAGATTAAAGGACGAGCATAGGAGCAGGGCCAGCCTTATACAGGGAAGGATCTGGCAGCTGCCCATAGGCAGAGCTTGTCCATCACCTGATTTCTCATTTGTTCTGACAGACGTTCCTACGTTATCTGGCTCTTTCATTACAGGTGCTGAAAGGTGGCTGTTAAAGCAGGAATCACTTAGGGGGGGGGAGTTTCATTGTTTCCTTTTTGTTGATGTCTTCTATAATTCTATATTGTTATCAGCCATGAAGGACTTTTCTTGAGTTAGTTGATCTGACAAGCCTTAATTTAGAGCGGAGCCCTGAGGAAACTGAACATGAAGGTTGAAAAGGGGTAGACAAAGTCCCAGCTGGACTGGACTTGTGTATCCGTGGATCTGGAGGAAATGGCGTGGGGCAGAAGCCTTAGTGTCCTCAGCCCGTGGACAGCATCAGCTAAGGCAAAGAGCAGGCACTCATAACAAGAATTCTAGAAACTGACGCTTTATAAAAGCCATTCTGTATGTGATACTGCAGATAGAAATATTCTCTGTTCTCCCATATGACTCTACAGCGTTCCTCGCTCCATGCTTCAGGCAAGTAAAAGGTTCTTTGGAGCTGAGCTCCTTGACCAGACGACCTGCCAAATAACTTAGACCCATTCCTGAAAGCTCTCTTTAGACTCTTCTGACCTGGCATTATGAAGGAGACACAATTTGCTAAAATCACAAATGTTTCATCGCTTTCTACACAAGCGCAGTGAAAAATTTTGGAAAATTTGTATATGTGCCTCTTAGCATGTGGTGCTTCAGAAATAGCAGACAATATTCTTCATATTGGCAAGATAGAAACTATATATTTTCTAATCTAATTTTTTTAGCTTCTGGAGTTGTCATTTGAATTTACTGTGGGAAATCATAGAATCAGGTTTAACATAACATTTTAAACAACTGCTATCAGCTAATCGAAATAACTGGGTAATTCAAGGCAATTACAAACAGATATGAAGGGGCTCCCGTGTGCCAGGTGCTGGGCATGGGAGAAACAAAGATAAACAGACACAAATCCTGCCTCAGAACCCACAGTCTAGACAATGTCAATGTTTAATTCTATGGGGAAGGGCCAAGTCCTATTCTTCATCATGTCTGTCACAACCACTATTGCTTCCAATTTCCATTGCTGCTACCCATTGTTAGTCCCTAATGATTTTATGCCAGGATTGTTGCAATCATTTTTTGATGATCTTCTTATTACCATATTATCTTACCCCTGGCTTATCTTTAACCTAGCCAGCTGGTCCATCCTGTATGTTGTCACCATATTAATCTTCCTAAAATGTCACTGTAATCTTTTTGCTTCCAACTCAAAAGCCACCAATGACAATACCCCCATGTTTCATTTTTTACTGTTTGCTTCCACTTTTCCAAACCTGCCTCTGCCGTTCCTCATGAGCCCTGCCTTCTAGCCTGACTGGTCTTACTCATCAGGGTCTGAATATGCCTTGGACATTCCCACCGCTGCTTTTTCTATTGTCAGTGGTCTTCCCACCCACCTCTTTCTCACCTATATAACTCCTGTGTGTCCCACGTGGATAAATGTAGGTTTTTATGAGGCTCTCTTTGACATCCCAAACCCACAATTACATACCCTTCATTTAAATCGTTTGAAACCAGGACCTACTGTAGAGCACAGGGAACTATACTCAATATCTTGTGATAACCTATAATGGAAAAGAATCTAAAAAAGAATATATATACGTGTGTGTACATAACTGAATCAATTTGCTGTATCCCTGAAACTAACACAACATTGTAAATCAACTGTATTTCAGTAAAAATTTAAAAAACCCCAAAAACCAAAAAAAAATCCCAAATTAAGTTTCCAAATAATAATAAATATTTAAAAAATCCTTTGAAACTCATTACCTATACATGTTATTTGATTTGGACATTTGCTATTTTATATTTCCACATAGGTTATAAACTCTTGGAAGCACAGGGCCATGTCTTAAATCTCTTGATAGCGCCCCATTACCTAACACAGTACGCTGTACGTAGCACTGTCTTATATAATGCTAAATCTGTAAGACAATCTTAGAAATAACTTAATCCATGGTTTAATAACATCTATCTACTGCTATCTCTCTGACAAAGGTCTGGGCTGTAGCCTGGTTTCTCCTGGAGTTAGGATTTCATCTTTATTTTTTTCTTATTTCAACTCAACAAGACTTATCACGTAGGTACTAGGTGTACTGACTGATGTGAAGAACTCATCCTTTCCTTTTCTGTGTTGATCTTGGATACAGGGGCATAGGCGGAAGAACTGGAAAGTGAGGAAATTCATTCTGAGAGAAGACCCTGCGTATCTGCACTACTATGACCCTGCTGGGGTGAGAGGCTGTGCTCGATAAACCCATCCCACTAGAAACCTCTGCTGCTTCTGTCCACTGGGCTTCCCAGGCCCCTTTCTGCTCTGCCGAAGCCCCTTTCCTCTTCACGATCCCCTCTTCTTTTTCCTCACCGTCCTCTACCTTTTCCTACCCCTTCTTATTGCAAAGATCTGAGATCTTAGGCTTTGAGGCCAGCAGAATCGCAGGGATGGGAGAAAATATCACTATATGGTCATTTATTTGGTCAACTCAACAGAATTTTCTTTGTTTGCCCCAATCTGATATTTTCAGAGGAACTCAACCAATCCAACACTGTGCTCTTGGCTTAATATGCAAAAAAGTGATAATTCCTCTTCTAGGCCTACTTCAGTGAAAACACTGTTTGAGTCCAGCCATTTGGGCTGTTGATTATTCAGAAGAGGGCTTTTTCCTCAATAAAATGAGCCATGTCTATCTGGGTCGGGTCCTCAGCCTCTGCTTGCAGTACAGGGCTCTTCGATTCCCTCCTGTGGAGGTTATACTACTATGTCTGTTGCCTGGGGCCAAAGGGCTCTGGAAACGTGTGGTCCTTCTCTCATGGGACGTGATGATTCAGCCTCACTGCCTTCTCTGCCTGCCACTTTCCTCCGGATGTGAAGCTCAGATTGACTTGTGTCTCCTCTTCCAGCTTCCACACCTCCCCGCTGTGTAAAGTGAGGGATGGAGGCTCCAGAAGGGGTTCTCTTTCATCTCTTTCTGCTCTTATCTACACTACAGTGAGTCTGTGTGGCTTTTGCACCAACAGGATAAAGTATACCCATACATTTTACTTTGGAAACATAATGAAGGACTCCTCTCTCCTTTAGGGAGAAGATCCCTTGGGAGCGATTCGCCTGAGAGGCTGTGTGGTGACCTCAGTGGAGAGCAACCCAGATGGTAAGAATGAATTTTTGTGGGAGAGAGGTGTGTCTACCCAGGCTCCCTTCCACACCTGGGCACCCTGAGTCAACAGCACTCACTCCATCACTCCCTCACTCAGGCATGAATGAATTTACTGTCTGAAAACTTTAGAGAGACCCAAAGCTATTCTCTCCCAATTGCTGCACTGGCTCTCTGGGCTTCGGGGACTTGGAGCGGTTTTGTGGATGCCTTGAATAAATCCTAGTGCAATGCTGAGAAAAATCCATCACCTCAGAACCGGCTTAGATGGAGACACTTGTTACCTCCTGATGCCTGAGACTGAGCCGTGACGTTCCTTAAAGGGCACCTTTTATAGACCAGGAAATATCCCACAACAAAAGGAACATTTGCGCCGTGAGGCAGTGTGGGGAGCAGGAACTGCTCCTGGGTTATAGTTAGGTCTAGGTTAGTTAGTGAGTGGCACAACTTTGCGTTGAGTAGCGTAACTAATCTGGGCTCTCCCGTCTCCTCCGAGAATGATGGAGTCGCACCAGATGACCCTTGGGTCCTGATCACAAGTCTATGATTTGGTGATGAAATGACCATGTCTCCTCAGGTGTAGGGATGAGTGGTGTCAGTGGGAAGATGTGGTTCGGACATCCAGACCCTGGTTTCTCCTTGTCATTTTGGGTTTATGAGGTTATAGAGGCTGACAAGAAAACACTGCAGCTGCAAAAGCCGAGATTTTTACTATTCCTGGATCTGCTCACTCGCCTCTCCCCGTAGGGTCTTCCTTAGGGTTGGGGTGGACAGCGTGCTGCTTTGTGATCTGAGATGGATGTGTTTTAAGTCTTGTCACAGTACTGGAAAGTGTGCTGCCTTCCGACCTTTCAGCAAAGAGTCTTACTTAGCCCTTGATAAAAACCAGTTCAGGCTATACTGATGGCACTGGTGGTGAATCTGGGTTTTTTTTGATGTTTTAAAAAAATATATTGAGGTCAGCTCTTGGTTTATATTGTGAGTGGAGGAAAGATACTCACTGGACAGTATTACAGGGTAAAACACTATTTGTGTGCAAAAGTGAGAAATTTAGTTTGCTTATAAACTATAAAATGTTTCTCCTTGAATGTTTTACTTCTTAAACACACATACACACACAAGCACAAAATCATACTACATACCTGTATATATAAGCACTATATAGATAATCATATAATGAATATGTATGATCATACAGTGATAGTAAGTTTGAGAATCACATATTTAAATTTTTTGGAACGCTTGAAAAATGGGGACTTCATTGCTTGCAGAAGGAGGATGAACTAGGGGCCATTCTGGTGCCCATGCCCACCGTCACTTTTTCTCTCACCAGGCAAGAAGAGTGAAGAAGAGAACCTCTTTGAGATCATCACGGCTGATGAAGTTCACTATTTCTTGCAAGCGGCCACCCCCAAGGAGCGTACCGAGTGGATCAAAGCCATCCAGGTGGCCTTCCGGACGGGGAAGTGAGGACACACCGGCGACCTGCACCACCCCGCTTCCCGAGGGAACCTCATGGATAAGCTCGGTCCAGGACCTGGCCACTTCTGCGACAGATCAATGAGAAAGGGCCCGGGGTGGGACATTGTCATCTTCGGGGGTCCTGAATGTAACTAACCACGTGCTGCGTGATGTTCGCCTACACCGACCGCATTGCTCACTGAAGCCTCTCTGCCACTCTCTGTGTCCCCCAGGCAGATATGACAAGCTGTGTGGCCTGGGGACGTTGCTTACCCTCTCCAGGCCTCAGGTTCCTCCTCTGGAAAATGAAGGAGTTGAACTAGGAGAGCCCTGAGGTCCTCCCTAGCTTCAAAAGCCCCGCGATTCTAGTACCCATGGCAGTGCAGCCGGAGTCCCTCTGTGGCCTTCAGAACCTGAAACAACTCTTCCCTTTAAAACCGTTGCCCATCTGTACTAAGAGCACTAGGTACAAACCTCTTTTTTTCCCTTTTGCTGCCTTCTCTTGCTCTTGGCCACAAGATCATATATCACGGTCAAGGAGAACCCTCTTCCTTCCTTGCCCTACCCAGAAACTCCCTGAGAGCCAGCGCCGCAGTGGTGGCTTTAGCTTGAAGCCTTGTGACGA
Organism: Monodon monoceros; assembly: GCF_005190385.1. Lineage (NCBI taxonomy): Eukaryota > Metazoa > Chordata > Mammalia > Artiodactyla > Monodontidae > Monodon > Monodon monoceros. The sequence goes on along the minus strand of NW_021703775.1, from coordinate 31,045,282 downwards.
CAACCTGGAAAATTATGTCTTCTGAGAAAAAGACCCAAGGAAACCAGGGTCCACTCCACATCCTGAAGCTGCCCAAAGCAGACGTGTTCCACTCGCACTGGAGACTGATCTGACTCGGGGCTATCTTTGTCCCTTTCCAGAGCATTTCTCTACCATTTTTTCTAATTAGGAGCAGGAACTCCAAATCTGCAAGATTCTGTTTCATTTGAGTGTTTACAGAAAAAAGTGGCCAGAGGGGTTTTCTCTATGGGGTCTCTCCATGGGTGAAGGGGCTGGACAGCTGCCCGCCTGAAGTGTCCCCCCCCAGCTCCAGAGGGTGGAGGGGCTGGATCACAGGCCAGCTGATTGGCTGATGAGTTTATACAGAGACAGCTCTGAAAGGACTTACACCTAGACAGCACGTGGAGGTGGCCGTCACATTGTGCCATGCCTTCAGTTCTTGAGTTAAAGATACTGTGGTTGTGCCTTGAAGCATATGCTTTAAGGACGAGCTGTCCGGTCTCCTGCTTGGCCTCTGAGGGGCCTCATGGACCCATCACCAGCCAGCGAGATCTGACCTAGATTCAAATTGGGTACGTGTTTTCAACTTTTGACCCCGTCCACCAACTGGTGATTCTAAACCAAAACTGAGAAGGAAATCTGGTATGTGGTGCAGGTGTATTTTCCAACCTCAGATTTTTAATTTTAAGGCCCTAGTAAGGAAAGGAGAGCAGAAAATTCTCCCTGGTTTTATCAGCTCCTCTCTTTCCCTTCCCCAATTCTACACAATATCCTTGAAGCTATTCCTACCTCCAGATTGTTTTCTCAGTGGCCGAGAGATAAAGACTACCTTTTCTCTGATTCTTTAGTAAACTGTATTAGAACATGCATAGTAGTTTTTCTATATTCAGTGTTAAAAGTATTTATTAATATGGAATCAGTTTTGAGTCTTGAAATAAATGTTACCATGTTTAGCGTCTTCTTGGTACCATGACTCTGATGTTTTGCCTGACATTAGTGACTCCCCCTTTTTACCGCCTACTTTCCCTTACCGAGGATAACACCGTCTGTCATCTCTCAAGTTATCCCAATGACTTTGCAATTTTTTAAAAAACAAAGTTAGTGTATTCTAGGGAGCAAGATTATAGGGAAAATAAAATATGGGGAAAATAAAGATAAGGCATAGGGAAAAGGAAGATATACAGACAGTATATCTTCCTATTCCCTAAGTCTTTATCAGTAATTTTAAATTTATGAGACCTTGATTATAATGTTTAGGCAAGCAAAAGAGTCTACAAATGGCCATTATTTTTAAGAATGCAGAAAATGATTTACATTAGAGGAAAAGAAGTTTCCCACTGAAATGTGGCTAAGTATGGTTGTGCAGGGTGTGCACTGCTTAACTCCAGGGAGCATTAGTCACACTGTGGTCTAGGTGATTGTCACCTCTTGGGATTTGCATTGTACAATCTGCACATTTATATATTGTGGTCTGCAGAGAATTCAAAGCATCATTATGGCTTCCTAACAGGGGCAACTGGAATGAAGGTGTCACTTGCCAAAGTAAATACTTAGAGTATAGGTATAGATATTATGTCTGAATCCCTTTGGCTTAGAAATCATATTCAGGCCCCTTCAGCACAGAAGTAAGCAAACCCACATGGGGCTGAGCCCCAGAGAGACAGAGATTGCCCTCAGTGATATGGGTCAAGGCAAGTACTACCTGTCAATTCCATTTGAAGAACATTAGAAGCTGGAAAAAGGGCTGCTCAGCATTTACCCAGGGTTCCAATTTAGAGTGGGGAGAAAAATAAATTGGAAGAGAATCATTTATGGGAGAATTAGGAAAGAATATATAAAGGGGGGAAATGGCTTCTTGCAATCATGTGACTGATAGCAAGTCAGAAAAATAAAGCATTAAATCTGATAAATCTAACACCCTTTTGGGGAAAAAAAAAGTAGAAGGAGGCCTTGTAAGGTGAGAATCTTCCACTCAGGTGGAGAACACAGTACTAATTTAAGGAAAGACGTTAAGTGTCTCATAGACACACATACAGTGACTAAAATCCTACCAAAGGGAGACGGCTTTCGAAAGCAGAACGAGGAACTTGCTTAGCTGAAAATAACAACCAGTGTCCCAGTGCTTGTTTGTAGACGTTCGAGAAAGCTAAACAGCGCATCCACATCATTTCCTGTGGATTTCAAGGGAAGCCTCCTATGGACAAACCCTCCTCCACCGCCGGCTGCCACCCCATGTCACCCTTAGGGTAAAAAGGAAACCACAAAAGGAATTATTTAAGATTTCATGTTGTGTTCTGCTATGAATGAGGAGTTTCAGAACTGCATAGGGTGCTGGTCCCCATGTTTACTGCAGCATTATTTACAATAACCAAGATATGGAAGCAACCTAAGTGCCCATTGATGGATGAATAAAGATATGGTGTGTGTATATGTATGTATGTGTGTGTATATATATATATATATATATATATATATATATATATATATATGTATAGTGAAATACTACTCAGACATAAAAAGGAATGAAATCTTGTCATTTGCGACAACATGGATACACACTGAAGATATTATGCTGATTGAAATAAGTCAGAGAAAGACAAATACTGTCTGATCTCACTCATATGTGGAACCAAAAAAAAATGAACAAGCAAAATAAAACAAAAACAAACTCTTACATACAGAGATCTGATTAGCGGTTACCAGAGGGGAAGGGGGTTATGAGATGGGCAAAATGGGTGAAGAGGTGATGGATGGTAACTAGACTCACGGTGATCACTCTGTAGGGTATACAGAAAAGAGAATCCAGTTGTTGTGGGCTGAAAAAATCCAGAGAATATAAATTACTACTTGTGAAGAGACTGATAATTTGTTTTTATTTTAATATATCGTAGGAAAACATTAAAGAGCAAATGCGTGGCCATTTTCCTTTGATGTTCTCCAGAGCTTTACTTTACACTGTAATGCTGTACACCTGAAACTTATAAAAGAAAACAAAACTGCACAGGGTGAATTAGGAGATACCACAGAGGAAAGGGTGGAGGAAAAAGAAAGTTAGAAGAAGCTCAGTTGCAAGAATAAACTCCACTTGAAATGATGACCCTCAGTGACTTTGGCCCAGCTTCAGGGCAAAGGGAAGGTAAATTCAGATTTCACTGGAGGAGAGAAATGAGGATAGGAGAAGAGTGCTTATGACGCCACATTTGCTACTGGACTTTGTTTGACCTGCACTAAGTTTCAGGAGAAAGACGCACATGGGTGTTTCTGGGGCAATCAGGTGATACAGTGGGAAGTACAGTCATCCTGGAGCCTGGGACCTGGGTTTGAAAGCCCTGTCTGTGGCTTACTGTGTTTGCAACACATCCAACTATTGGCTTCTTTATCCCTAAAATGAGAATCATAACGTCCCCCTAATAGGACTGTTGTTAGGACTCAGTGAAAGAATACCTGTCAGTCCCCTGGCACGTGTGGGCACTCAGCAAATCCTAGTTTCCTTCCTTCTGACCTTTCTGCCATAGAAGCTGTTCGTGGTAATCCAGGTTTTCAAGGCTCTGTAGCAACGGCTTTCAACTTTCGAATAATGTCAGAACAGCCTGTGGAATTCTTTGTCTGAGCCTCAGTGTCAGGGATTCTGATTTCCTAAGTGTGCAGTGGGATCTGTAAGTTTGCACTTCTACTTTTCAACAAAAACGAGACGTGTAATTTTAATCAACATTAAAGTTAAAAACTACCAATAAAGTCCTTCAATCCCCACTGCTTCTAGTGTAGACATTGAAGCAATAGCCTAGCTTTAAAGACTTTTCAAGAACTGGCCTCCACCTACCTTTCCTAACTGATTGCTCCTTTGCCCCCTAATCTCCACCTGTCCTCTCTCTGGTCCTTGGGAGACCAGCACCCCCAAGGGCACCCCTGAGGCATAGAGCACTCTGCTCCCTGTCTCTTTGGCTCTCTCATTTTTTTTTCTTTTTTTTTTTTTGCGGTACGTGGGCCTCTCACTGTTGTAGCCTCTCCCGTTGCGGAGCACAGACTCCAGACGCACAGGCTCAGCGGCCATGGCTCACGGGCCCAGCCGCTCCGCGGCACGTGGGATCCTCCCGGACCGAGGCACAAACCCGCGTTCCCCGCATCGGCAGGCGGACTCTCAACCACTGCGCCACCAGGGAAGCCCCGCTCTCTCATTCTTATTCCTCCTTCAAGTTCCAGCTCGATGCCGTGCCTTAGCTCCCCACGCCTCTCCCTTGTCCTTCTTTCCAAGTCCATGGTAGACCTTTCACCTCTGAAATTCTCCATCATCTTTTGAATCAAGCATTTAGGAACAGTTGCATACCGTGTTGCTTGAAGTTACCAACCATGCTTCCTGATTTAGGGTTTGTGTTCTTTGGGGTAAGAAACGTACCTGTGTCTTACAACTCTTTCAATCCCTCCTAACACCTAGTTGAGTGGTTTGCGTAGCAGGCACACTATAAATAGCTGTTGGTTAAGTAATGTGTATGAAGTAATCACTAGTCACAGTCAGGAGGCTCCTGATACATCGCCTTGAGCTTAGGGAGATCACTGAAGCTGTAACAGCAAACAATTCCTGTCTGCTACCACCATTCTAAGGACTTTGCAGACATGAACTCAGTTAATGTTCATAATAACTCTAGGACATTTATCCCATATTATTCCCATTTTACGGATGAGAAAATTGTGGCCCAGAGAGGTGAAGGGACTTGTCCAAGGACACACAGCTAGAAATTGTCAGAGTCGAACTTCTAGCCAGCTCTGGTTGACCCCAGAGTTCATGCTTTTAACCCCTACTTTAGACTTCCCCTTCATAAGAGCTGAAGTTTAATTAGTGCTATGAGTGCTAGGAACTTGGCTACATACCACACAAGTTTTTCACTTAATTTGTACAACAATCAATTTTTTAAAAAAAACTGGGAGATATATTTGAGTCCAGGTTCTGATTTTAACTTGCATCATTTCACTATAGTTAGTAGCAGTTTATGGTAGAATGACCCCACTTAGAATTAACCCAACCATGTTGTGATTCCATATCTGCCTTTGTCTAGATGAAGGCTATTTTGCATCATCTTTTCCGAATTAATCTGCTAAGCTCTTGATAAACATTAGCTTCCTTATACTTAATCTACAGGTAATGGAGGGCATTATTATTATTATTTTTGTTGTTGTTTTGTTTTCTTGGCGGTACGCGGGCCTCTCACTGTCGTGGCCTCTCCCATTGCGGAGCACAGGCTCCGGACGCACAGGCTCAGCGGCCATGGCTCACGGGCCCAGCCGCTCCGCGGCATGTGGGATCTTCCCGGACAGGGGCACGAACCCGTGTCCCCTGCATCGGCAGGCGGACTCTCAACCACTGCGCCACCAGGGAAGCCCGAGGGCATTATTTTGATTGGAAAGAAGGGAGGCAGGGAAAGAGAGAAGTTGCATGCTATAGAAGTGATGCCGAGGAACAATTGGAAATGGGGTAGACATTTGTTGGGTTGTGTCCCCAGTTTGCGAATGAAGGAAATGAGGTTAATCATATTGCTCAAGGGCCCCAAGCTGGTCGCCCAATGAGATTCAAACACAGGTCAGCCTGGCTTCTGAATCCTGCTGCTTAAGTGCTCTGCTCTGTCGTGGATATATCTGGCTCTGACCACCATTTGACTCTCTATCTTGTTGCCATGGGAACACCCAGCTTACTACACCCACCACGCATGCTCTGTCAGCTGCAGCAACATTTCCTGTTAGGCCAGGGCCACCCTCTAGGCTTTTCTTTATCTAAAGGGAAACCTCTGTGGTTAGGTACAGCTATGCAAATAGCTCTGCCCTCTTGATATTGGTTTTGAGGCTTCTGAGGATTTTATCCTCTAATGTTACATGTGGCAAAACATTTTCCTGAGTTGATTACTGTGTATGCGTCTATATATGTGTGTGTATATACACACACATATATACTTGTGCGCTTATTTGTGTATTTAAACTTTTTAACCTAACTCTACTGATATCACCGGGTGTATCACAGGAAAAACTGCTATGTGGTCAAAAGCCATGTTTTGTCAATAATAAGAAAGCAAAACATAATAAAAAGGGGGACATTTTACTGAAGGCATGTGGTTGGCAGATAAGCACATGGAAAGGTGCTCAACGTCATTAGTCATGAGGGAAACGCAAATTAAAACTGCAATGAGATGCCAAGGCAGGCCTAGTAGGATGTCCAGAATTACAAAGACTGACCACTCCGGGTGTGGGCAAAAGTGCAGAGGAACTGAAACTCTCGTAGGCTGCTGGTGGGAAAGAAAAATAGTTGCAACCACTTTGGAGAACAGTTTGAGAGTTTCTAAGACACTTAAACATACGCCAGCCATTCCACTCCTGGATATATTTCAAGAGAAATGAAAGCATATGACTATGTAAAACGTATACAGGAATGTTCATAGCAGCTTTACCTGTAATAATCAAAAACTGGAAACAACCCAAATACACAATAAAAGGTTAATAAAGAGACAAATGATGTATATTTATACAAGGGGATATTACTCAGCAATAAAAAGAAATGAATATTCAACATGGATGAATCTCCAAATAAGTGTGGTGAGTGAAAAAAGCCAGACAAAAAAGAGTACCTACTGGATTGATATAAAGTTCTACAAAATGCAAATGAAGCTACAGTGACAGACAACAGTGGTGGCCTGGGGATGCGGAGGAGGGCAGAGAGGAGTGGAGGTGGATAAGAATTTCAAAGGGAAAAGGACATTTTTGAGAGTGATGGATGTGTCCATTTATCTTGATTGTGGTGATGGTTTCGCAGGCACATACATAGGTCAAAACTTACCAAGCTGTGTACTTTACATGTACGCAGCTCCTTGTATGTCAGTTTTATCTCAATAAAGCCATGCTTCGCACATGAGAGGCTTTATGTTTGGGGTTTGGCAGACACAAGTGTCCTGTAGCATGAGTAGCTGCTCGTGACTTTTTTAGCTGGACCCCCCTGCTCTCAGCACTCCTGAGGGGCTAGTTCAGAAGTCAGCGGAATTTAAAGCACCCTCCCTTGTTTCCTTCCGTAGTGGAACGAGGAGCAGCTGACAGTACAATCTGGATACCCAGAATGCTTTGGGAGTGTTCCGGCGAATGCAGATTTCTTGCTCTTTGCATATTAAGCGGGCAGCTTCCTAATATCAAGTGTTTAACTTGATAACCTTCCTAAAGCTGTAAGGCCAGGCTCCTGCCTTCCTAAGAAGTGCAGTGAAGCTGCCTGAGATTCTCTTTGCTGACTCAGGAGCTTGCCTTACTGGAGGTGGGCCTTCTGGGCTTCAGCTACCATTGCCGGGGGTGGGGCAGGAGAAGGGAATGGGCAAATGCGGAAGGAAGTGTTTGCAACTGGACAGAGTCAGGGCACCACTAGGAAGCTTTCTCTGAAACACCCCATGCCCCCTCTCCGCCCCCAATCTCTCACATTGACCTGCTGTCTTGTGACTTGCGTCTTTATTTTAAACTGTAATATAGAAGAAAGTTCCTGTTATTTTGGAGTTCTGATCAGTTGGGTCTCGTCCAGTCAAGTGTTTCCTATAATTCCCATAATCAAATTTCCCTTTGAATGGCAGCTCAGAGGAAATAGATTGTCTGATGTGTGCAAATCTGTGAAGCTGAACACACTTCCAAGAAAGGCCAGAATGACAGAAAAAATGATGGCTTAGCTGAGGAGCTCACATTAAAATTGAAGTGTGGTTGGCTTCATGTTCAGACAAGGAAGACTGTAGTTCCTTCTAACAGGGCACTTTTGACAGAAGATCAACCCACTGAAGTCGAATAAATTTAAATGACTGTGAATTGTTCTACCCCTACTACAGAAGGGAGTTTTATCTCCTAGTCAGTAGGCAGATCAAAGGCCAGACCTCCTTCACAAGTTCCTAACTAACCTCTTTGAGCCTTGCATATGCATCTGTAATATAGGGAGGCTGGCACCAACATTGCACCGTTGACCTGAGGATTAAATGAGATCATGGAAGTAAAATGACTTAGGCGGGCATGGATGGTCAACATACAATAGTTTAGCAAGATGTTAAAATGGGATTCTTTTTTTCTCTATTTGGCTGATACCCTTAAAAAGTCCAGGTACTCCCACATCAAAACAACATGGGGGGCTTCCCTGGTGGCGCAGTGGTTGAGAGTCCGCCTGCCGATGCAGGGGACGCGGGTTCGTGCCCCGGTCCGGGAAGGTCCCACGTGCCGCGGAGCGGCCGGGCCCGTGAGCCATGGCCGCTGAGCCTGTGCGTCCGGAGCCTGTGCTCCGCAATGGGGGAGGCCACAACAGAGAGAGGCCCGCATACCGCAAAAACAAACAAACAAACAAAACAACATGGGACTTGCAAAGGAAGGATAAAAGCCAGATGTACGACACTTTGCTCTTCTCCCATCTGGAAGATCTAAATGAGAAGAATTTGGAGAGATCAGTTGGAAATCAGGGAGACTGTTTCTTTGGGGAAAGCACTTGCAATGCAATGGAATTTTCCTTTTGACTCCATGGGGGTGGCGTGAGGGTATTTCCCTTCAGCCTAAGTAGACCGCGAAAGGCTTCAAGAAGTCTCTGACCTTGACCTGTATCCGATGGAATCCATGTAGCCCAGAGGCTAGTGGCAGATCACGCCTGGAAACAGCCTAAGTCCAGAGGCTGTGACTGGTGTGCCCTGGTGGCAGAGGCAACGAACAGAGGCTACTCTGGAATCAGCCTCTACTCCTGGATTGTTGGGGCAAAGCCTGTTTGAATGAGTGCATCCCAGTGTGAGCCACAGGCAAGAGAGGGCCACGTGGGGCTTTAAAAAATTCTGCCAGAGAGGACTGCCTGAACAGGAGGGATATGACCTCAACAAATGGAATGGACCATCAGATCCTCAGGGGCTGAAGGAGAAAATGCAGGCAGCCAGCCATGGGAACACACATGGCCAGCCTCATGAGAAGTGCATCTTAATGCTGCTTGAAGTAGATGGGGGGCAGTGTCTTTGGGAACCCACCAAAACCTCCCTGAAGAGGCAGCTTTGAACTTGCACAAGTTGAGAGGAGAGTAACACAAGATAAGGTTGGTAACAGGAAAGTAGAACCTTTCCTGTCCCTTGCATTCCTCGCCACCCCTCTCCCAACCCTTTTTACTTCTGGAGGAGCTGGAAGAAGCAGGGGCAGGGGTACGAGGCAGGGAAATGGAGCAGAACTTGCCATACTGTCACCCTTTCTCCTGCAGGGTTCTCAAGGCCCCCAGGCCTGATCCGTGAAAGGCAGACTCCTTACATCTAAATGCGTTTTAGAGTATTGTACAGAAGGCTACATTTTAATTACCCAGTTGAGGTGGTTTTGTGACTTGAAGTGACTGGAGGACTTTTCTTTACCCCAGAGACTGAAAATCTGATGGAACCGGCCTGAGAGTCCATCCAGGGTGGGGAAAGTTCTAGCCCCAGAGAACTGATTTGTGTTTTTTACAGTTCATTTTCCTGTAATTGATTTCTAATCTCATAGCGTTGTGGTCGGAAAGGTGCTTGATACGATTTCAACTTTCTTAAATTTACCAAGGCTTGATTTGTGACCCAAGACGTGATCTATCCTGGAGAATGTTCCGTGTGCACTTGAGAAGAAAGTATATTCTGCTGCTTTCGGATAAAATGTCCTATAAATATCAATTAAGTCTATCTGGTTTAATGTGTCATTTAAGGCTTGTGTTTCCTTATTAATTTTCCTCCTGGATGATCTGTCCATTGGTGTAAGTGGGGTGTTAAAGTCCCCCACTATTATTGTGTTACTGTCAATTTCCCCTTTTATGGCTGTTAGCATTTGCCTTATGTATTGAGGTGCTCCTACGTTGGGTGCATAAATATTTACAATTGTTATATCTTCTTCTTGGATTGATCCCCTTGATCATTATGTAGTGTCCTTCCTTGTCCCTTGTAACAGCCTTTATTTTAAAGTCTATTTTGTCTGATATGAGTATTGCTACTCCAGGTTTCTTTTGATTTCCATTTGCATGGAGTATCTTTTTCCATCCCCTCACTTTCAGTCTGTATGTGTCTCTAGGTCTGGAGTGGATCTCTTGTAAACAGCATATATACGGGTCCCTTCAGCCAGTCTGTGTCTTTTGGTTGGAGCATTTACATTTAAGGTGACTATGGATATGTATGTTCCTATTACCATTTTCTTAATTGTTTAGGGTTTGTTTTTGTAAGTCTTTTTCTCTTGTGTTTCCCACCTAGAGAAGTTCCTTTAGCGTTTGTTGTAGACAGAGAACTGATATGAATGGGTTATGGGAGAGAAAAAATAAAGACTTATTCTGATTGCTTCTTACGAGACCAGCTTTCCAACATAATGGTTACAGTAGCTATGGTTATGACAGGAAGATATTATTCCTGAAGGCGTATGTGACAGTCCTGAAGGCTGTTCACTGCATAGTCCCAGCTCTCTCTTTTCCAGGAACCTGGTAGGATTGCCATTTCCCAGCCCTTTGGGGTTGGGTATTGTCATGTGACTTGCTCTGGGTTGAGCATTTCATTGTGGCGTAAGACCCTCCGGAGTTCTCTTTTCTCTATCAATGTCCACATCCACCCTGTAGCCACTGTGTAGTGACATGGAACCCCTGAGCACTCGAAAGTGACCAGTCCAAACTGAGATGTGAGTGTAAAAGACATATCAGATTTCAAGGACTTAGCAGCCCCAAAATTCTTGTAAATATCTCACTAATAATTTTTACATTTGTTACTTGTTGAAAAGATACTGTTTTGAATATAGTGGGTTGAATGAAAATATCCTTAAAGTAATTTCATCTGTTTCTTTTTACTATTTAAAATATGGCTATGAGAAAATTTTAAATATACATGTGACTTGCATTATGTTTTTAAAAAATTTATTTTATTGAAGTATAGTTGATTTACAGTGTTGTGTTAATTTCTGCTGTACAGCAAAGTGCATAACATTTTTATTGGATAGTGTGTTTCCTCCATCAGGCTGGAGGATTCCTAAAGTGCAGATGTCAAAAACATGGAGAAGCTCCTACAGTCAACCCATAATGAATGTGTAATATAAGCAAGAAAGAAAAGTTTGCTCTTTTAAACCATTGGGGTTTGGGGCTGTTTGTTATGGCAGCATTAGTAACCTAGCTGCTCTGATTGGGCCAACATGGAAGAGAAAAGGCAGCAGAAGAGAATTTCCTGACTCTCCTATCCTCTCAAATTTCCATGAAAATCTTTTTTTTTCTTCTTTGAACTCCACATCTCCATGATCAATGACCAGAAATGTCAGAATCTTTTAGGATTTTCCTTGTCTTCTGAAGTGGACTCTGGTCTAGCAGTCATTTAGAAGAGAATGGCAAATCCAATAACGTTGTGTGGATTTTTCTTTTTTGGCAGTGTCTTAACGCACAAGAAGATAACCTTCCACTTGTCTCGTCTTTGGGTTAGTAAATGAGGTCAACATAAGGCCAGAAAACTCAGTGTCCCAGTTTGGTCACTTGTTTCCTGCCACAGTGAGTGACCCAGTTGGATAAACAGCCCACTCTTTCTGTTATGCCTCCCTTCCTATTCCTCTTGCTCTCTAGACCCTCTCTGTGAAGTGTTTGCATTAGCATTTTGCAAGCTCATTCTGACCGCAGTGTGGAGGGTATTTGGAGCTGAGTATCCCTGAGAGAACAGTGGCAGTCAAGCCTGTTATCGTAATCCAGGTGAGAGGTAACTGAATCACAGCCTCACGTGATGGTAAAGCAGGTGAGAGTCCATTTCAGTCAACAGTTGGACAAATATTTACAAAAGGTCCATCGTATATCTGGAGTTGTGCTGGCATGAGAAGTAGCCTAGCCTTACTCTCTGCCCTCAGAGAGCCCCTAAGCTGATGATTTCAATACCCTGTGATTGCTGAGCGCTATTATGGGTGGATAAAGAAGGGGAAATGGGCTGTTTAGGGAACACTTCCTGGAGATCATGATAACTGAGTGAAGTTTTGAAGGATGGATAAGATTTAGTAGGCAAAGAGTGTAGGAGCCAGATTTGACAGATACTTAGGAGGAAGAACCAACAGGAAGGTAAGAAATCTAAGATGATTTCCAGTTTCTGACTTAGCGACCCGGAAGATGATCATTTCATTGATGAGTGTAAGAAATACAAAAAAAACTCCAGCCTAGTTAGTGGAAAGGATAATTTTTCTATTTAGATACAAAAATACTGAATTTAAAGTCCTACTTAGAATCTAGGAATGACTGCCCAGTAGCAGTTAGGGATCTACAGGACAGGAGCAAAGAAGAAGGGTCAAAGTAGAATTTGAGGTTTTGGAGTCATGAGCTTGTCTATGTACCTTTGAAGTTGTAATAATGAATGAGAATGTCCAGGGAGAACAAGAGCCCATGTATTCATTCACTCACACATTCAATGTTTACTGTGTGCCCACTTCGTGGTAACTGAAGAAATGTGAGTTCAGCCCGGGTCAGTACTTTAATGACAAACAGGAGTATAGACTCTTCTTTCAAGACTCTTGATGGTGCAGAGAACTAGATAAATAGCTGATAATTAGAAATGGGATAGAAAACCAAGAGAACACCCTTTAAGGATGAGAGAGACTTTATGTAGTTGAAAAATTAGTTGAATTTCGCCTACACTTGAAAAAAAATTTTTTGCCAGTGAGAGAAATGTAGCTTAAAAATTTTAGTTGACTGTACACGTAGTTGTTAAATCTGCAGAGATTTCAATCTTTATTAATGATTATAATTAATAATTCACATCTATGTCTTATCTGATTTTTCTGTTTTACAAATGCACATAGAAGACTTCTGCTTCAAAAGAAACTTGCTAGACAAACTTTAATTGACCATCACCTTATGCAGGGGCAGAAGAGTCAAGACCCAGTCATGTCCTCTGGGCCACAGCATCTGTATATAAAGCTTAATATGCGTGAACTGTATAGATGATCCCTGTGACGAGATTATACTTGCATGTAATACCATAAAAAGTAAGAAAGTGGAATGGTTGAGAAAAGTCTAGAAAACCGGCTTGAAGCTCTGTTTATACTGAATGAATAACTAAAGAATTTGAGTTTTCCCTTTTTCTTTGGAGGCAATGGGGAGCCATTTGTTCAAGGGGGCCTGGATTGGAGGTAGCTTGAGGGCAGGTGACTCAGGGGCTAGGAAATCAGTTAGTGGACTCTCGTCCTTTATCTGTATGGCAGGTATTAGAGTGTAGGCAGTAGAAATAAGGATGAACACAACCATTTCAAAGGAAGAATCCACAGATGGTAGTGACTGAGTAAGATGGTGAGAGTTGAGAGGTACTCAGAGAGGACTGTAGTATTTCGATCCTCTAAGAATAGCAGTTCTTTAGCAGAAAAAAGAAAATCATAGCATGAGGGTGGGCTTGGGACATGAGTTTGTTGTAAGGAGAGAGACTGGAGATGTAGGGGTCTGCTTAGAGTCATGAGCAAAGAATGCCTGCAGTCCTAGGAGGTGGGTTCGCCAAAGGAGAACATGTAGAATTAAGATGAACACAGCTTTATGTCGGGCAACTGGGAAGAGCCATGGATGGAGATCAGAAGCAGGAAGAGGGGCCAGCAAAAGGGTTGATCAAGATGTGGTCAGGAGAAGAAGACTGTCAGAAGCCTAGGGAGAAGCGTGATTCCGTAAGAAGGCACGTGTGACATGCCTTCAACAGCGTCAAAACACGGTGGGTGAGAAGGCCGAGGCCTCCAGAACGCAGTTGGGTGTGGTCATGAAAGCACATGGTGACCTTCAAGGGAGAAGTTTCAGAAGGATGGTGTGGGGAAAAGTCGCAACACAGAGAAAATGGGGCGGGTAGTTAAAAGGGGAAGCAATGGTTGTGGATGATTGATTCATTCTAGAAGTTCTTTACAGTGCATTATAGGGTAGAGGGTTGGGCTGTCGCTTCCAGAAGTATAGTAACTCATTCATTTATTTGTTCAACAGGCTCATATTAATTAGAGTCCACTAGTGCTTTTCACTGCTAGGTAAATAAGGCAGGCAAGATCCCCACGATCAGGGAGCTTGCATTCTAGTGTGGAGGGATAGTCCGTAAACAATCAAGACAACTTCAGATACTGAAGGTGCTATTGAAAATAAAACAAGGCAAGAAATAAGTACATTCCAGTCTGTGGAAAGAGAAAGTGTATAGATCCTGAGGCAGGATTGAGCGCCGCATGATCAAGGAACAAAAAGAAGGCCAGTGTGTCTGATGCTTGATAAACTAGGGGGGAAGTGATAGGAGACATCAGAGAGACAGGGCAAGAACTTGGGTTTTATTCTAAGTGCAAAAGGCCATCACTGACGGATTTTACAGAAGTGACATGATCAGATTGACAACTTTCAAGTTCTCTTTGGCTTCATCAAGAATGGACTACAGAAGGCAAGAATTAAAGCTTGCAGACATGGGAAGCTGCTGACTAGTTCAGGCAAGAGGTAAGGTTGGTTTAGACCAGACCGGTAGCACTGAAAATGGAGAGAAAGGGTCAGATTTGAGATATGTTTTGGTGGTAGGATGATCAATTAAGATCTGCTAAACGATGTTAGGATAAGGGGAAAAGACAAATGAAGGATGACTCCCAGGTCTTTGACCTGAGAGACTGGACAAATGGCAGAGCCATTTGCTGATATGGGGAGACTGGGGGAAGTGCAGATGTGGGGTGTGGTAGGATGGTAGCATCAGGGGTTTCATTTTGCTCACATGCGGCATGCCCTGAGTCATCAAAGTAGAGGTGAGGTCCGAAGGACTGGTTAAAAACCAAGTGAAAGAATTTTTTCTTAGAGGAACACTGAATATTTGTAAATCGTAGACTGGGGGTAGGAATATGCTGGAGAGGAAAAGAAAGGAGGAAATGAGGAAGAAAGAGGGTAGAGCTTATGCTGACTGCCCTTGCCATCTCTCTAAAGCAAGAGAGGAAGTCACCTGCAGAGGGGGATTTGAGTGAGAGGAACTGTTGGGAGCTTGAGGAGAGAGGTTTGGAATAGGTATTTTGGAGACTTAGTTGAGAGTAAAGAGCATCAATCTCTAGGTAGTGCAAGGAGGGAGAAAAGCAACTGACATCTTTCAGAAGTCCTTAGTGACCCTAAACAAGAACAAGGAATCCAATGGAAATGACCTGGGCACACAGGTTGGGGTAGAGACACTAGAAGGAGGTCAAGGTTAAGACTAGGCTAAGGACATGTGTGGGATCCGGGGAGGGGATCTGGAGTAGCCAGAAGAGCCTTAGTGTGCTGAGTGGGGCTGAGGGGTTAGGTTCCTGATGTAGGCAAACGCTGGGTGAATCCTCTGCAGGGTAGAGATGTGAAAGTGTGGCTACAAGTGTGGTCCACGGACTGGCAGCATCAGTAGCCCTGGAAGTCTGTTAGAAATGCAGAAGCTAGAGTTCCAACCCAAATCTCTGAGTCAGAGCATGAGCTTTAACTAGACTCATTAGGTGATGTCCCGTGCATATTACAATCTGTAACGAGCTGCTCTAGGGAATGAGCTTTCAAAGGCTAAACACTTCTAAAAGTAAGATCTGTGTGTTTCTGCTGCAGATCAGAGGATCTTTCTTATCGGTTAATATATTTTACTTTTAAATATATCTATGCTTTTCTGATTTTAAAAAAGAACGTATACTTGTTTTAGAAGTGGAAAATATGGATATGTGTGAAGAAGACCATAATTCGAAAAGATACACACACCCCAATGTTCATTGCAGCGCTATGTACAGTAGCCAAGACATGGAAACACCATAAACGTCCATTGACAGGTGAATGGATAAAGAGGATGTGGTATACACACACACACACACACACACACACACACACACACACACACCCCGGAATATTACTCAGCCATAAAAAAGAATGAAATAATGCCATTTGCAGCAACATGGGTGGACCTAGAGATGATCATGCTAAGCGAAGTAAGTCAGACAGAGAAAGACACATATTATATGGTATCACTTCTAGGTGGAATATAAAAAATAGTACATATGAATTTGTTTACAAATTAGAAACAGACTCACAGATGGAGAAAACAAACTTATGGTTACCAAAGGGGAAAGGTGGGGGGGGATAAATTAGGAGGTTGGGATTAACGAATACACACTACTATATATAAAACAGGTAATCAACAAGGACCTACTGTATAGCACAAGGAACCCTACTCAATACTCTATAACAACCTATATGGGAAAAGAACCTGAAAAAGAATAGATATGTGTAGATGTATAACTGAATCACTTTGCTGTACACCTGAAACTAACACAACATTGTAAATCAGCTATACTCCAATATAAAATAAAAATTTACAAAAAAAGAACATACTCTTGTTTTAGAAGTGGGAAATATGGATATGCGTGAAGAGGCGGATGCTCAGCCACATTCTTAGGGCCTGTTCCAATAGTAGAATGAACAGAATAATAACTGGGGGGGTCTCTCAGATGTTCCGTCTCCCCCAAGAAGTATCCCTGGAAGGTGGTATAGCCTCAGAGCAGCTACTTCCTGGTAGGTGACCTTCTGTCAGTTATTTATCCTAGCCTCAGTTTCTTTATCAGCAAAATGGGTATGCAAATAATAGCACATAGGATAAATGTAAGAATTCCATTAAAAATTCATGTAGGGTTTCCCTGGTGGCGCAGTGGTTGAGAGTCCACCTGCTGATGCAGGGGACACGGGTTCGTGCCCCGGTCCAGGAAGATCCCACGTGCCGCGGAGCGGCTGGGCCTGTGAGCCATGGCCGCTGAGCTTGTGCGTCCAGAGCCTGTGCTCCGCAACGGGAGAGGCCACAACAGTGAGAGGCCCGCGTACCGCCAAAAAAAAAAAATTCATGTAAATGCCTTAGGACAGTTCCCAGCACATAATCCAAAAAAAAAAAAAAAGTTATCATTATATAATAGGACTGTACCAGGATGAGAAATCACTAAGCAAAGCAAATTTTTAGCACAATGTAACAGATGCTCCTGCTTGGAGGTCTTTGGGCCACTTCAGGTACAGACTATTGCCTTGAAGGTCCTCACCAGCCATGCCAGTTTAGGAGAACCCTGGAACCCTGGAGGGCTGAGGAGACAAGATACACCCCTGATCTGAAGGCACTGGTCAGGAAACGAAAACCAAGGTCTTTGCAAAGGCGAACAAGATGTGGAAATTTTGATGTGGATAATTAGAAGCAACAGAGGGAAAGCCCAGGTCCTGGGATGGAACTCAAGGTTTTCCTGGGGCCTCTTCCACTTTTTACTTGTTATATCTTTTCTTTTTGTTACATAAGCCCATAGCAGCAATGCAATCGCTTTTGTAGTAACCCAGTTACAAATGAAAACCAGAAAAATCAGGAAGTAAGGGGATGAGCTGCCCTCCACTGCCCCTGACTAGAGGGTAAGCAATTTGGAAATCTCCCATTTTCTGATGGTGGCGTGTCCATACATTTAAATGAGCACTGATGAAACACTATGTTACATGTTCAACGTAATGATGTGTGAGGCTACATGAAATGTTTAATTTGCCATGTGGCACATGTAGGGTAGAAAGAATGCATACCTTCTAAGACATTTAGTGAATATGTCCTTCTTTATGAAATTTCCTCCGATTATAGGTTCTGCCTGAGCTATAGCGATACTGTGTATATGCGTGAGAGAATAATGAAGAATCCTGGTCTTGCTTCTTTAACGTCCTTTGTCTTCCTTGGGGGACGAATGACGGATTGAAGTTATTTTGTGGACTGGCAGATTTGTTTGCAAGGGCAAAGGTGGTACAATTTGGGTGGGCACTTAAGCACATGCTTGCAGTTCTTCTGGGGGAAAATGCACGCTATCATTTTTTTCCTTGAGGTGTGACACACGTGATACTGGAGTTTCCTAGGATTTGATAAAATAACAGCCATTTACAGAATATGTAGCCTGGGTCAGGAACTCTGCTAAGGACTTTGCAAGCATTGTTTTATTTCAAACTCCCTCTAAACCTCTGAGGTAGTTCCTCCTATGATGCGCATTTTACAGATGAGGGCACTGAGGCACAGAAGGGTGAAGTAAGGTTACATGATTAGACTAGCAGAAATGGGATTCAAACCCAGATTTTGCACTTTTCATCAATGTTACGTTTTCTCTTTTTTTACCCCTCACACTCTTCCTGGGCATGTCATTCAAATGCATCGCTTTCCTTAGCATCCACTGTAGCAGGAATTCTCTAGCCTCTAGGGTTACCCTTTCTTTTAGCAGCCAAGTAAAATGACTTAACCCCGTATAACTTTCTTTAGCAACCTCACCAATTTTTCCAAAAATTCTCAAGGGTAGGGGAGAAGACTGCCATTCTTTCATCCCTTCTCATTCTGAGTTCTTCTCCTGTCTTAGTTCTCATCACCTGCCCCCTAAAATACAGCAGTTATAATTCACTGTCTACATACAGCCTCATCCTACAGGTGCGCACAGTTCCTCCTCCTCCATTCCCTCACACACCCTGCTGCCAAAGGTCTAACGCATCAGCTGGGTTCTCTGGAAAGCAGATAACTGAGACAGAGTCAGGAGTGGAGGAGGTTTACTGGGGAGGAGGGGGCGGAATCTCATGAAAGATAAAAGGAGAAGAAAGCAGAGCTGGGTAAGGAAAGCCTTCAGACTGCAATGCAAATCTGACTAGGGTGGCCTTGAAAGACATAGTAGAGGGTAGTCTTCCCAATGGACAGATCTTTGAGCTTCATGTGGAAGAAGAAACAGCCCAAGGTGATAATACATATGGGCTTGCGAACAGTGGCAAATGGCCTGTACAGGTAGTCAGGGTCCTGCAAGGAAAAAGACTGGAAGATCAGAGACAAGAAGTTCTGGGGTAGTGGTGTATGGGCATATGGGAGTGGCCTGAAGTGGGAAGATTTCTGTATGTATGTCAACACCCCAAGAGCATCCACCCTAAAATTAGTTGGCCAGTTGATGTTTGTCTGTCCTTGTCTAAAGTCACTACAGAACTGGCACAACTGGCCCATGAATAGAGTGGTCACGGTGGTAGAGATGGTGGCCATGGTGGGAGAGATGGTGGCTATGCATAGTGTCAACAGTATTGACTTCCATTTTCCAAGACTGATCTAGCTAATGCCACCTCTGAATGCCCAACCTGTCAGCAACAGAGAATGATGCTGTGTGCCCAGTATGACGCTATTCTTCAAGGACACCAACCAGCCACTGGGCAAGTTGACTAATTGGACACCTTCTATCTTGGAAGGACCAGTGATCTAGTCTCATACAAATACGCATTGATTCTGGGTGTGGGTTTCCCTTTTCTGACCCTGGAGTCCTCAACCAGCATCACTACCCAAGGGTTTACAAAGTACCTGATCAGAGGCATGGGGTCCTATACAACATAGCATCCAACCAGTAGACCCACTTTACAATGGGGGAAGTGAGGAAATGGGCCCATGGCTGTGGGCTCCATTAGTCATATAACATGCTATACTATCCAGAAGCTGCTGGAGTGGTAGAACATTGGAATGGCCTGCTAAAACATAGCTGAAATGACAGTTCAGAGGTAATACTCTGCAAAGATGGGGTCCATAAAAAGGATACCAAATATCAACTGAATCAGAGACCTCTATATGATGCTGTGTCTGAGAACCAAGGGGTGGAAGAGGAGTAACCTCACTCCTCACTCAGGTGCCCCACTGGTAGAACTTGCTGGAAATCCACCCTCCAGGATGCTGGGGAAAGCTGTTCACAGGGAGGTCTCAGAGGAGGGATTCTGCTAGGACATGGCCCGCGGGTGGTTCTAGGGCAAGATGCTGGCCAAAGGGTACTGCTGATCATCTTGCATGTAGGTGCCTCTTGCTGGAGATAGGGTGCATGTGGCAGGAACCTGCAGAGAGAACACACTGGAAACCTAAGTGTCCACTCCCTTCTGTTGATAAAGTTTAGCATCATACCAGCTGGCAAAGAAAACCATTTAAAGGGACCATTCCATTTTCATGAAGCAGGCAATGAAGGGTGAATCTGGGCCTGAGAGTGAACAAATTGGTAACTGACACATTCCCCCAACCCCTTTTGTCCTTCTTGAGCCTATCCTAGTCCAACTATTGCCAAGTCCTTAATGTACGTTGAAGCCACCCTCTTTTCTCCATCTTCACAATTCTGTCATTAGCTTGCCTGGATTTTGCCAAGAGCCTCCTAACTGGTTTTGCTGTCTTATTATTGGCTCCCTTCAACATATTTTCTGTACCTACAGAGTCAATTATTTTAACTCTAAACTCCTCCACTTAGGATGAAGGACTCTTGAAAATTTAATCCCACCCGTTTCCCAAGTCTCAGCCTCATGTCCAACCATTCCCTTGCTTAAACCCTGTGATAAACACTAGTGAACTATGGGGAGTCCTCATTAGTCAAGCACTGCTTATTTCAATCACCAAATCCAGAAGGTTCTACTGGATACAAACCTAATACAACACAAAAATTTAACTAGAAAGCAGACCGTTTATAAAATTATGCCCCACTTAATATTAATGTCCATGGCCTCACATCACATGAGTGTATTGTTGGTCAGCCAGGATGTTGGCTGGGATAAATATCTAGTAATAGAGTGAAAAATAAAATTGCAGGAATCCCAAAGGACGCAGGGTTCTAGGAGACCGATAAAAGCGTTTCAACAGTGGCTCAAAGAATGCTAAAGCTAGCGATAAAGAACCTAGAGGCAAGACGGGAATAAAGACGCAGACCTACTAGAGAATGGACTTGAGGACATGGGGTGGGGGAAGGGTAAGCTGTGACAAAGTGAGAGAGTGGCATGGACATATATACACTATCAAACGTAAAATAGATAGCTAGTGGGAAGCAGCTGCATGGCACAGGGAGATCAGCTCAGTGCTTTGTGACCACCTAGAGGGGTGGGATAGGGAGGGTGAGGCAAGAGGGAAGAGATATGGGGACATATGTATATGTATAACTGATTCACTTTGTTATAAAGCAGAAACTGACACACCATTGTAAAGCAATTATACTTTAATAAAGATGTTAAAAAAAGATTATACTGGAAGATGCAAAATTCAGCGGTGTTGATGCGAGATAGACACTTCAAAAGAGAATGATTTGAAGATCAAAATGTTGAGGCCACAAAGATTTCTACAGAACACCTTAAGTTCATGCTGAAAAAGTAAACTGAAAAGAAGGATCTTGTGTTATGCAAACATACTCTTTAGTCACAAAAATTAGGTCCTTAAAAAAGAATCATCCCTGGATTCTCTTTTCATTTGCTCTAAATATTCAAGATTCAGACTGAGGGCTGTTTCCCTGCCTCTCCCTAAGGTCATATCTGCCTGTGTGAGGGCTGTGGTGTCTATGCACCATCACAGCAGTTGGGGAAAGGTATTTGACCTATATGGATTTTTGAAAAAGCATTTCAGAAAATGTCCTTCTATATCTTACTCTGAGATTTCCCTTGTGTCTAGTTAACTTTTAAATGAACTCCATCTCGTCTTGCAGCTTTGACTCAATTGAACATAAAATTCCTTTCTTCTCCCAATAAAACCGAGCACTTGCTAATGAAAACATCGGCTTTCGTAACTATTATCTCGAAAATGGGTATCGAAGGCCTAGTTTGAAACAAAAAGCTGAACACTGTTTCCCTTTTCTGTAGCTGGGTTCTGCTCACCCCTCTGAAGAGCCTAAGGGAGTAATAAAAATTGCCAGGAATAAAATGTGCTCTGACAATATTTCAAATTATTACCCTGCATGGATTAACCTCATAGATATTATGTTGCATGAAATAAACTGGCCCCCAAAGAATATATACTGTATGATTCTCTTTATGTGAAGTCTAAGATCAGGCAAAATTAATGTTCATGAAAGTCAGAATATTGATTACTTTTAGGGGTGTGGTATATAATCTGGGAAATTGCAGGACGGAATCTTATAGGATGCTGGAACGTTCTATAACTGGGAATTGTGTATTAATATGGGGAAGACAAAATTTTGATCTGCACACTTAAGATTAATGTGCTTTTTGAATTTAATTGTATGTTGTCTTTCAATAAAAATTTATTATATTAGTTTCCTGTTGCTATTGTAATAAATGATCACAAATTTAATGGTTTAAAATAGCACAGGGCGTCCCTGGTGGCGCAGTGGTGGAGAGTCCGCCTGCCGATGCAGGGGACGCGGGTTCGTGCCCTGGTCCGGGAAGATCCCACATGCCACGGAGCGGCTGGGCCCGTGAGCCATGGCCGCTGAGCCTGCGCATCCGGAGCCTGTGCTCTGCAACGGGAGAGGCCACAACAGTGAGAGGCCCGCGTACCGCAAAAAAAAAAAAAAATCAAAACAAATAAAATAGCACAAATTTATTATCTTATAATTCTGGAGGTTGGAAGCCCCAGATGAGCCTCACTGGGCTAAAATCAAGGTGTTGGCCGGGCAGCGTTCCTTTCTGGAGGCTTTAGGGGGACAAGCTGTGTTTTATTTTGCCTTTTTGAATTTCTGGAGGCTTCTCACATTCTCTGGCTCAGAATCCCTTTCCATTTTCAAAGCCAAAAATGGCCACTTGATGCCATCTGCCTGCTTCTGACTCTTCTGTCTTCTGCTTCCCCAGTTAAGTACCCTTGTGATTGCATTGGGCCCACCTGAATAATCCAGTGGTCTCTCTATTTCAGAGTCTCACCAAGTAGCCTAATACGTTCACAGGTTCCAGGGAATAGGATATGAATGTCTTTGAAGGGGCTCTTATCCTGCCTACCACAATTATTATTCTATGATAGTTTCTTACTTTATAATTAAAGTTTTCAAGGTAAAGTCCCAATCAAAAAAATTTCTTAACTATTCACCATCAAATTTGATCCCATTTTCAAGTGGCATCTCCTTAAATGGGCTTTCCCTAGTACCGATTATTCTTGGATAAAAGAGTCCTCTTACTTAGTGCTCACATGTTGATAACATGCCTCATGACCATCCAACCTCCTTGTCCTGGCCATTCTTTGAAATATAATAGAGAAAATTCAGCTATAAAGAATAAGAAACAGAGGTTTCTGTGGGGAAAAGAATGGCAAAATGCACATCAAGAAAGAAAAATTGGTTGTGACTTCCATTTCAAGAAACACAAAGTTCAACTCAACCCTCAAATAGTTTTATTTTCCTTTTGATGGAGAAGGACCTTTCCAGAAGCATCACAAATACGCAGCGACCTCCTTGACTAACCCAGAAGGCTGGCTCTGTCCTTGGTGTGGACTGGGCCTTTGTTTTCTGGGACTTCTGCCCTTTGCCTGTTATGCCATTCTCCTGGTGAGACAGTCCAGCAAAAGTTCTTCAATGGTAATGATTCAGTATATATGGGGCATTTTCCAAATTTTTAGACAACACTTATAAAAAACATATTTTCTGGGTAAGATAAGGCACACAATTAAGGTTGTTTATGCTGCATTTAATTTTAAGCAAGGTTGACTGGTCCTCATTCTCTTAACTACGTAGGATCTCGAATGTTTCATCCGTGAAGCACCGCTATTATGACGGTAATTTTGTAATCCTTTGTAATTTAGAAGTAGAAAACCAACACGCAGTTTGATCACAAATAAGGCAATGGGACGAAGGCTGAAAAAATCCTAAGCTTGGATTTGACTTAAACTTCTTTTTTTAAAAGAGCTTATGGTATGGGCTTCCCTGCTGGCGCAGTGGTTGAGAGTCCGTCTGCCGAGGCAGGGGACACGGGTTCGTGTCCCGGTACGGGAAGATCCCACATGCCGCGAAGCGACTAGGCCCGTGAGCCATGGCCGCTGAGCCTGTGCGTCCGGAGCCTGTGCTCCGCAACGGGAGAAGCCACAGCAGTGAGAGGCCCCGCACCCAAAAAAAAAAAAAAAGTGAAGTAAAAAGTTAAAAGGAAGCTATTATAGTGAAGCCGCTGAAAAAAATATTGGATGTATAGTTTTTTAAAGAGTTAACTTAGGCAAATTACCATTTAAAAAGAAAGAAAATTGAAAGGAATATATAGGCATTATTATTGTATAATTCTTTTATTAACCAGTGTTTAAACAAAAGCTTATATAGTATATATTTTCTTATTCATTCTAAATGGAATCAAAAA
This sequence comes from Monodon monoceros, assembly GCF_005190385.1. Lineage (NCBI taxonomy): Eukaryota > Metazoa > Chordata > Mammalia > Artiodactyla > Monodontidae > Monodon > Monodon monoceros. Next base: position 31,021,293 of record NW_021703775.1, on the reverse strand, counting down.
CTTCAGAAACAGTTGTTACTGGACGGTATTCAGAAAATGGGAAAGAATTCACACTAGAGCTTTGAAGAGAATTCTCTCAGGTAGCCATTTACATCTTGATAGATAAAAGTGTGTGTGGGGGGATGTTTGCAAGACATTTGCCTTGTAGATTCTAAAAATATGTCCCTTAACCAAAGTTGGTGTTTTCACCGTTCTTGGCAGGTGAATAATTATGCTGTATCTAGTTACTGTGAAAATATCCTGGCCAGTTATTTTTCATTCATTTCATTTATTTAATTAATGTTCATTCAAAATATTTATTGAATAACCACTGTGTCAGGCACTGTTTTGGCTTCTGATCTCATTGAGTTTATATTCTTGATAAATAGATAAATTATAATATGGCAATAATTGTTACATAAAAAGTTAGTTAATAGGAATAAACGGTTGGGGGGTCAGTGGCTAGGCGTACTCTTTTAGTGAAAGGAGTCAGGGAAATCCTCTTCAATAAGATGGCATTGGAGCAGAAACATAAAGGAAGAAATTGAGCCATGGTGATATCTGGAGGAAAAGCATTCTAGATAGAGGGAACAGCAAGTGCAAAGGCCATGAGGTGGGAGTATGCTTGAGGAACATCAAGGATGCCAGTACAGCAAAGGCAAATATGAGTGGGAGGTGGGGGAGAAAAAGGTCCTGGAGTTAAGGTCAGAGCATCAGTGGAGTCCAGGTCATATGGGACCATTTTAGGAAATACCACAAATAAGTGAAAATTTCCATGCAATGTGTCCTATAAGTTCTCAGGCATTTTCTCAACTCTTGAGCAACAATATTTCCAATTAGATTTATAAATGCAATAAATTACACCTATCAGTTTCTTAGACACATAAGTGACCTCCACATTGTTCAAACCAATGGTCCCAGTGGTCCTATTATTTGACTTATCAGTGGCACCTGACCTCATTGATTCCACCTACCTCCTTAAAGTATTTCACTTTACTTCCTAGTTTTCCCTCTACTTCACTTCTCAGTCTCCTTTGCTGCCTCCTCTTCATCCTCTTCATTTCTTAGTCATGGGGTGTCTCAGGGCTCAATCCTTGGACCTTATCAACTTAATCCTGTGTTGTGAAAATGTTTTAATGTAATTAATGTTTTAATGTGAATTAAATGTTTCAATGTAAGCTGATCAAAATGATTATGCTCCTGCGAAGGTTGGTGTTAATGCTGGACTTATTACAAAACTTAAATTCAGAGACAAAATATTTTGCATGGATCTGATGCATTCGGATGTCCATTACAGAGTCATCAAGAATACTGTGTCTTTAAAATAAAATGTGGAAAACACTATGAAAGCATCACTATGAACTAACATGGCCCCATTGCTTAATACCCAGATAATTCTATACTCTGCTTAATAAATTAGCTGCAAAATGTGACAGCAGCAATTGAATGATTTAGTTCTGAAAAATGTTGAAGAGACTGTTTAAAATGTAAAACAAAACAAAGCAAACAAACCAACTTGTTTTATGCCATTAAAAAAGAATCCCTACCTTAAATAACCAGCAAGATTGGATCAAAGGCTTGGTCATTTAGTTGACATTTCAACTCATCACACTGAATATTATCCTACCTGGGCATCCTTAGGTGGTGACATAAACGTATTATGTAATCTACTCATTCCTGGAGAAGTCTTTCTTGAGGAAACTCAACTGGTGCATAATAATCTGACCCACTTTGCTACACTGAATTCAGTCTCCAAAAATAGAAATCATTATATGAAGTATAATTGTGAAACCAAGAACTAAATTTCAAAAAGTTCTCTGATTTAAAACTTTATGAAAATGAGCTAAAACTGTTATTTTTACCATCTAACTGAATATTGATAGTGTGGAAAATTGCTACAAAGGGAAGTTACTAAATTGCAGTTAAACAAAATCATAGAGAAGAAATAAGGGGATTTCAGAAGAACAGAATTTTACAAATATCTTGAGTGGTTAGTCTAGATATGAAAACCATGGGGCAAAAATTATATCCATATTTGGAAATACCTATTTTTGTGGTCGGCAGATTTCATTATGAATAAAAATGAGTATCTCCCTTACTTAAAGGATTTAAGGCTAAATTCTGCATTGCAAACTGTAACAAGAAATACAAACCTGACAGTGATGTCTTAGTGAGGAAGGAAATGTGTGAGATTTTAGTTCCAAATTAAAGGAGTAACGTATTTTTTTAAAAATGTAATTTAACAGAGGTGACATTTAGAGAAAAGTATTATTGTGCCTTTTCTAGTATATGATCATTTCCCTGGTTAACCTTCATCTGTTACAGAAGCAATGTGAGAGTAAGAATAAGGTAATATTCCTTTCATGACATTCTTTGAAACTTACTGCAAGACAGTAGGCTTAAAATCCAGTTAAAGGTGAGAGAGAAAGGGTTTAAGTTTTTTTAAGGTCTGAACACTGAGATCATTACTGTAAAGAAGACACTGCTGGGATGGTGAGGTGGTGAAGCTAGAGCACAGAAAGCACTGGTGGTCATGGAAACCCACCCATTCTAGCTCTGGGATTGTGGGGAAAGGCAGAGAGAAAGAATCAGGAGGGATAGAGGGAGTTTGTTGTGATTGCCCATCTTTGGGTCTTGGTGTGGACAGTGGCAAGACTCAGATAAATTGAAGGGAGAGTGGCTTTTCCTGCTCCCAGTTTGAGATTCTGGAGGAGACTCCTGTGTAGAGGCTCCATGCCAATATGGGTGAACCAACACATCCAAGAGAGCTGCTGGGCATGGCCAAGAAGACAGTAGCTCTAGTTTAGACACCAAGTCTCTCTTGGTTCCATGCTGAGAGCCAGGGGGCTTGTCATCACGCCTGCCATTGGTAGGAGCAGGTTGCCCCACAGTAGATATTGAGGGTGGGAGACCAACTGGCTATGAGACTGTGTGGGAGACCTGGAGGAGACTCTCAGGTCTACAGCCAAGCGATAGCCAAAGGTAGACCTGAGCAGCATGAGACTGCAGAGAAAAGACCATGTATGCAGTAGCTGTATGTCAGTAGCAGATGCCAGTAGAAAGCCCTTGGACAGTCCCAGTCAACTATGTATGCTTCAGCAGCCATAAGACCAGATGACAGGAGAACAGATGTCACATGACTTCTTCTGGTGCCAAAATCACGTGAATCCCTCTGTCCCCAAGAACCCTTTACCATTTTGAATGACAGTAGGGTAGAAAGCAATGGAAATACAAGGTAATGAGCATTTTTCTCAAAAGTCTGAAATTTAATAATACTTTCTGTTATTGTATTGGTCTAAGGTTTAAACAATGGATTGGACAGTAAATCTTTCCCCTTCTGAAACTCAGAGGTAGGGGCTTGCAAGGAACACAGTTATATCAGCCAAATCAGGGGTCCCCAACCCCTGGGCCACAGATCAGTACTGGTCCGTAGACTGTTAGGAGCCAGGCTGCACAGCAGGACGTGAGCGGCGGGTGAGTGAGCAAAGGTTCATCTGCCGCTCCCCATCGCTCAGATTACCCCCTGAACCATCACTCGCATTACCACCTGAACCATTCCCCCCATAGAAAAAGGTTGGGGACCACTGAGCTAAATAAAGGAAAAACACCATTCTAGGTGTCTATAAGTTGTGTAAAACCTGTGGCAGTATTCAGGATAATTACATTTCTATTTTTCATTGTTTGGGTTGGATTTCCATTTCATTTTTCAAATAAAATTTCCAGTATTTTACAAATGTGTATGAGATTGTGTGCTTAAGCCACGGCTGAATAAAAACAAAATATGTGTGAGTATGTGTTTCCTCAGTTGACTTTTCTTACGTTCAGTCTGCTTCATTCCTGTTTATTGCCGGTTTGGCTCCTGAGGGCATTTGGGGTTTATAATTTCTGCATATAAAGAAATCAAATGACTCTTCAGGAGCTACTTGACCCTGAAAGGAATTCAAAGGGCGGAGAGTGAAGAAAACCCACACACTAAATTCAGACATTGAAAGGTTCTTTTAGTAATTCCCTAAAAAGTGGACACAAATCCAATTAAAATACACAGAAGTAGGCTTGTGAAGAATGGGTTTGCCTGGTTCCATAGGGCTTTGGGGGAAGGTTAAACATTATATGGTTCCTTACAAAAGTAAGTCTGATGTTAAGTTAAGGGTTCCCCCCTCTTCTTTCCTTTCATCCTTCCTTTTTCCATTCTTTCATTCAACAAATGTGTGCCTGGCCTGTGCTGGGCACTGGAGATATTATGGGGAGTAAGACAGGCATGTTGGTACCCCATGATACTTAGACATTTGGGAATGAGACAAAGAGAAAGCAAATAGAGACATACATAAAGTAAGTGCAAAGTATATGTATTATGTCCTATTCGTGAAGGCAACGGTACGTTGAAATGAGAACTAATGGGCGTTTGGGTGGGAACCCGCTGTGGACATCATGGGCCTGGAAAGCTTTGCTAAGGAATGATACTTGAGCTGAGACTTGAAAATAAGTGATCAATTTGACGGACATAGTTTGTTCAGGACTTTCTTGGTTTTTAAAGCTAAAAGTCCTGCATCCCTGGAATCCCTTTAGACCTGGGCAAACCAGGATGGCTGCTCACCCTGCTTGAAGGATGAGAAAGAGCCAGCTTTACAAAGAGTAGGAAACAAGCACTCCGGGAAGAAGGAATCACAAGTACAAAGGCTCTGCTGTGGGAAAGAGCTTGGCATAGTCAGGGAAGAGTCAGTGCAGGGAGGAGGCTCAAAGAACAAGCTGAGGGGGAAGAGACAGCCAGGGACCAGGTCACCAAGTGGAGGCTCTCGTAAAGAGTACTGATTTATTTGAGGTACAATGGGAAAATAGATATTGACAGGTTTTACTCAGGGAATGATATGATTTGATACATTAATAAATCACTTTGGCTGCTATATGAATAGAAGGGGTCAAATTTAGAAGCATAGTTGGGATGATATGACAGTAGCCCAGGTGAGCAGTGAAGTTGAAGAGATGGGGACAAATGTGGGATGTATGGAGGCAGAATGGATAGAATTTGCTGCGGGATGTCTCACGGGGTTCTGGCTTGAGCATCTGGTACCTGATTTACTGCTAAAGGGAAAATTGGAGGAAGAAGAGGTATTTTCGGCCTAAATCTCTACCCCATATATTGACTAGATATATATGTCATAGACCATAGATTTTAGAACATGTAGCTTCTTATAAAGGGCCCTCATTCCAGCATTTCAAATATGTTTTTTACATAAGTAGGAAGTTTAGAGGCACGTGAAGGAGTTCTCATTCCTGAGTTTCTGGTATAACCCAGTTAACATTTGTTTTTGGAGAAAAACACTGACTAAGACAGATGATCTGCCGAGCAGAGCCAGAGAGGTAAGCGTAGAGACAGCTAGAAGGAAAAGAGTATTCAACATTTCTGTTTGTGGTGTGGACCTCGCCACAGCTATGTTATTCCTAGACCCATAAATCCTGCCCACCATTATAGCTTGAGAGTTAAAAAAAAGAATAAAAGATTTAAAAATTACTGTGGACACAAGAGAAAACATTTAAAAAGAAAAACATGTGAGCAGAAATTTAAGTTAAAAGAATTTAAAAAAATGAACTATAAATAAGAGGTCTGAGCCCAGAATGAATCAGAAAATTAAAGTAATATATTTGGCTGAAATTTTTAAAAAATAAAAAGGAAAGATGAAATTGGACATAACTAAAAGTGAAGCACAAATTAAGGATAAAAATTAGGGCTAAATAAAAAAGAATATAAACAGGATAAAATATACACTATAAAGTCAAAAATAGACACGGTAAAAGGTAAAAATTCTAGATCCCAAGATTTAAAAGGGTAAAATCATGACAAAGCTAAAATAAGCTAAATGATAAATACAGAGAACAAAAATAAAAAGGTGACAAAAGACCAAAGGAAGACGTATACAGTAGAAAATCGAAATGTTAAAACCTGTTAAACTCTAACTCCAAGTCCCCAAGTATTTGTGGAACGAAGGTCTGGAAAAGTAAGTTCCCGTTGCTTAAAAAAAAACAAACAACAAAGCTGACAAGTGACATGAGTTACTCAGAGTGACCGACCTCTGGGCTGAAGTTATTCCCGTGGGCTGGGGTCTCCAGCAGAGCATCTAGAAGGTCAAGATGGCCTGAACTGTCAGGGTCTGTGATTCCTCAAGTGCCTCTAGTGCCAGCAGCTATGGGTCAACAACAAGTAATCAGCCTGAAGTGTCACTACTAACTAGTGTTAGTAATATTTGTATTGCCCTAACTCTGCTCCTATTTATTACTGCACAGAAGTGTGTAATATAGAAAATACCAGAAGGACAATATTCCTTGAGTATCAGTGAATTGTTAATGACTTTGCAACTTCAGCTACAAAAGAGATATACTAGAGGTTGAGATTGGCGGGAAAGACAGCTCAATCACTTGGAAGTTTTTTTTGTTTTGTTTTTCGGGGGACAGTTTTTCTCTCTCCTCTTTATGAAACACTCAGCCAACTAAGGTGAAGTTAAAAAAACAAAAAACAAAAACAAAGTATCCTCCTGGGACACAGAATAGTCAAAACAATCTTTAAAAAGAACAAAGTTGGAGGACTCACACTTCCTGATTTCAATGCTTAGTACAAAGTTACAGTAATCAAGATAAAGCATAAGGATAGATAGATCAGTGGAGAAGAATTGAAAGTCCAGAAATGAACCCATTCTTTTATGGTCATCTGATTTTCAACAAGGATGCCAAGACCACTCAATGGGGAAGAAACAGTTTTTTTAACAAATGGTGCCCAGACAACCAGAGAGTGAGGTGCAAAAGAATGAAGTCCCCTAATTCATACTATACAGTTGCCTTGAACAACGAAAGGGTTAGGGGTGCCCCCTCTCTGCACAGCCCAAAATCCACACAAAACTTTATAGTCTGTCCTCTGTATTCCACATCCATGGATTTGACCAACTTGGATCATGCAGTTCTATAGTGCATATTTAGTAAAAAAATTCGAGTGTAAGTGGAGACTTGCAGTTCAAGCCCATGTTGTTCAAGGGTCAAATGTATCAAGAAATTAACTCGAAATGAAATGTCCAGAATAGGCAAAGCTATAGAGACAGAAAGTAGATTCGTAGTGGTTGAGGCAGAGCAGGAAGTTTGGGGAGATGGGACATGACTGCTAACCCTCATAGCAGCTCCATGAGGTGGACACTTTTGTAATTTTCATTTTATAGATGAAAATCAGAAGTATACACAAATTGCCCACATAGTTAATAGGGGACAGTTGCAGGAATGAAATACCTTCAAGGGTTGTTGGGAGGATATCTTCTCCATAGTAAGCACACACCTTAGGGTAGCTATAAACATCTATGCATTAAACTTGAGTGGTGACTTTTGTATCACAAATACACTGTGCTTTAAGCAAGGTCAGGAAGGTAGTCATATTGAGTCAAAACTAAGTCATATTGAGACGAAATTCTACATCATACTTGGGCACATTTGCTTTCCCTTTTGAGATGTGGATATTGTATACATAATAAAGTGTGTAATTCAGGAGATGAATTTCAGAACTTACATATGATAGGTGTGTTTTCAAATGAAATGGACTGTTGCATGTGAATTTTGATCGCCTTGCTCAGCCCCTCAAGGTCCCTGGCTCACTCTATCTGCCCAAGTAAGTTTCAAAGGGAAAGAATCAAACATGATTCTAGAAGTGTTTTGACCTCTGGGTGAATTCCTTTTATAGTCTTTTCATATATGGGAGTGGAATTTATTCACAATGTTAGTAAAATGGTGAGAAATTTCTTTACACCTAAAGACTGTTAAACCATGAATGTTTAATTCTAAGCTCTTAGAGCCAACAACCTCAGAGCTTGCATTCATTACTTCAGTATAATATACTCACTACTACAGCTCAACCTCAAAGAGCTACAGAATCAGTGGAGGCACTGAACTGGAGATTTGGAGAACAAACCCATGGAAAATGAAATAATACCCCTATGGAAAAACATCTACACGGAATAATGACTTGGACATTTTTTTTTGACAAAAAAAAAAAGTTGGATTCAAATGTTCTTAATTGTGCCTTTCTAGATTAAGGTAGAAACCCTTTGGATGGTCAGGCCAGGGGTGGAGGATGGTCTAGGATGAGAATTCTCTTCATTGGAGTATTATGTTTCCTGACATCTTAACTTTCTAGCTGTAGAATCTGTTTGTCATTTTTGGATCGACAAATGTTCTCTTCCAGGAAAGACTCCACTCCACTCTCAGTCCATCCCTCTCACCTGGGATGGGCAGGACTAGTTTTAATTCTGTCATTTGCAACTAAAAGCGTTTGGACAAATTCTGATGTCTGAAATTTTCCAATCAGCAAACAGGGTTGAAATGAGCTCTTTGCTCTCTGACTCAAGTTCTTTGTCTGTCTAGGTCTCAATAGAAACATTGCTCCCTCTGCTGGCAGCCGGTTAGCATTGACCATCTCTCAAGGATTGTGCGGCAGAAACAGTTTGAGTCAGACCTAGGGTCAGGATGTCTCTCCTCCATGTAAAAGCTGTTTGATACTACTCAAGTTACTTTGCATTTATGAGCCTTGATTTTTGCATCTTTAAAATAGTAACGTTAAAAAGACTACCTTTCAAGACTGTTTTATGGGTAAATGGCCACATAAAATGTACTTAATAAGTGAAAGGTATAAGACACTTTTGGAGAAGAAAGCCAGCTTGTTCCGCAAGTTTTTCAAAGTTGTAATATATGATCTTCAATACTGTTGGTTTTCTGGATCTGAGAAAACATACATGTGTTATGTCAACCTAAGAAGCTATCCTTATAGTGTATAGAATATTAACATAACGTGTAAAGTTCTTAAAAATTCTCAAGTGAGAAATGCATAACTTAAATTATAGATGCCCCAAAGTCCTTTAATAAAATACAGTATGCATTCCTAATGAGAGTATTAGATGAAATAGAAATTAATGGATATTCCCCCAACATGATTATACATATTATATATGTATGACATATATATATGTATATATATATATATGATAAGAGAGGGAATGTTATGATGGAGAAATACTGGAAGCATTCCTACTGAGGTAAGGAACAATGCAGAGATGTTCACTGTTTAACAACATACTGGATGCATTAGTGTACTCATTAAAGTGAAAAAATATATATAAATATCAGAAAAAAAGGAAAATTCCATTTGCAAGTGATATAATAATACATCTGGAAAACCCAATACTGATATGAACAAAAGAATTCAGTAAGTTAGCAGGCTACAAAACTAACGTACAAAAATTAATAGTGTGTGTGCGTTTGTGTGTGTGTGTTTGTAATGGTAACCAATTAGAAGATAAAATAAGAGAAAATCCCATTTACAATAACAGCATAAAAGAGAAAAATACTTGAAAAATAAACTTAAAAAGAAATGTCTAGGAAAAATGTAAAACATTCCTGAAAGACAAATTCCTTGGTCTTGGATAAGATAACTTGACATCAAAAAGATGTAACTTACCCTCAATTTAACACTACTTCCATAAAATTCCAACAAGTATTTTTCTAGAAACTAGACAAATTGATTTTAAATTTGCATGGAAAAATGAACACACATATATAGGAAAATCCGTGGGAAAAAAGGGTCAGTGAGGAGAGATAACCCTGTTAAATACAAATACACTATAAATCCTCTATAACTAGAACAATATGGCATGAATAGATGGATAGATCAGGAACATAACTGAAAATTCAGAAATAGAACCAAGTAAACTTTATTAATGAGTAAAGTGGCATCTCAAATCACTGGGTTAAAGACAGACTTTATAAAAATGCTGTTAGGACAACTGCACAGCTATTTGAAAAAAAAATTTGGGATCCACAAGATACTTCATATTTCATACTTCAAATGACAAAATGAGCCAAAAATGCACTAGGAAAAAACCCCAAGTTAATTTATTCATAGTCTTGCTGTGGGGGGAAACTTTTAAAATACACTCATCATCCAGATGCAATAGCAGAAAGAATCAACAAAATTGACTATGTTAATAGAAAGAAGTTTTACGGAAAAAGCACTATGAGCAAAATCAAAAGACAAGTGACAAACTGGGAGAAATATAGCTGCAACATATACCACAGATAAAGAGCTAACTTTCCCTATTTACAAAGCACTCAGAAGTCGAGAAAAGCAAAGATTCAGACACACCAAAAATATAAGCACCTTTAAACATATGAACTTTGTTTTGACAAGAGAAATGCAAATCAAATCTACAGTGAGAAAGTTCTTTCAGCTTTACTGTATGTTTGAAAAAGTTCATAATAAATCATTGCAAAAAGCTACATGAAGATATCATTTCTTACTAACAGACTGACGAGCGTTCAAAAGCTTGAAATCATACTTTTCTGTGATCAACGGAGTGAAATTTGGATCTGAGCTGGGGGTATTAGATGATATATAATTGTATGAAAGTTAAATTTCTTGGGTGTGATTATGGGGCTGTGATTTTGTAGGAGTGTGTATGTGTGTGTCCTGAGGAAAAACATACTGTAGTATTTATGGGTAAAGTGTGAGGCCTGAAAACCTACTTTCAAATACTTCAGCTCAACGGAAGTGGTATGTATTTTTATCATAGACCAGTTCTATATCAGGGACATTTGGCAATGTTTGGAGACAGTTTTGTGTCACTACTTGGGAAGGGGTACTCCAGGCATCTAATGAGTAGAGGCCAGGGATGCTGTTAAACATCCTACAAAGTACAGGACAGCCCCCTAAAGAACCCATAATGTCAATAGTGCCAAGGTTTTGAAACCTGGTATAGATAAAGCAGATGTGGCTAAAGTTAACGACTGGATAATCTAGGTGATTGTACGATTATCTTATTCTTTCAAGTCTCTGTACGTTTGGATTTTTTCAACAAAACATTTAGGGAAAAGGTAAATTTAATAAATATATAATAAAAGAAGTCTAGGAGAGAAAAAAGAAGCTGAACTGATTAAAACAATAGGCCACACATGGAAAAACAATGGTAAAAATTCTTTTATTATTCTTATTCTTATGAGAATAAAGAAAAGACAGAAAATTCTGCCTAATCTACTTATTGGCAACAAAAACTACAAGACATCACATTAAGTTGGGAAAATTTCAAATGTGATTTTTAGAAAACTTCTTTTATGTGTTTATGTAAATATTTTCTCCCAGGCTTTCACTGATGTTCAAATAGATAATTTTGTCCTATTAAAACTAAATCAAAACAAGCAGATTGGGAAACCAGCAGTCGGTTTCTTCTCTACATGACTCAGAAGACCCATAGCTGAAAAACAGGCCTTAGAAAATGGATATTAAAAAAATTTTCCTTGACAAGTTAATGTTTATGGTAACACAGCACAATTGGTGTGGTTTGCAAACCTCTAGTTTTATCTTATTTTACCATCCATTCTGCCTGTCAGGGACTAGGGAGGTGTTGGAAAAATGCGAAATGGGTTTATTAAAAAAGTGGGTTTATTTATAGCAGGGCTGAACACAAAAATGCTGAGCTTTAATCAGACCTGACTTGCATCCTTCATTTGTACTATGACCTTCTTTGGTCTCATTTCAGTCTCTGTTGTTCTTAATCTTTCTTCCTTTTCCCGAATTGTTTTACTGTGTAGAGTAATAATAGAATGAGTTGATTTTTTGGTAACACTTTGCACTGTACTTTCCACTCCCAGTGAGTCTTATTTCTCTGCCGCTCTCCACCTGTGAAGGCAGGCCTCCAGAGCTTTGTGGGGAGAGTGGATTTGGCTAAGAACAAAGGAGTCAGAGCTGCTTTGAATTTCAAAAGACTAAAAGAAAAAAAAAAAGCACAGAGGAAACAAAGGTTTTCATAGTCAGGCTTTCAATGCAAAGACCCAGGCACTTGAGAAGGGTGTTCTGAATTCCAAGAGATTCACTTTAAATAAATCTAGAACAGTGTTTACTAAATGAACTACCATATAATAGGAAGGATGCAAGGTACAACTAAAGTTCAGCATTCCCACTCAAAAAGCAATTGAGATGTTTGCCAGTTGGTGGAAAGAAGAAAATCAGAGAAGACTAAAGGATGTCTATATGGGGCGCCTCTGAGAGTCCTGCTCCTACATTCTCTGAGAGTGGAACCCCCAATCCCAGACATGTTTGAGGGATTTCGCGGCAGAACATTCTATATTCCTCCCAAAACCTGGGAGAACTCCTGTGTCCTATAACAGCATGAGGCAGCAGCAGGGGAGTGGAAAGGGGCATGCTGCGGGTGCTTAGGCAGAGTGGGCCTGAGAAGAGGCTGGGTTACCTTACAGGGTCATGGCTTCCTCAGCAACCATTTTGTGTTCATTGAGGGCTGTGGAGTTGGGAGGGGGGATGGGACATGCTGTGACACCTAACCTTGCCTATTAAACGTTCTCCAGTCATTTCCAGGTTAACTCAGGCTCAGCACCTTACTCCGTCTTTCAGGGTTAGGGTTGCCAGGGAAAAAACAGATGCCTAGTTAAATTTGGATTTCAGATAAAAAAATGAACAATTTATGTTTTAGTGTAAGTATATCCTATTCAGTATAGTAAAATGATTTGTTGTTTATCTAAAATAAAAATTTAACTGGGCACCTTGTGTTTTTATTTGCTAAATCTGGCAATCCTATTTGGAGTTCCTCTTTCCTTTTTCCTTTCTCCTTCCCCTTTCCTGGCATCCAGGCAGAGCAGGAAGCTTGAGTAACAGCGTCAAGGGCAAAGCCTGTGGTTGCCCTTGCGAACCAAGTGAGGCCTTCACTTCTAACAGCCTTCTGAAAGGCCTCTTTCCCTGTGGGCAGTAGCTTTTCCTCACACTGTATCCTTTGTCCCTGTAATTTGCAGTCTCTTCTCTGGGAGTGATCAGGGCTCAGGGCATGGGTGTTCTCCCACTGCTGCCCTTGGCCCACTGCAAATCTTACTGCACTGATGGTGCTGTAAGAACTCTGTGGCATTCTCTATTTGGCTCCTGGTTTCGGTTGTCAATCCCAGGGTTCTACTTTGGGGTCCTTTTGCCTTATTTTTCAGCTACTTCTATAGCCCTCTCATGGAGCATGGGATCCTTTTCAATGGTCTCCTGCATGCCCTATTGAGCTGAGGAAACTTGAGGGTTACTTCTCTCTCTCCATTGCTTCTGGAAGTCCAATTATAAATATACTAAAGTTTTGTATTCTGACTCATAATCTCTAAATCATTTTTTTAAAAAATCATTTTTCTCTCTGTGCTTTGGCTCAAAACATTTTTCTATTGTTGTATTTCTCAGTTCACAAATGTCTTTTTTCTGCAGTGTTTTAGTCTGCCATTAAACCAACATACTGAGTTTTCCTGTCTGCTGTTGTACTTTTTAGTTCTAGAATTTCCATTTAGTTCTTTTTTATTCTAGAATTTTCTGGTAAAATTCTTCATTGTTATCTCTTTTCTTCCATTTACTTGGCCTTATTAAACGTAGTTATTGTGAAGTCCTTGTTGGCAAACTCCACTAATTCCCTTTGACTTGGGTCCTTTCTCTTGACTTTCCATCATTTAATTCTGTCTTTTAGTATGCCTGGTAACTTTTTATTGTATGTAGACTTTGTATATTATAACCTATAGAGGCTCCAAGTGATATTATCTTCCTCTAAAGAGGAAGTGTCTTCTGCTAGGCCCAGGGGTTTGCTCATCTTAATCAAATTAGAGATTTAGCTGAATTGAGGCTGGAGACTTTTTTGTGGAGCCCTCCAGGGGTTTAAACTGAGAACCTGGATGCTCACCTGGGCCCCTCTGTCACGTGGACCCCAACTCTAACTAGTTTCCTTGGCAGTGTGAGACCGTGTGAAAACTCTGCTCTGTTTCTCAGAGGCTCTCTGCTTAGCTTCTTAACCTCCAATTCTGCAGAGCTTCAGAGTTTGGCAAATGTCTTAAGACTTAGCTCTCCGCCTCTCCCTTCTGGTTGAGCCTTCAAGTCTCCAATTTTGTCTCTTCAGTCCTCTTGAGACCACCCACAGCTCTGCTAGATTCCCTGCCTCCTCTGCCAAGGTCCTCTATCTTAACAAAGGCCAGATTCTCAGTTTTTTTGCATCACACCTGGAATTGCCAAATGTTTTCAGGGAAAAGAAAACTGCAGAATATCAACTTACCTCTCCAGGTCCATCCTTCTCCAGAATCTTGGTCCCTCTAGCTCTGGTAGCTTTGGCAACTCTCCATTACCTTTCTGTTGATGTTTTCTGTTTTATGTCTTTTCTACTTATTTGAGGCAGTAGCATTGCTCTTATATATCATTATTATATTTTTTGTGTTTTTTCTATCAATTGCTGACAGAGGTGTGATAAAATGTCCTACTGTGATTATGGATTCTTCTACTTGTTCTTGTAGTTAATTTTTATTTCTATATTTTCAGGCTGTATTATTAAATTCATACAAATAGAAAAGACAATCTTCATGGCGAATTGTGTTTTTTATAATTGTATAGTTTTGTAAAAAATACTCCAGTTATATATTTTTCCTTAAAGTTTGTCTGATATTAGATACATCAACTTTTTTCTTTTGTCAGTGTTTGCATAGCATATAGTTTTCCATCCTTCTACTTAACACTTTTTTATATCCTTAAGTTTTGATGTGTCTCTTGTAAAATGCATATAGTTGAAAACAAGTCCCCCTAAAACTGAGTTCCTCCGCTGAGTTTATGATTAACCTCTCTATACAAAACTTTACTCCCTTTCTTGTCCCACACCTGTTCCCCTCAAGATTGAGGAGTACCAAAGAAAAGGGGAATGAAACTGAGCAGGACACTTTGGGGCCCTCTTGGGTACAAAAGCCCTTCTGTGTCTCCTGTTTCTTGTTTGTAGAAAAAAACTTTAGTCTCCAAGGCCTTCCCTGAGTTCTAAAGAGCAGGCACAGGCAGTTACTAATTAGGGAAGTGAGGGAATGCAGAAACAAAGGAAAAGCAGTTAAACAAGAAAAGCAATGACAATAATTCAGCAATAAAACAGAGTCCTAGTTCCTTCTCAAAGGATATGATAGATATCATAATCTATCAGATATCATAATCTATCAGATATTATAGATATCTAGATACCTACAAAATCTGATAGATATGGATATTTTTAAGTTGTTCTTCAGGAACTAAGGCTCCCCTCCCTCACTCAGGTGGAGGATGGTACTCCAGACTGGTTGGAACCAGAAAGTTGATGATTAAGATTTCTGAAAATCACCCTGTTACCCCACCACAAACGAATCAGAAGAAATTCATGCATCCTGAAACCCTCAACCCCAAATGTTGCCTTTAAAAATGCTTCCCAGAAAGCCATCAGGGAGTTTGGGTTTTTTGAGCATGAGCTGCCTGTACTCCTTGCTTGGCACCTGAAATAAATGCTGTATTTTCTTTCACCACAACCTGGTGTCAGTAAATTGGCTTTGCTGTGCATCAGGCAAGCGGACCCAAGTTCAGTTTGGTAACACAGTTAAAAAAAAAATCCAGTCTAATATCTTTGTCTTTCCATTGCAGATTTTATTATTGCCTTATACTTGGCATTCATTGAGATTTGTCCACATATTTACCACTTTTCTTGTTTTCTATTCATTCCTGTATTCCAACCAGATTAAATCTGGGAACATATTCTTTTTACCTTTTCAATATATACTTTAGTTCAAGTCCATTCATGAAGAACTCTCCCAGTTTTTGTTTTCCTGAGCATGTCTTTGCTTCACTTTTCTTCTTGAAAAGTATCTCCTCTGGGTACGGAATTCTCAGTTGGTACTTTTCTTCTTTGGAAAGCTTTTTGAAGATAACAACCTTTTGTTCTTGTTAAGAAGAAATCATTCAATTATTGTTCATCCAATGGTAGTTTGTCCTTTTTCTTTGACTGCTTTCATTTTTCTCTTTGTCTTTACTTTTCAGCATATGTAGCTTAAGAGGGGGTATATATTTTATTTAGCATGTTTGCAGACTTTATGGCTTCTTGAATCTGTGACTTAAGGTCTTTCAAAAATTTGGGAAAGTTCTTAGCTGTCATTGCTTCAAAATTGCTTCTACCTCATTCTATCTCTCCTTGTCTTTTTGAACTCTAATTACACATGTATAGATCTTCTCACTTCATTATAAATGTTTTTCCACTATTCTCTTTTCTGTATTTTTCATCCTTTCTTTCTTTTTGCCTCATTCTGGATATTTTCTTTGTACTTATCTTCAGATTCATTAACACTTTCTCCTCTCTTAGCTGTGCTTAATCTGCTGTTAAATCCATCTATTGCTTTCTTAGCATGTCATTTTACTTTTTACTTGTATAATTCCCATTTGGCTCTTTTTATTATTTCTCTGATGAAATTCTCAACTTGCTTTTTATGTCATTGGTTACCTCAAGCTTTGTTATTTTGGAGACTGCATCTGATAATTCCAACTGTGGGTCTTTTCCATTGTGTTTTTCTCTTTGATTTTATTCATTATAATGTCTCCTCATGTGTGTGTGTGTGTGTGTGTGTGTGTGTGTGTGTGTGTATGCACATCAGACACTGATTTTTTAAAATGCTTGTAGAGATAATATAAAGCCTAAAATGTTGATATGTTTCTCCAGGGAGGACTTTTTTTTTTTTTTTTTTGCTTCTGCCAGGTGTCTAGGGCATTATTCTTCTGGGATCCTCTCACTGCAGTTTCAGAGGTTGAGATGTTTTGAAGGTGCATGGTTTTCCTGTGAGGTACTATGTACTTCCAGGTCACTTCCATTCCTAGGATGCTGTCCTTCTGGGTCCCAAACCACAAGAAGGTAGATTACTAAGGAGAGGGTTTACTGGTTCCCTTTCTCTTAGTGAATCCTAGATTCTGCTCATTGTCCTCGTGGCCTTGCAGGCTTTCAAAATCTACTTAATCTCTCAGCTGCTCCTGCAGAAACTAGCAAATGCTTCATGGCAAGATTAACCTCAATTATTGACTTACCTCTTTGGTTCTCTTTCTTTCCCCAGAAACTGGTCCAATATTTCTTTTCTATCTTATTAGCTCTGGGATGCCTTCAAATAGATTAATTTCCCCCCCAGGTTTTCGAGTTGTCCTGAGTAGGATATCTTGTCAGAATTATATGTTCTGCCATTAGTAGAAATGTAAGTTCTATATATTTAATATTAATTTCCCATAGATTCTCTTTATACTTGTAATGGGAGATGTTTCATGTTAGTCTTAGCCTGTCATGTTGTCTCAACATAAGAACAAAGTGCTGAATTTATAAAAGACACTTTACTCTAGTGGTTAAAAGCTTGTTCTCTAAAATCAAAGAGATTTGTGTTCAAATAGTAGGTTTTCATTTTCTTTTTATACTTATGTTTTAGATTACCTGGCAAAGAACTTGGTGATGATTTCCTATGCTCTTTAAAAATCTAATTAATTGTGAAGATGAAATTATAAAGTATTTAGCATAGGGCAGCCATGGGGGAATAATCTAGAAACACGTTGTTGAAAAAAGAAATCTTAGCTCCAGGGAAAAAATAACACTTTAAATAGAGAGATTTGGTGATTATCATCTCAAGCAAATGATCAGATTACCCTCTCACATTGTAAAGTGATCGGACATTATGTGCTTCTTAATGTAGTACAATAAGAAGTATATTACATCACCTATGTAGTCTAATTGCTGAATGTGTTTTACCTGAATCAGATCATAAAGGGAGAATAAGACAAATCAATTACAGAACATTCTATAAGATAACCAGTCTGAATTCTTAAAAAAAATCAAAAACAAAAAACAAGTCAATATCCTGAAAAAAAAAATCAAAGGGCAGGGAGATGCTTCTGGTTAAAAGAGATTAAAGGAACATAAAAAATGATATGCATATGTAAACCTTGTCTGGATCTTGAATTGGGGAAAAAAATCTATAAAAGATATTTTTGGAACCATTGGGTAAATTTAAATAGGGATTGCAAATTAGATGATATTATTGAATTAATATAAAAAAATAGATGTGCTGGGCTTCCCTGGCGGCACAGTGGTTGAGAGTCCGCCTGCCGATGCAGGGGACATGGGTTCGTGCCCCGGTCTGGGAGGATCCCACATGCCGCGGAGCGGCTGGTCCCAGGAGACATGGCTGCTGAGCCTGAGCGTCTGGATCCTGTGCTCCGCAACAGGAGAGGCCACAGCAGTGAGAGGCCCGCGTACCGCAAAAAAAAAAAAAAAAAAATGTGCTAATGAAATTGTACTTAGGAGACTGTACTTATTCTTAGGAGATGCATGCTGAAGTATTTAGGAGTGAAGTATCACATCTGCAACTTATTTTCAAATGTTTCAGCAAAAATAAATAATAAATGTGGAAACGTTAACAACTGGTATATCTAGGTGAAGATATACATGTAAGAGTTTTTTGATGTATCTGTGGGGAGGAAGGTGATCTCCGCGTCTTACTCTTCCACTATCTTGAAGCTCCTCCCATTTAAGAGTTTTTTGTCATGTATTATTACTTTTCTGGGGGTTTGAAATTTTTCAAAATAAAAAGTTGAAGGAACATTCTTGGCTCTTTCATTTGAGTTACTTGTTCTCAGATTAGTTTTTATTTGTTCAAAATAAAAATTTAATGAGCACCTACTATGTATTACTCTTACAGGTGCTGAGGAGTGGGGTTGAACTAGACAGATAAGATCATTCTCTAATTTTCAGTTCCTTCATGCATAAAATGGATATAGAGTTAGAGTACCCCCCACATAAGCACAATGCTTGGGGCAGAGTAGGCATTCAATAAATGTTGGCTATTGTAATTAATCAACTTTGTCCATTGTTGACCTAATTTCATCCATCTGATGGTTTTGTTCTTTCAACTCTACTTTAAATAAAAATGTGTGATCTTCCATCTTATATATTCTTCCCAAGCCATTTCCTAGTGTTAATACTCATCTTATTTTTGTTAATATTATTAGGGTACTGGAAGTTTTGGAGAGAAGATATCATGTAAAGTCAAAGCAAAGATGAAATTAAACTGGTTAGGGGTATATTTTTCAAATTAGGCTTCTATACATGACTATTCTAAGGTCTAAAGTTTATATTCCCATAGATTTTATTAATGATTATCTTGGTTTAAGATTGGGTTATAAACTAGAAGCAACTAAGGAAAGGTTTCTAAAAACAAACAAACAAACAAAGAAACTAGGTCTTGAGCTGATCAAACATTATACAACATTGGAAATTCTTTAATCCTCTATCCCCAATAACCTTAACTCTTTTTACAAACTGTGCATATGTAACATGTTATTTATCTCTGAGTGAAAGCACTCCTTCCTTTCATTCTACTCCACACACACATGTCCTCAGATGCCAATGGCTTGGTCTGATAAATGTACAATTCATTCTAAGCCCATTCTGTAAATTTGTCATTAAGTTCCAAAACTTTCCTTTCAGTGTAGACTGTGATCATAGTTTATAACTTATTATACATAAAATTATTTTAGTGGTATAATACTAAAACAAAAAACAAACTAAAGAGTATTCATATAACAAAATAATACTTAAGACTGATTGGGGTGACCCAATAATTAAAAATAAGTGAAACTTTTGGGTGAAGTTTATTTGCAAGTGTTTATTCAAAGAATTTAAAAAAATATTTCAACTTTTCCTATTTTTCTCTTACAGCTTTTGAGAAAACAAGAATAATTCTTCATATATTAGCATTAATATTAAGCATCCCATATATCTTATAGGTTGTACATTGCATTTCAATACAATCTTATCCACTAACAATATGTTAAATTATTTTTATTTTACATTCTGGGTAGGATTAAAATAAATAATATAGAAATAATTTAACAAATCTTTATGGAACTATGTTCCAGGTTTGGGAACACAAAAATAAATAAATGGACCCTGCTATTAAGAAGCTCACAGCCTAAAAGGGGAGATAGACAAATAAAACAGACAATTTAAGGTAGTATGCAGCTTTGAGAACGGTATGTGCAAAGAACTAGGGGAACCTTAAGAGGGTCACTTAATCCAGAATGGTAGAAGTTTGAGATGGTTTCCAGGTCGGGATGACATATTTTACAAAAGAATTTGCCAAGAAAAGAAGTAATGGTGGGTGAGAAGAAGAACATTCCTATAGCAGGGATGACTGAACAGTCCTAGGGACTGGACTGCCTGATCTTCAAGGCCCCTTCCAACCCCAAGAAGGCAGTAGGAGACACTCAATCATCATCTACTTGATCCAACAAAGGGAATTGGTATAGAGTGGGGCACCTTCCTGATATTTGCCTATTCGTGGAATACCGATTTCCTGGACTCACTTTTTCATGCTATAGAGCACCACTTAAGAAGAAAATCCCATGCTAACTAAAGGTTTTGTAGACACTTCACCTATGGTGCTGATCACAGATTCAGAATGAAGAATCTGGAATAGTGAATATTATATCATCTACTTTTAAGAAAAAGAGAATGAAAGTTAAAGACTCCTATAAAGCTCTAAACTTCAACAAAGTATACAGGTTTCTCGAAAATAATATTTTTCTTTCTCTTCAGTGTGGAGAAAACAGAAAGGAGCCGGTCCTTTGTCTTGGTTATCTACAAGGAGTACACTAGATGGTGCTATAAGGCTGTCAAAAAGAAGGGAAGTTTCACCAAGAAAAATAGTGTGGAGGTTCTGATGGCCGTTATGTGTGCTGAAAACTTTCCATATATTTTCAGTCCCTGAGAGCAATTCTAGGTTTGTAGGCAAGTAATGGGAATCTTAATCTCATAAGCTTTAGCCCTCTGGTCAGATTCATTTTAAATTAAACCACAAGTTTAACACAAAATGGTTTCAGTGTTTGACAATTCAATCTGATTCCACTGAAATGGAAATTTTAAAGTTATTGAAATACAAATTTATTATACATTTAAACATATTGCTATTAATTTCATTTAGGGAGTCTCCCCATGAGTCTAGTTATGTCTACTAATTAATAAATCTCTAGGGCTTCCCTGGTGGCACAGTGGTTGAGAGTCCACCTGCCGTTGCAGAGGACATGGGTTCGCGCCCCGGTCCGGGAAGATCCCACATGCCGCAGAGTGGCTGGGCCCGTGAGCCATGGCCACTGAGCCTGCGCAACGCTCTCCCGCAACGGGAGAGGCCACAACAGTGAGAGGCCCACGTATCGCAAAAAAAAAAAAAAATCTCTAAGTCAGTTTCTTCAAATGGTTTCCTGAATTTTCAAATTATCATTAAGCAGAAAATATCAATCAAACTCTCTTATCATTAAAGTACTGCAACAGAGTAACACAAATACATGAAACAATACACTTTGAAATCACTCTATCAGTATAGTTTTTTTACATAAATAGCATTTCATGATTTTTCCACATTACAGTAAAACCAGAAACGTATTTTTAACTAAAGTGCAAAATAAAATCAAAGCTATATTTTTATAATATGTTCTACTTAGTTTTCTTTTAAATGTTAAATAGTAAAAAGGCAAACAAAAAAATGGACGGCTAAAGATATACCTTTTATAAACTAAGAGTCACTTTAGTTTTAAACTCTCAAAGTTAGGAGATCTGTGTGTGATTTTTCTGCTTATCTTTCCAGTTCTGCTTCTAGAATTTCCCCCCACGTGTCTGCATCCATTGGGTACATGATTTTTTCTGGTAGGCTGATAGGAGAACATATGTTGCTATATCTGCCACTTAGCCATTCATGTTTCACTTTACTCTTCTGGTAATTCCTCAGTAGTATTACCTGAAAGAGGTAAACCACCATTGTTAAAGAAGGTAGTCAGTGGTTGGTGAGTGAGTTTGTTTGAAACTAGAGAAGCTGATTGAGAGGGCTGAAAAGATTATTTACATCGATATACACACATATACTAATAAGTGTGTGTGTGTGTACAGAACAGAGTGACTCACAGAGTCTCCTGGGGGTTTTGGATAAGGTAGAGTGAAATGAAGTAGCTATTGTGGTTAACAGAGGTAAATGCCCCCAAAATGTAAAAAGATGGATGGGAGATAGCGTGGTTTGCAGGAAAAGAATAATAAAATTCAACTTTAACTCCCAAAGCCAACAAACTCTGTATGTCATTCTGGATATGAAATCCTCCCTCTTCCAAGCAGAAGGTAGGCTTGGGCTCAAACTGACCACCATATTGTCAAGAACACTGCAGACTCCATAGGTTAAACTTACCCTCCAGGGATAACCACTCTCTAGATCATCATCTATCTCTCTTTGGCATACAGCTCTCACAGTCAGGCAATGAGGTTTCCACAAGGCATCGCTGTGTCTTATTGTGTGATTCCAGCTCCTGCATGTCACTGAAGCCCTGCACAAACTCCAGATGTCCAGCTGACTGAAAATTTTAAAAGTAACTTCTGGAGGCAGCAGTTCAACAAAGTTATTCTGACGCTCTTTTTTTTCCTTCTCAGCATCCACAGAGTTCAATTCTAGGTCAGAAACCCTTGAACTGTGGTTCCTCTTGGAGTTTTTCTTCATAGCTTGATGTTTTAGTGAATTATCCTCATAAGTAAGCTAAAAGGCAAAAGTTAAAAAGACTCACTCCCTTTAGGTCAGACTATAGATCCTACTCTGAGCCAGATACTTTCTGGGTATGATTTAATGAACTTTAACTTTCTTGACTTGAGCTTCTCAGTCTGTAAAATGGGGCCAATGATGCTTCTCTGGGGTGTGTTCTTGCAAGCATAAACAGGGATAATGTGTAAAACATCTAGCCCCACATCTGAATTGCATGTGGGAGGCACCCAACACATATTACTTCCTTTCTTCTTTTTAGACATTTTTGGTAAATGGGTTTGTTTCTAAATATTTGGGTTTTTTTTACTCCCAAAGAACATTATCTTAAAAAAGAGAAGTGATTCTTCACAGTCAGACTATAATTTATTTTTAGCAGTAGAAACGAATATTGTGAGAACACATTCGATTCCAAGTACTGATTGAAAATACTTTTGAAAAGTATTCGATTCTATTTAACTCATTAATGTTTGTCTGTGGGAACCAATGCCTTGTCATTAAATTCTTCACCTACAGTTTGTGACTTAATCATAAACTTGATCAACTTTTAGTAGTTTATATAAGAATTGTTTATCTACTTACATCTAATGGGTAGGTGCTCACATTTGACACAAATACTAACTGAAATAGACAAGAAGTTGAGGTCTGGGTTATAGTGACAAAATTTCAAATATTCAATAAGAGTAGTGTTTTAGAAATGGCTTTTATTTATTTATTCTTGGCTGTGTTGGGTCTTTGTTTCTGTGCGAGGGCTTTCTCTAGTTGCAGTGAGCGGGGGCCACTCTTCATCGCGGTGCGTGGGCCTCTCACTGTCGTGGCCTCTCTTGTTGCGGAGCACAGGCTCCAGACGCGCAGGCTCAGTAGTTGTGACTCACGGGCCCAGTTGCTCCGCGGCATGTGGGATCTTCCCAGGCAGAGCTCGAACCCGTGTCCCCTGCATTGGCAGGCAGATTCGCAACCACTGCGCCACCAGGGAAGCCCCTAGAAATGGCTTTTTGAAGCTACACTACATGCATAGTCAATTATGAATTAAGATAACAGTCACTGGGGCCATCAAGCAACAGTGACTAACAACTATAAACAATGTTTATAACTCATCGAGGTATAGCACGTGACTAAAAATTTAAAGTCCAGTTTCAGCTAATTTACCTAAGGTGCATGGTGCAGGCTTCTGAAATCAGTTGAAAGCATGGAGCTATTTTGGCATATAAAGACAGTTCATATTTACTTAAAATCAGTTTATTCCATTTTGCACTTCCTTTTATAATGAGGGGTGCCATCACAGGAGAGGTTTCAGATACAGCTAAATACTTCTTCTAGCTCAGCTAATGACAAATTCCCCTTTCCAGATGTGCTACTCACCTATATGTTTCTGTACTTGCCAAGACCACAGACGATCCCATTCATTTTGTGGTTTATGATCCAAATTAGTTCTGGTGGTTAGGATTTTAATGTCTGAGTTCAGCAGAGGACTTCCTCTTGAGAGTCTGGGTAAGTAAGAAAGCAAACTGGTAAAAACAAGTTCATGAGTCAAGTTTTTGTCACCCCCACCCTCCTGCCCCATTAATATAAATCAAAGCCAAACTACTCTATCTCATATTAGGAAAAAGTTACTGTGCATTTAAATGCACATTTGTTACTTCTCCCAAGATCTCACTGGGGATAAAATGCGTCCTGCCTTTACAGTTAAACCACAGGAGGCAGATGAAAGCTTTTGAATTTAACAGATGGGGGTGCCTTGGTGAGGTTCCTAAAATCCCACTAGGCATTTTTCTTCTTTTAAGTCCAGTTTTGCCTGGATGCCTAGAAACCTATCCTCTTCTGCCCCTTCTTCTTTCTGAACCAACCTTTGCTGAATTACCTCTCTAGTTAGGTGACAGATCGCCCCTCTTTCGGGTGTCACACGGAGGGAGGGATCGGAAGGCAGCGCAGACGCCCGGCTCTCGGGGAGCCCTCACCCCCTGCGGACCCCGCAGGTTGGAAGGAATGACCCCACGTCCTTTCTGAGCCACCCTCCTGGCGTGTCCCGCCCAGACTGCATTTGCCGGACTCCAAACCATACGGGGCACTGACAAGTAAACAACAATAACAACCGTCAGCACCAAATGTCACCGCAGCTCCGGCCGGCTAAGCGGACGCTTGTGCTAGCGCCAGGGCCGCGCCCCCGAGCACGCCCGCCCAAAGTCAGCCGGAAGCGAAGACCCTCCTACCTACTGGGCCGTGGCGACCTCTCCTTCAACGATTTAAACCTTCCGGACTTCGAACCCTTCCCGTTCAAGTCCCTCACGTCCAGCCCACTCTAGCCCCGCCTTGCTGACTAGTATTTCGCACAGGCGCAGAGAGGAGCGCGCATTGCCTCTTGGGATTGGTAGTTTTCCCAGGGCGTCTCAGCTCGGCAAGCGAGGAGAAGTGGAGGCGCCACGGACTACAAGGACCGGTGTCCTCCGAGACAGGTGGGCGGTGAGAAGGGCTGGGGTGGGGGGGTTAACCGGGGCTTTTAAACAATAGTTTGGAGGCGGCGTGAAGGGGGAAATCCCTGAGCTAGTCACTGGTCAGAGTGGAGGGGCGGGACTCCGTACCCGCGCTGGGGCCCCAGCTCCGCGCGGCCTGGTCACACTCAGGGGCAGTCTTTGCTCCCCCTCCCCCTGTGTTTTCCGGGGGCCCGCGTAGGCCCGGCGCCCGTCCATGGAAGGCGGAAACGGCTGCGGGGTCCGGCTCCTCGCGAAGGGGTCTAATCCTCGCGGCCATGTCCCGGGTCTTCGAGCTGCAGCCGCAGGACGGCGGCCACCGGGTGGCCCTGGCGCCGGGGGAGACGGTGGTCGGCCGCGGGCCGCTGCTGGGAGTAAGTGTGGCGGAGGCTCGGCGGCCCCGGAGAGCCGCGAGATCCTGGCCGGCTCTTGAGGCCCTACTCGGGGTCCTGCGCCTATTCCCCACCGCGCCGGCCAGGCCTGTCTGGATTTTAGAAGTTTGGGGGCAGCACGTTTTTCAGTCAACTTGACTTGGGTTATCGTCATTATAATCTTACCCGGGGGTCGGCAAACTGTGGCTCTGGCTCCAAATCCAGCCAGCTTTTGTTTGGACCCACATACTAAGAATGATTCTCAAGTTTTAAAATGTAAAATGTAAACAAAAAATCCATGTTAAGCGTTTCAGGGAGAATAATTGCTCTAAGGGTTGGGGATATTGCCTCTTGGCTTGATAAGCCACAGTGTTTACAGTAGTTTCTGGCCCTTTACAGAAAAATCTTGCCAACCTCTGATCTTAGCTTTTCTAGAATAATTTCTTTTAAGCTTTGGCTCCTTTGGTGGTACTGTGTCGGCTTTACTTTTATTGTAGTAGCCTTTTTCAGCAACAGTGGCTCACCCTTCTGTAGTGTGTAGTATTCCAGGCATTGATCTAAGGACTTTACCTATACCAACTTCTTAATCCTTTCCAAACCCTATGAATTAGGTGCTCTTATTGTCGTCATTGTTCAGATGAGAAAATTGAGCTATGGATTGGTTATTTAAAGGGCACACACAAGCTTTTGGACGCAGAGTGCCATTGGGCTATGTATTCTTCCTCTGGGATGTTTAGGAGTTAGAAAACTTGCCTGTACCATTCTGGAATTTTGTAGATCTCTCCCTAAATACATATATATTGTTTTCTCAACATTCAGCATGTCTTGTTTAGTGCCTGCTTTGCGCAGCATG
Source organism: Monodon monoceros (assembly GCF_005190385.1). Lineage (NCBI taxonomy): Eukaryota > Metazoa > Chordata > Mammalia > Artiodactyla > Monodontidae > Monodon > Monodon monoceros. The sequence continues at coordinate 30,995,215 of NW_021703775.1, read as the reverse complement.
TCGTGCAGACCCTAGCACTGCGGGGCACACAGGGATGAATGGGTCCTTGCCCTCCAGTTTTCTCTTGGACTGTCCCGACACACCTGTGTCAGTGAGCCAATACCAGGGAGTAAGGAGTGTTGTCTGTTACCCTGGTTAACCTCCAGTGTCTAAATAGAACCATAGGTGTTAGCCTTAGGACTCCTCTCCAAGCAGGAAAAGGAGTGGTGGTTCAAGGTGGTGATGGGGAAGTCAGTTCTAAAGGGGTGTGAGTGTATGTGTGCGTACATATATGTGTATGTGGTAAGATTTTTGAGAAAGTTCCAAGTTCACTTGCTGGTTTGTTTGTGGGGTTTTTTGTTTTGTTTTGTTTTTACTTAAATGTTATTTTTCTGCAAAGTTTATTAACCTATACATACGTTTGGTGGAACTGTCTGGAGGTTTCCTCCCTCCCTTCCTCCCTTCTTTCCATCCTTCCTCTCTTCCTTACTTCCCCTTTTCGTCCCTCCTCCCCTCCCTCCCCCTATTTCTCTCTCTCTCACTTTATCTCAGTTAGAAACAGAGTATGTGCTTCATCTAGAAATGTTATGTCTGATTACTAATGAGTTTTAATTTCCTTAACATACTGTATCACTAACACCGAGTGCTGAGGATCCGGTTAAATGATGGATGAATTTTAGGCCTCTGTTTTATAAACTTGACATCGGGTCACAGACCGATTCATTATTTGTAGCTTGACCTTTGTGTTATAGGCTTGCTAATGCGAGAGGAGCCTATTTGGTTTCTCTCTTTTTTTTTTTTTTTTTTTTTTTGCTGTACGCGGGGCCTTTCACTGTTGCGGCCTCTCCCGTTGCGGAGCACAGGCTCCAGACGCGCAGGCCCAGCGGCCATGGCTCACGGGCCCAGCCGCGGACCGGGGCACGAACCCGTGTCCCCTGTGTCGGCAGGCGGACTCCCAACCACTGCGCCACCAGGGAAGCCCCGTTTCTCTTTTTAAAAATGGTAAGGAATAGAAAGTCAATTATCTGGTCAGGATTTAACTTTTCCTTTTTGAATAGTCATTCAGTGATGAGATTTAAGTTGCCAAGGCAGGTTATTAGAAGTGGTTACGAACTATACTAGATGTGTGGAAGGAAAACCTTGAAAAACAAATTACCTTGTGGTTCTCAAGATTTTGGAGCTGACAGACAGGTGTTTCTTCTCTGCAGTGGTTTAAACTCCACCTGAGGGCTGCTGTTTCAAACAACAGCAATTCCAGTGAGTTGGTTGGTTTGTTTTGTTTGTAGTGTGTGAGAGAGCAGACTTAGTAAACTCAGGGAGTTTATTGTAAATTCATATCTATCTGAAGTGATTAGTAATAATCAGGATGATTTTTGAACTCTCTTAACTAGCCATGTCTTTTGGAGACAAGTTTCACGAACCTTCATGGCCACAACCTTTAGGTTTATAATTCCAATGTGTAAAGCATTCTTTGTGGTAAAACAATTTGACCGTGGGAATGCCTTCGTGTCTTTACAGTGGCAGGAAAACCCTTACAGAGAACACTTGTAGACAACAGAGCACAGTGAAATTTCATTTTCTTGTTCCCTTTGCTTTAGTGTAAGTCATCAGGGAACCCAAGGTCTTTATTTAACTAAGTTGTCATCAGGGAACCCAAGGTCTTTATTTAACTAAGTTGTAATTCTGTTTCCTGATCACCATTTAAAAGGTTTTACAGCAGGATGAATCTCCAGGGAGTTTTCCTAGGTGAAAACAAACAATTCCAAAGGTCACATATTGTATGATTTAATTTACATACTGTTATTGAAATGACAAAATTATAAAGATGGGGACCAAGTTAGTGGTTCCCAGGGCTTAACGAAGAGGTGAGGGGAGCAGGAGGGAATTGGGTATGCCTGTAAAACAACGAGGGATTTGTTTTGTGTCTTGACTGTGTCAATATCAATATCTGGTTGTGATACTGTACTGTAGTTTTGCAAGATGTTACTGCTGGGGGAAACAGTAAACAGTACAAGAGATCTTTCTGTAATGTATCTTTTAACCATGAATCTACAGCTATCTTAAGTAAAAAAATTAGTTAAAAAAAAGATTTTACAGCATCTCAAACAACAGAATACCATTAGGCCCAATTATTTGCTTTATTGTTTTTCTTGAATTAAATCCGATTTTGCTCTTAAATGAAAACTGCTCTTTCTGATTTCAAAGTTTCCTTATTCTGTTTTGATAGCAGGGATTATAGGACCCATTCCTTTATGATCTATTTTCCTCCAAGGAAGTAGGACAGCACCTGGTATCTAGTGCGATTTCCTAAAGGCAGATGTGATTGAAGCTACTGCTCTAATTAAAAAGAGAAAGGGCCCCCAGGTGGGGATGGAGTTAGTCCTGGGCTCTAGTGCAGACTCTTCACCAGGCATCAGTTCACCACTTCTAAGACTGTTGTAAGTGTCCCACAAAGTTTATACAAAGTAAGCACTCCCAGGCCTGGCAACTCTGCACTGTTCCTACTTGTTGCCAGACTTCACCTGCTGCGGCTGTCTGGTCTGACAAGGTTTGTCACTAGGGACGTGCCAAGCACTCCTAGCTTTGCCCTGCCCTCAGTTATTAAGCCTAGTACAATTCCTGACGTATGGTAGGCCTTCAACACATGATCTCTTCCTTTTCTGCATCTCAGCCTCACTCTTCCAACCCTCATAAAGAGCCTACTTGCAACTTAGGTGTAAAAAGGAGAGCGTAGAGTTTTAAAGTGAATATAAATATAGTAACGAGGCAGTGCTACCAACTGCTAAAGCTTAAGGAGCAACATTCATGGTGGATTGTGTTAGCATTTTTTCTATTTTATTGACTAATTAGTAAATTCAGAAAATAGCTAATGAATATATACTATAGTTAGATGGGAGGAATGAAGGAGAAATAAGTCCTTGCTCTCAGGAAACTTATAGTTAGTAGGTATGAGAGACATAGAAGCAAGTAACTAGAAAGGGGAGCTAGGCAGGCACCTCCAGTGAGTGAAGTGGGAGAGAGTAAGAAAAATAACACAGGGACACACTGATAGATGACAGCGGTGTCGTAAATGACAACTGCCTCAGTGTTGAGGCCACAAGGAGAGAACTGTGTAATGCAGTTTCTGCTACTCACCCCCATTCCTACCTAGTAAGTGTCATATCATTTTTCTCAAAAGTAGTAAGAAATCTAGATTTTTAGATATAACCTCTGATTTTTAAAAGGTCACATTAAAAGTTTTGTTTCAATACCTTGAGCCAAACAGAAGGATGTAACGTGATACAGAGAGGTGTAAGAATGAACCCACAATTAAGATGAGGGCTCAGAGAAGGCTTCGTGAACTCACTGACATATTGAGCTGACTTTAAAGTGTTAGAACAGTTAGAATTTTGATAGGTCTAGAGTAGATAGGAAGGGAAGGGCCCTTAAGGCTAAATGAATGATTTAAGCTCTAAGGTTGGAAAGGGTAAGGCACATTGGATAATTGGATAAGCGTTGAGTAGACTTGTGGGATGATCACATTACATCAGTGATTCTGTTTAACTTTTACAGACATTTCTTTTACAACATGTACTAGTCTTCTTTCTTTTTTAAAAATAGGCTTTTTATTTTTCTTAAAAATAAAACCTCCCCTATCAACATCCCCGACCACAGTGGTATATTTGATGAACCTGTATTGGCATGTCATTATCACCCAAAGCCCACAGTTTACACTAGGGTTCACTTTTGGTGTACATTCTATAGGTTTTGACAACTGTGTAATGACATGTATCCACCATTGTAGTGTTACAGAGTACTGCCCTAAAAATCTCAATGTTCTGTCTGTTCATCTTCCCTCTCCCCTGCAAGCCCTAGCAACTACTGAACTTTTTAACCATCTGCATAGTTTTACCTTTTCCAGAGTATCGTATAGTTGGAATCATACAGTATGTATATGTAGACTTTTTTTCAGATTGGCTTCTTTTCATTCAGTAGTATGTATTTAAGGTTCTTCCATGTCTTCTCCTGTTTTTTTAGTGATGAGTAATATTTCACAGTCTGGATGTTCCACAGTTTATCCATGTGTCTACTGAAGGATATCTAGGTTACTTGCACATTTTGGCAGTTATGAATAAAGCTGTTATAAACATCCATGTGCAGGATTTTGTTTGAACATAAGTTTTCAGTTCTTTTGGGTAAATAATAAGGAGTACAATGGCTGGATAGTATGGCGAGAGTGTGTTCAGTGTTGTAAGAAACTGCCAACTGTCTTCCAAAGTGACTGTACCATTTTTCATTCCCACTGTCAGTGGATGAGAGTTCCTGTTCTTCCACATCCTTGTCGGCATTTGGTGTTGTCAGTGTTTTAGATTTTGGCCATTCTAATAGGTGTGTAGTAAATTGCTTTTCATACGTATTTTCCAGTTTAATTCTTTAAATTGTCATCTGCCGGGTACCACTCAATGTGAATACGAGAAACCAGATTTGAAAACCACTTTTAGACACACTAAGTGGAATGCTTGGCACAGAATAGGTCTTTAAGAAATGTCTGCTGACCTGAACTAAATGTATTTAGTAAGCTTCATTTACCAAAGTCCCAAGTGGGGATTTAGACCCAGTTTTATCTTACTAAGCTGTGCTTATATTTTTACTCACTATGTTGCCTCTGTCATAATATATTAAAGTTGAGGATGATGTTCTCACATTCGTATAGCATTCACTGTGCAAGCAGAATTGCAAGCCAAACGGATTGAGTGAGTTGAAATTTCAGTGGCAGTGAGTCAGCACAATTTCATCATATTGGCTAACAATTCGGCAACCTTGAAGTAGGAGCTCAGAAAGTATTGGATTTTACTTTTAAAAGTCTAAATGATCCATATTTCATTAGTATTGTGGATTACATGGGTGTTTGTGAGGTAGTCTGATAACCTACCTCTTATTTACATCATTATTCACGTGAGAAAGTATATTCACAAGTTTCAAAGACCACATCCAGTATATTAATAACCTTATAAAGAGAGATCATGCATAAGTTGGAGCCTGCCTAGAGAGCCTCTGGTCAAAATCAAGTCCATTTCCTCAAACTTGTCTCTTCTTAGTATCAGAAATTGCACTTTGATACATTCCACGTGGGATGATATTAAACAGCTTGTGTCAGCTAGCTTTTGCTCTGTTCAGAAATAAGGTCTACTTATCACCTAATATCATGGCAGCCTTAGTGTTGATGTCTGACCTCTGGAGTGTGGGCTGGACCCAATACTGGGGATCACTCTAGGTAAGAAAAGTTTATGGTTTGTCAACTGGTTTACAGTAACCAGTCTCTCTTCAATTCAGGTCTTAATTTTATTTTTATCTTTTTTATTTTTTTATTTTTTTAAACATCTTTATTAGAGTATAATTGCTTTACAATGGTGTGTCAGTTTCTGCTTTATAACAGAGTGAATCAGTTATACATATACATATGTCCCCATATCTCTTATCTCTTGCATCTCCCTCTCTCCCACCCTCCCTATCCCACCCCTTTAGGTGGTCACAAAGCACCGAGCTGATCTCCCTGTGCTATGCGGCTGCTTCCCACTAGCTATTTTACATTTGGTAGTGTATATACGTCCATGCCACTCTCTCACTTCGTCCCAGCTTACCCTTCCCCCTCCCCATGTCTTTAAGTCCACTCTCTACATCTGCATCTTTATTCCTGTCCTGCCCCTAGGTTCTTCAGAACCATTTTTTTTTAGATTCCATATATATGTGTTAGCGTATGGTATTTGTTTTTCTCTTTCTGACTTACTTCACTCTGTATGACAGACTCTAGGTCCATCCACCTCACTACAAATAACTCAATTTCGTTTCTTTTAATGGCTGAGTAATATTCCATTGTATATATGTGCCACGTCTTCTTTATCCATTCATCTGTTGATGGACACTTAGGTTGCTTCCATGTCCTGGCTATTGTAAATAGAGCTGCAGTGAACATTGTGGTACGTGACTCTTTTTGAATTATGGTTTTCTCAGGGTATATGCCCAGTAGTGGGATTGCTGGGTCGTATGGTAGTTCTATTTTTAGTTTTTTAAGGAACCTCCATACTGTTCTCCATAGTGGCTGTATCAATTTACATTCCCACCAACAGTGCAAGAGGGTTCCCTTTTCTCCACACCCTCTCCAGCATTTATTTTTTGTAGATTTTTTGATGATGGCCATTCTGACCGGTGTGAGATGATATCTCATTGTAGTTTTGATTTGCATTTCTCTAATGATTAATGATGTTGAGCATCCTTTCATGTGTTTGTTGGCAATCTGTATATCTTCTTTGAAGAAATGTCTGTTTAGGTCTTCTGCCCATTTTTGGATTGGGTTGTTTGTTTTTTTGATATTGAGCTGCGTGAGTTGCTTGTATGTTTTGGAGATTAATCCTTTGTCAGTTGCTTCATTTGCAAATATTTTCTCCCATTCTGAGGGTTGTCTTTTCATCTTGTTTATGGTTTCCTTTGCTGTGCAAAAGCTTTTAAGTTTCATTAGGTCCCATTTGTTTATTTTTGTTTTTATTTCCATTTCTCTAGGAGGTGGGTCCAAAAGGATCTTGCTGTGAATTTCAGGTCTTAATTTTAGATTTTGCTTACTTGCCCCACAAAATAAGTTTGGGGAAAGAATTTTATGGAAATTATGCCTAAAATAGATCCCATGCTTCTTTAGGTTTAGGCATTTTCTCATAATACAGGCTTAAATCCCATAGCAGATGATTTTCTGTTTTTCTCTACTATGAAAGTTTGAATTTGTCTGTTGTTGATAGAGCAAACCAGATAATCTTATGTGATAGCACTGTAAATTATAAAGTATTGTACAAGAAAATTGTTATTATCTTAGCCTGTGGTTTGTTATGTAGCTTATTCTGAAAAAAACAAATTTTTCCTCCTCTCTGTTTTTCCATTTATAGGAACCAGGCTAAATGGGAACACTGAATTCATGAGATATATTATTCCTGTCTGATATTCAGAAATTTCTCTAGGAAGACATTGTCAGAAAAATTAACTGATGTTGGTTTTTTAGTAAATATTATATATGGACAGAAATGAAATGAAAGGTCCAGTAGCTTTTCTACTTTTACTTTATTCAGGTTTGTTTTTTACTTTTAGGATTTTGGACATAATAAACAAATAGGTCAGAGACCTTGGTTCAAAATATCTAAACATTTCTGCTGATAGTGTAAGAAAATCTTCATTTTGTCTGACTTCAGTAAATGCCAAAAATAAATATTTGGCAAACAAATCACAAACAGTTCTTTTATGTTTTCATGTCTTTTCTTCTACCACAAACTCCATGTCTTAAAAATGGAGAAAACTTGTACATGTGTCATAATACATGAAATATCCAATTGAAAACCAGAAAATCAAAGATAAGGGATCCACATTGTATTAATACAAAAGTCATATAAAAACAGAGATCCCGGGCTTCCCTGGTGGTGCAGTGGTTGAGAGTCTGCCTGCCGATGCAGGGGACACGGGTTCGTGCCACGGTCCGGGAAGATCCCACGTGCCGTGGAGCGGCTGGGCCTGTGAGCCATGGCCGCTGGGCCTGCGTGTCCGGAGCCTGTGCTCCGCAACGGGAGAGGCCACAGCAGTGAGAGGACCGCGTACCGCAAAAAAAAAAAACAAAAACAGAGATCCCTGTCCCCATTCAAGACACAGTCTGAAGAATTCAAGTAAAAAGGGTTTTTTCTGTAGTGTCTGAAGAAAAATTACTGTCAGTTTAGCTGTTGCTAACAAGAGATAGGAGTGATTTCAGTGTAATTCTTCAGTCTGTGTATTCTTCAGAATTTCTTTTCTAAGCTCCTGCTGTATGCTGTGCAGTTCTTTTAATATTAAATGTTCTTGTATTTGAATGCTTAATTTAGTTAGCTTTTCTGTTTTCTAATACTCCTTCTCTCACTGGCTGAGCATAAACGAATTTGCTATTAGTGTCCAGTATCAATAATAACAGTTGTTAGAGTAGTGTGTGTTAATCGTAATTGCTTCGGCTGCAAGTAACAGAAATGTGACAAACGGCAGCTTAATCAAATTAATTTTTCTTTTGTAACAGAATCTTGGGCAGCCGGTGCAGGGCTGGTGCAGCTGCTCAAGGAACAGACTTTTCTGTGCTTCTCCTTGGTCATCCTTTGCGTATGGCTTTCGCATCTGTACTCATAAGATGGATGCTGTACCTTGAGGTGTTACACATAAGCTGGAAGAAAAAGAGAAAGGCAGAGGGAAAAAGGTGCAGGCCAGTTGAGCCTGTTCCTTTTTATCAGGAAGACACTAATCTTCCCAGAAGCGCCACTATATTTTGAAATGTAGTCTTATTGTTTTGTTAGGTATGGTGAGGCCAACGGACCAGGAGATGATTATTGTTGAAAAACTAATTACTCATAGTTCCGGAGAGAAGTAAGGACACACCATGCCACACAGGGCCACACAAGGTTGGTGGAAGGCAGAGAGAGCTAGGGGAACTGCAGGAAAGCCTTTATTGTGGTTCTCTTTGGAGTGAATGGGCAAGGCAGTGTAAACAGAGGATGATCTAGTTTGAATAATCTTATGGGGCTCTGGGCTTTAGGGGCCACCCCTAGTTGTCTGATGCCTAGTCCTAGGGTGGTTAGGGCAGTGTAAGAACTAGGTAAAGCCATCATTGGGGGTGTGGCTTTGGATGGGCTTGTTTGCATATGAAAGGTGCACTTGCGGGTGAGTCATTTACTGTTTCTTAGAATCAGTAACCCTGGGAGGGGTAGCCTTTCCCTAGTCAGCAAAGTCTTAGCTATCAAGGCATCAGATACAGAAACTATAAAACATGGTTAATACACACTCTTCCTTATGTGCTTGGCTAGAATTGTGTCTCGGCCATCCATAGCTATGAGGAATTCTGGCATTTGGATGTTTTTAACTGGGTACATTGTTACCCTAAACAAAATTGAAGTAATAGTAGTATGAAAGAAGAAATGAATAGATATTGATTAAGCAACTAGTAGCATCTGGTACACAGTGTCATGTGTGAAGAATTAGCATCTGAAAAGTATAGGTGTAGTTTAAATCATGACTTACAAATTCACGTGCCTGCAGAGGCCAGGTATGCAATAAAGAGTGAAGCCGGCTGAGTGGAAGATTATAGGGAGTGCTGGGCAGTCTGGGGAGGTGGAGGGTACATACACTCTTCAAAGTAAAAATTAAAAAAGATACTGTCTGAGTGATTTGTGGTGTGTTGGCTACCAGTTTGTGGTGCTTAGCCTAAATCAAAGGAATATTTTAAAACAGCATATAGAAATGTAGAAAATAGAGCATGTAGAAAATAGAGGGTTATTAATTTCACTGGAACAGGTGTAAATTAAATCACACTTCAGTTATGTTATTTAGCAGTCGTGTACACTACATTTTCCATTACCTGATGATAACCCTTTTAGTACCAACCAAAAATGTACCAACATTTTTGAAATTTTAACTATTTTTGCCTCAACTTTTCATTTCGAAAGATTGCAGACCTGCAGAAAAGTTGAAAGACTAGTACAACTAACACCTATGTATCCTTAACTTAGGTTAGTTAATGGTTAACATTTTGTCCCATTTACTTTTTCTTTATCTCTCATATGTATAAATATATATATATATATATATATATATATACACTTTTTTTTCCTCTTTCTCCTGAACTCATTTGAAAGTACATTGCATGGCACTTCATCCCCAAATATGCCAACATGTATCACCTAAAAACAAGGACATTTCTATATACGTTATATATGTAAGTTATATAAATTATACTCGAGAAATTTGTAATGGTGCAGTAGATTTTAATATTCCATATTCAGTTTTACCCAACTTTCAAATAATGCCCTTTTCAGCATTAAAAAAATTTAGGATCCAATCAAATATATATTATCTTCTTTAATCTAGAGCTGTCTTTCATGGCATTAATGCTTTTAGCAGTCCAGGCCAGTTGTTTCATAGAATGCCCAGAATTTTGATTTGTCTGATTGTTTCCACATAATTAGATTCAGGTTAAACACTTTGGGCAAGAACATTCCATCGGTGACATGAACTTAGAGCAGCATGTCAGGAGGCCCAGGTCTCTCTCTCTTTGTCCTGTTGTTGGTGGTTATAAATGTGATCACTTGCGGAAGGTGGTGTCTATCAGACTTCTCCAGAGACGATGCTATTCTTTTTGTGAGTAATCTGAGTGATGCTTTGAGACTTCAGGAGTATTCTGCTTCCCATCAAGCTTTCACCTGAAAATTAACATCCATTGTTACTTTACTGAGTCAATTAATGTTAGTAGTTACAAAATTGTGATTTCCTCATTCCATCATTTCTTCTATGTTAGCTGTCATTCTTTTATAAAGAAAGGCTTTTTCTCCCAGCCCTGACCCCAGCCCCTCTCTTGAGTTCAGTATGAACTCATGGATTATTTTGTATTGAGTGTGTTATATTCCATTATTGTTATTATTCATATTGATGTCCAAACTATTTTCAATTTTGCTGGATCTCTGAACTCTTGGATGTGGGATGCATTTTCAGCCTTTCCCACTCAAGGGGTGACTTTTTTGTGGTTCTCGCTCCCGTCTTCTCTCTTCCTCCGAATTGCCACTTAAATTCTGTTCCAGCATCGATCCTGAAGCTTCATCCGCATTTGGCATTTCTTTCCCCTCTTACATGTAAATTAAAGTTAGTGGTAGCCTGTCTCCTAGTTGTGCTTTAGATGTGGAAAATAGGTGGTTTTATTTGCTGTATTTGTTGATCTCTGATTTTTTGGAGGATGTGTGGTGTGATTAGAAGTTAGGTGGCTACAATTATTTGGTAGGACACTGGAATTCCTCTATTTTAACTACTTCTATGGTTTTCTAAGATGCGAAATGTTTGACTTTCAAATGAAGTTTTTGTTTAAACCTGATGACTCTTGGTAATCAGTAAGTTAACTCAGATAAGCCTTTAGTACCTTGAGAAGGATGTTATGCCATTCGTCCTACTCCCAGGAGTCTCTAGCCAGTGTACTCCTTTGAGTCTTTATGTTTCTTTGTTTTTCTACAGCCTTTTTCTTTCCACTTGCAGGCCAACATCATTGTTAATGCACTGACTACTAAACCCTATGCACTTTATTATCTGCTGTGAATAGACAGCTGGGAATTCAGATAACTCACCTCATTAGACTTGGGTGTGATCTTAGAATAAACAGGACCACATGAAAGCCTGAAGGCCTCTTGGAGCTTTATTTAGGGCTTGATTTTTCTTAGAATGTCTGTTTGCTTAATAAATAGCCATTCTTCCTTATTTCCAGTTTTTTAGTATGTTTTAGTTTACAGTCAAGCTGATGTTAAATCATCTAAAAATGATATTTTACCTAATGATAATGAGGGAAGCAGTACAGTACCAAGAACAAAGATGTCTTTAGAATCACAAATCCTGGTCCTGCTGCTTATTGGCTGTGTAACTTTAAGTAGTTCCTTAACTTCTCTGCACTTCCATTTCTCACCTGAAAAACAAAGATAGTAGTATCTTCCACAGGTTTTGTGAAGATGAAAAAAGATATATGTGATAAATATAGAACAGTGCCTTGGTCTTGATAAATAATTGCCATTACAGTTAGTATGTTAATAAGAATGTATGAATATTTACTCTGCACGAGGAGCAGTGATTGCTGTTACATAAAGCAGGTCATCAGATCTTTAGGATCTGTTTGTGACCTTACCCACTTCTCACCATCCGCATCCTGAAATTCAAATAAGCTTTAATGATAATTTGTTAAATCTCTAAACTTTCCATTGAAAAAGCATAAATTATTATTTTGTAACTTACTCATTATTTAGAGGTGTGGTTTAAAAGGGACAGGTATAGCTAAATGCCTGAATGATGTTAATTTCAAAGACTCTAAAACACTTTTGTGAGTACTATAGAAATGCACAGCTTGTGATGAAATTACATTGTTGTAGAAACATGTGTCCACTAGAGGTCACATTATACTTTTATATTATAGCTTCCTGCAAAAATATGGTTTGAAAAAGAAAGAAACCCAAGCTGAACTATTACAGGAACCATGCTTATATGTCATGGTTTTATATTGGACAGTTTCTTACTCTGTTGGTTAGAAAATCAATTTGTATTATTGAAGTTAACAATGAGATATTACTCTCCAAGTTATAAATAGAAACTTCTTACTCCTCACCACACAATAATTTGCAGTTCTTGAAACTACTTCTGAATGATTACAGGTAGGCGTAGATTAATATATGACTGTTTTTCTCAGGTATTTATTTTTGTTAATAAGTATGGATTTGGAGTCCTACCTGCTTGAAGAGTGACCTACACAAGCAACTTAAATTCTCTGGACTTTCAGCTTCCAAATATGTAAAATGTGAATAATAGCTATGACAGTATTAGGGTGAAGCTCAATATTTAAGTGAAAGTTCTATGCAAATGATAAAGTTTGTGCAAATGGTAAAGTGGATTATTAGATAACTGCTGTTTTGGGCCCACTAAGGCACATTATGGGAAGAATATAGGAACCTCCAAATTTCTGTCCTCTCTTTTCTGATTGAATAGGCTACTAGTTTATATTTAATTTTCTGAAATAGCCATTGTGGCTAATAGTGGATATATTTTAAATAGGCTACCTTTAAGATATTTTATTTTAGAAAATGTTCTAAAAATCAACTGTAGCTGTGTGGAATATTCACTATGTGGAATTTATTCCACTGCGATGCTTGATGTTACTGTTTTTATATAGTCAAAGCCTTAAGTGTGGAATTAGTCGTTGGCTAAAAAAATGAGTACTGATTCCTGGAAGTTTCATATTTTTGCAAGTTTTTGTAGAACCAGTGGTTTTACTTGAATTTAGGCTTTGCTACAGTCTGCTTTTACTGATAATTTTGGTCCTGATGTGGATAAGGTCAGAGATGAAGTGATAGATACTAAGGTAATGAAGAGGTAGGCCGGATAATTATGGTGCTAAGTAAAATTGGTGATTAAAATGTTTTCATTACATAAAGTCACAAATTACAAAGGTAATCTTAACTGTTCTGTTAATAGCCATGCAGGGAAGACTTGATTGGCAATTTCAACATTGAAAGTGCAAGCAATTTTTTTTTTTAATTGTGGAGAGGGGAGATAGAAAGTGCAGAAGTGAAGGTTGCAATTTATTTTATTATTATCATTATTTAAATATTTATTTATTTGGTTGCACTAGGTCTTAGTTGCGGCAGGTGGGCTCCTTAGTTGTGGCATGTGAACTCTTAGTTGCGGCATGTATATGGGATCTAGTTCCCTGACCAGGGATCGAACCCAGGCCCCCTGCATTGGGAGCGTGGAGTCTTATCCACTGCGCCACCAGGGAAGTCCTCAATTTTTAAACTTTGGTGTGCAGAAGTGATTGTGAGAGTAAGTAGAACAGTGTTGGCTCAAAACAGGAAGCAAATATATAATTAAAATTTTTTTCTTCACTGTAAATACTTGGTTTTCACTGCTCCCTCTCCTACCTTCCTGTTCTCTTAACTACTGCTAATGGCCCTGAGCTCAAATGCAGGTCTGCCTGACCTGGGTCTGCTTGACACCAAAGCTTGTAGTCTTACCTTTTACATTTACCAGACTGCTGCTTTTTGAGACCTTCTGTCATTATAACATAATTTATCTTATCTGTATTTGGAATGCTTCCTGATAAGTACATATTATATAGATTTTTTTCTCATTTTATGAATTTTATTGATAAGAATCCCTACTAAATGTCTGTCTTGAATGGAAACCATCATGAAAGGTTTTGGGATCTCTTAGTTTCCAGCCTTGAGTCTCTGCTTCACTGTTTATTTTTCTGTGATTAAGGTCCCTTAATCTCTGAGTTGTTTCGTTATTTGTTCAGTGAGGACAGTCATTTCAATATACAGTTGTTGAATAAATAATAGATTTCATATCTAGCCTACTCATTTCAGAAACGTTGCTGTGGGGTTTGTTGTTGTTATTGTTTTTTAGACAGGTGGCTCTGTTTGAAATTTTAATTTTTTTTCTCCTGTAGATAACAGATAAGAGAGTGTCCAGAAGACATGCCATTCTTGAAGTGGTGGGTGGTCAGCTTCGAATCAAACCGGTAAATATGTTATTGATGATTTATTTTAACATTTTCTCTCTCACGTGTTTCCAGCTCCTGATTGGAGGGGCTTATTTTTAAGGTTATGGAAATAGGGAATTAATGTCGGAATATTTTTTTCTTATTGCCAGAAGATAATTGGGAGATAAAGATCTAAACTGTTTAAGCTACTTTTTTTTCCCATGGGGCAGTGCTACATTTATGTAGTTAGAATCTTAATGAAAGGTGACTACCAGTTCATGTGTACATTATGATTTTGTTCATGAGTAGGTATTACAAATAAGATTCTATAAGAAAGTCCATAACTGTAATGGTTGGCTTTTGGGGGATGGGTTAGCAACCAAAGTCACTTAAGTGTTATAGACTTGTTTCAATAGATTTCTGTACCTAGAGTATTTTCCAAATTGGCTTAATAGAGATGCTTAATTGGAGTCATGTCTATACTTGGATGAAAAGTATTCAGGTGTATTTTGAACTTCTGTGACTATTTAAAAGAGTATCGATAATATAAAATAAATATACTTAAAGGTGATTTTATTAATGGAAAATTCTTTCTTCAGGTTAAACTTTATCCCTTATGAAGTGGGTCAGATTTCTGTATGGGTGTTTAACAATGTTCAAACAAAGAAGACACCTTTTAGAAAACATTCTTTACCTTGCTTGGTCTTTAATTAGATTGTGTTGATATAAGTCAACAAGTGTCTTTTGAGCACCAAACTGTGGTAGATACAAAGTTAGAAGTTAGAGCAAAAATTCCACATTAGATTATAGACTTTTAAAACTAAAATTTGGGATGGTAACATTTTATTTAAATTATACCTTTGTTTATATTTATCTTTTAAATATTGTTTAGTATAATTTTATGAACTTTTAGTAAGTGACCTTATATACATGGGAAAAAGGTAAGTGTTTTTACCCTTTTCTTGGTACTATTATTTTTGACAACTTAGAATGTCTAATTCTACATAGTCAGCAAGTTGTTAAATGAGAATTAGAACTCAGGTTCTTTGAACCCTC
This sequence comes from Monodon monoceros, assembly GCF_005190385.1. Classification (NCBI taxonomy): domain Eukaryota; kingdom Metazoa; phylum Chordata; class Mammalia; order Artiodactyla; family Monodontidae; genus Monodon; species Monodon monoceros. The sequence continues at coordinate 30,980,154 of NW_021703775.1, read as the reverse complement.
TGCAGTATTTTTTTTTTTTTATCACATTTTCCAAGTCAGGATTCTTTTGCCATGTTCTCTTCTTTAAAAGAAATTCTTGAAGTTAAAACTAATTGTTTCAACTTATCTTCACAAGATGTTTTAGTGCCTTCAGTTGAGTAGAACTTTAGAACTGAAAGCAATCTTAGATTCAGGCTTTTGTATGTGGGAATTTGATTTGGGCCAGAGCTGGCATTGCATATAAATGGAGAAGAGAACTTTTTATCAGTAAATGGTACTGGGACAGTTTGTTGTTTGTTTGGGCAAAAAAATTTAAAAAATAATTAGACCCCTACCTCAAACCATACACAAAAATCAATTCCAGATAGATTAATGTGAAAGTCAAAACTGTAAAACTGTTAGAAGATAACGTAGGATAAAACCTCTATGACCTTAGAGTAGGGAAAGGTTTTAAAATAAGATATAAAAAGCAGAAACTGTAAAGGAAAGATTGAAAAAAAGCCAATTACATTAAAATTAAGAACCTTTGCTGATCAAAAGACACTATAATGAAAATGAAAAATACAACAGGGAGAAGATACTTAAAACACACATAATTAACAAAGGAATGATATCCAGAATTTATAGCAAATGCTTTCAGTCAATGAGAAGAAGATAATCCAATAGAAAAATGGGCTGAAGATTTGAGTGGCACATTGCAGAAATGGAAACCTGACTGGCTAGTAAACATGAAAAGCAGGTGCTCAGCCTTCTTATTAGATGGAGAAATAAATGAAACCACAATGAGATACGATTCCACACCCAACAGATTGGCAAAAATGAAGAGCCTAACAATTTCAAGTGTTGGGGGAGCAGTAGAACAAGTGGAATAGTTATGAGCTGTGGCTGGGAGCTTAGATGGTGCAGCCACTTTGGAAAATAGCTTGACGCTATTTCCTGAAGATGAAGGCTTGTATTCCCTGCAAGCAGACCTCACGCACACACAGGTACCAATAGATATGTACAAGAGCCTGAAGAGCAAAATTGTTTATATGATAGCAAAACACTAGAAGCAACATAAATTTCCATCAACAGTAAAATCAATAAATATATTGTGATATATTAATTTAATGAAATGTAGTACAACAGTGAAGATACATTACTGTGAAAGCTGAAAAAGCATATATTAAAATCAGGAACATAATACTGAATGATGAAAGCAAGCATTGGAAAAATATTTACAGTGTGGCTTCATTTATGTAAGATTAAAAATCCTACAAAGTAAGCAATATATTCAGGGTCATAAACATAGGTGGTGAAACCATAAAGAAAATCAAGGAAGTGATAAACACAAAAATCAGGATAATTACATCTGAGGAAACTGAGAAGAGAGTGGTTAGGTAAAGACTCATTGGTAACATCAAAGGTAATGGTAATATTCTTAAACTGGGTCCACACATAATATCTTACATGTATTATGTCTCTAAAAAATTATTATGGAATATTTATAACATGAAAAAAGGGTAAAGAATAGTACAGTATATTGCAGTTATTTCTGTAATGCCAAACTACCAAACATTGGAAGACATTAAAAATGTTTTTTTAAGGAAATGTGCAGTTCTAGTACTAGAATTTGATTGCTCTTTTAGAAAAGTATTTAATTGGGTTTTGAATTTTATTCCAAGAATTACGAAATTCACTTTATATTAGTTGAGGGAAAGCTGCTTCTTGGACTTAGTGATATACGTATGGGTTCTTTGCTTTATGTAATGCTTGATTTCTTGTTTATATTAATATAGTTTCAATAAAATACCTATCCCCTTGAAATAGATTTATTTATTTAATCAGCATCTTATTGTAGCTGCACCTTCAAGATGCAATTTAGAGAAGTTTAGAGGAATTCTAACACTGACTTTGTTAATGGAAGTTTAAGATTAGAAATAATGAGTATGAGATGGACAGATAACTTCCAGTTTATTCATTTTATCATAATGTGTGCTAAATATCACTTATTCTCTGTTCTAGTCAATCACAAATTATTTGATCTGCTAAAGCAAATTATATATACAACTGTAATAAAGTGTTGAGAGAGAAGTTTTAGTTTAAAAAACTTTGTAAAATTATATAAATAAATATAGCAGATATTTTGTTTTGATGATCCCTTCTGTATGCTGTATACTCCACTTTATGTTTAAGTAATTAAATGTTTTTTTGCTTTCCCTCAAATTAGAAATCTAAGTAAATAAAAAAGTAGCTTGGACAATGATAGATGAATGCAATTGGGGAGTAACTAATTTGGACTTTTAAATTGGATGAATTTGTCTTTTTTTCCTGCTCTAATATTTCCCTTTAGAAAAGCCTCTAGCTCTTAGCAGTTCTTGGAAATAGTGCATGAGGAGATAATATTAGCTCATGGGGAGATGATGTTAGCTTTTTTGTGTGTCGTTTAAATTTGATGTACAGTCTGGTATCAGCAGGGAGAAAATGCATTCTGAAGGCAAAATGATGATGTTCTTTGTAAATGACTGTATCACCAGTGGTTAGTTATGTCATCAGGGTGAATTTATAGCTGTCAATGCTTTTTTTCTTTTTTTTTTGCGGTACGCGGGCCTCTCACTGTTGTGGCCTCTCCCGTTGCGGAGCACAGGCTCCGTACCTGCAGGCTCAGCGGCCGTGGCTCACGGGCCCATCTGCTCTGCGGCATGTGGGATCTTCCCGGACCGGGGCACGAACCCATGTCCCCTGCATCGGCAGGCAGACTCTCAACCACTGCGCCACCAGGGAAGCCCTGTCAGTGCTTTTATTTCATTTTAATAAAAACTTACTTTTTGGTTCTTGGATGATTGAGAGAGTAGTTCTAAACTGTGTATAAATTGCAAAAGATATGTATTTTTTGCCATTTGGTATTGATTCTCAAAATATGCAGCTTTGGGTGATTGTATCTTTTCTATTGCACAATGAAATTTCTGAGTTGTGATTGTTTTACTTCCCATGAAATTATGGGTGCACTTGTAAAATAACTATAAAATACTAAAATAGCTTTTCCACAACTCATTTTGTTTTTTAAAAAAATGCTTTCCAAATTAAAAAAACACAAAATAAGAGGGAGCGCTTTTTTCGGTATACATCAATCTTTGTTTAATATTTAATGATAATTCCAATCGAAAGCTATAGAAAATTGATTTGTATTTTAGTTCTAGTCCTTCAGGGATAATGCATCCTTTGCACCATTTCTTTTTTTTTTTTTAACGTCTTTATTGGAGTATAATTGCTTTACAATGGTGTGTTAATTTCTGCTATATAACAAACTGAATCAGTTATACATATACATATGTCCTCATATCTCTTCCCTCTTGCATCTCCCTCCCTCCCACCCTCCCTATCCCACCCCTCTAGGTGGTCACAAAGCAACGAGCTGATCTCCCTGTGCTATGTGGCTGCTTCCCACTAGCTATCTATTTTACGTTTGGTAGTGTATATATGTCCATGCCACACTCTCACTTTGTCCTAGCTTACCCTTCCCCCTCCCTGTATCCTCAAGTCCATTCTCTAGTAGGTCTGCATCTTTATTCCCGTCTTGCCCCTAGGTTCTTCTGACCACTTTTTTTCTTTTTTTTTTTGATTCCTTATATATGCGTTAGCGTACGGTATTTGTTTTTCTCTTTCTGACTTACTTCACTCTGTATGACAGATTCTAGATCCATCCACCTCACTACAGATAACTCAGTTTCGTTCCTTTTTATGGCTAAGTAATATTCCATTGTATATATGTGCCACATCTTCTTTATCCATTCATCTGTTGATGGACACTTAAGTTGCTTCCATGTCCTGGCTATTGTAAATAGAGCTGCAGTGAACATTGTGGTACATGACTCTTTTTGAATAGAGGCAGAAAATGTTGTGTCTGTCTTCTCCTTTTTTATAAATATTGATAAATTTTTGTCATTTTATAACTTTTAAGAAACAACCTTTTGGACTTCTTGTATGTGTGGCTTTTTAGTTGGAGTGTATATTGTTTGATATAGATTTTTTAAAAAAGCTTACTCAATGAGTAATAGTTATTTAGATGTGAGTTTTAGGAGCGAACATCAGATTTCTTGGTATGTCATTTTTGCTCTTAGTTCTGGGATCTCCTGTATGAACATTTTTAGGAAAAGAAAAAGATGATCACGGAGCACACAGATTGGTCCACTTTCTTTGTGGATGATTTGCTAAATGCCTAATATTTAACCACCTATCATTTAAATATTAAGTGCTTTCAGCTGAGGAAAAAATGCTCAAACTGACTGTTTTCTTGACTTTGGGTTTGTGATGTGTTTTTAAGGAAATGTAATCATTTTTCTTTCTTAAGTATTTTACCTTTTCTTCTCTTACAATTTTATGCCTTTGTATTTAACATCTTAGCTTTTATAAACTTAGGAGTATATCATTATTTAATATTGTTTAGAGATTCGTTTGAATCTTTAAAATACTCATGAATAAGAACATGGTCTTCTCTTAGCTTATAAGAAGGAAACCTCATTTAGAGAATATTCAGGGTTCAGGCAGAAGATATGTATATTCCTGTTTTGACTTTTGTCCTTCCTGCTACCCACCATTCCTCATGGGTGACCATGGCATATACCCGAGGAAGGGGAGGCTTCACTTTAAAGGCTGAGGAGTAACAGGGAACATTTCCAAGACCAACAACGTGCAAAAACACTCAAAAGCTCTAGCCATATGCCAGAGAGCCACATTGAGAGATAAATTAGGGGTGGCTGATAACATAATGAAAGGTTTCTAAACATTACATTTCAGTTATAACTTAAAAAAAAATCAATTCACAGCTCTTTTTAGGAATATGATGTTGCATAAATTACACTGCATCTCCATTGTTATGCCATCTTGTTTATAAAATTTTATATTAATATAGTTTATAAAATGACTGACCAATGAAATAATTGCCTACCAAATTTATATAGCCTCTGTTTTTAACTTCTACTTCTACCCTTTCTCTCCAAATTTTATTTTACTGCTTTCTTTTAACACAAACTTAAAGGAAATAGAAATGTTTCCAATTGCAGAAACACCTAGGAAGGACTTAACCAGATCCTCATGAATTTTAATTGCCAGAACTAGATAGACTATATTCATTGCAGCTTTCAGAATTGTCTTTTTTTTTCTTCTTCTTTAATTTGAGCATGTAGGTAACAGTGCTTATTTTCCTGGCAGCTTTTGCTTTAACATTCCCTATTCTGTATTAGTCTCACCGGCCTGCCCCAGGCCTTGGTTAAATGTACTGTTTAGATGGTTTAGCGTCTAAAATGTAGTTATTTTCTTTCCTAATTTAGCTAAGTAGTTTTTGGTTCCTTTCCCCAAATTCCATGATTCTGTGGTTAATTTAAAAGTATATTATCATATGCTCTTGGATTAGAAGAATCAGTATTGTGAAAATGACTATACTACGCAAAGCAATCTACAGATTCAATGCAATCCCTATCAAGTTACCAATGGCATTTTTTATGGAACTAGAACAAAAAATCTTAAAATTTGTATGGAGACCCAAAAGACCCTGAATAGCCAAAGCGGTCTTGAGGGAAAAAAACGGAGCTGGAGGAATCAGACTCCCTGAGTTCAGACTATACTATAAAACTACAGTAATCAAGACAATATGGTACTGGCACAAAAACAGAAACATAGATCAATGGAACAAGATAGAAAGCCCAGAGATAAACCCATGCACCTATGGTCAACTAATCTATGACAAAGGAGGCAAGGACATACAATGGAGAAAAGACAGTCTCTTCAGTAAGTGGTGCTGGGAAAACTGGACAGCTACATGTAAAAGAATGAAATTAGAACACTCCCTAACACCATACACAAAAATAAACTCAAAATGGATTAGAGACCTAAATGTAAGACCAGACACTATAAAACTCTTAGAGGAAAACATAGGAAGAACACTCTTTGACATAAATCACAGCAAGATCTTTTTTGATCCACCTCCTAGAGTAATGGAAATAAAAACAAAAATAAACAAATGGGACCTAATGAAACTTAAAGCTTTTGCACAGCAAAGGAAATCATAAACAAGACGAAAAGACAACCCTCCGAATGGGAGAAAATATTTGCAAATGAATCAATGGGCAAAGGATTAACCTCCAAAATATATAAACAGCTCATGGAGCTCAATATTAAAAAAACAAACAACCCAATCCAAAAATGGGCAGAAGACTTAAATAGACATTTCTCCAAAGAAGACATACAGATGGCCAAGAAGCACATGAAAAACTGCTCAACATCACTAATTATTAGAGAAATGCAAACCAAAACTACAATGAGGTATCACCTCACACCAGTTAGAAAGGGCATCATCAGAAAATCTACGAACAACAAATGCTGGAGAGGATGTGGAGAAAAGGGAACCCTCTTGCACTGTTGGTGGGAATGTAAATTGATACAGCCACTATGGAGAACAGTATGGAGGTTCCTTAAAAAACTAAAAATAGAATTACCATACGACCCAGCAGTCCCACTACTGGGCATATACCCAGAGAAAACCATAACTCAAAAAGATACATGTAGGGCTTCCTTGGTGGCGCAGTGGTTGAGAGTCCGTCTGCCGATGCAGGGGACACGGGTTCGTGCCCTGGTCTGGGATGATCCCACGTGCCGTGGAGCGGCTGGGCCCGTGAGCCATGGCCACTAAGCCTGCACGTCCGGAGCCTGTGCTCCGCAATGGGAGAGGCCACAACAATGAGAGGCCTGTGTACCACAAAAAAAAAAAAAAAAGACACATGCACCCCAATGTTCATTGCAGCACTATTTACAATAGCCAGGTCGTGGAAGCAACCTAACTGCCCATCAACAGATGAATGGATAATGAAGATGTGGTACATATATACAATGGCATATTACTCAGCCATAAAAAGGAACAAATTGGGTCATTTGTTGAGATGTGGATGGATCTAGAGACTGTCATACAGAGTGAAGTAAGTCAGAAAGAGAAAAACAAATATCGTATATTAACGCACATATGTGGAACCTAGAAAAATGGTACAGATGAACTGGTGTGCAGGACAGAAATTGAGACACAGATGTAGAGAACAAACGTACGGACACCAAGAGGGGAAAGCAGCGGGTGGTGGGGGTGGTGGTGTGATGAATTGGGTGATTGGGATTGACATGTATATACTGATGCTCATAAAATGGATGACTAATAAGAACCTTCTGTATAAAATATATATATATATTATTCAAGTCATCAAATGAAAATAAATAAATAAGTAAATAATTTTTTAAAAAAAGTATATTATGGTATTTGATCAGAAGAAGTCATGTGAAGTGACAACTAAAGTTACTTTTGTGATTTTCTTGGGATTTTGAAAGCCAGTAAGCTCACGTGCCGAGCTGCTTGCTTCCAGGAGCTTTTTAGCAGATGAAAGTGGATTCTGTTTGAAATTTAGTTTACCTAATTGTACCGATTATAATTTTAAAAAATCATTTAATATGACATCTTATAGAGAATGCAGTCAAACAGTTTTAGGGGTGACTCTATTTAAGTGATTCAACAGGTAGCATTTTTATTAAGTACATTAGACTTCAAGCCTCACTTCTTATAGTGCACTATTTGGAACCGTTCCTGAGATTATTCACTAATGATTGACAGTTGAAATATCATTGATTCTTCCTGCTGCTAGAGGCTTCTGTAGTCATTTTAATCATAGACTGTTAGAACTGTGTTAGGTAGTTATCTGCACCCATGGACCTTGGAGTCTAGTGGTGATTTATCAGATGACTATCTTTGAACTGATAGGGACTGGTTCCAATAGTTCAAGCAGAAAGGTGGGGTGGGATAAGACATTACTGAGGCTGTAGTAAACAAAAGAGCATTTTTGAGTAGGTCTCAATGATTGGATCAAAGATTGTATGTATAGGGTGAAGATTTTGGTGTATGAAGGTGAGAGATGAGGTTGCAAACCACTGTAGATTTATGAAGAGCCTTCACTGCTATGCTTTGCTTATATTGGAGAAGCATCAGAGGCCTTATGTAGGGAAATGTAAAAAAATAACTTAGGAAGCAGTGAGGTAAAGGAAATCAGGGAGACTTGATATGATGTTAGCATAAGCAAGAAATGCAAGCAGTGGGTAAGAGTTTGAACTAGGGCAGTGACTGCAAATGCTAAAGAGAGATGGACTCGGGATACTTCAGAGGTAAATGATCTGGGGCTTGACATTTGAATGGAATGAAAGAATGTTGTAGATGTTCAGTAAAAGTTTGTGGATATTTTGGTATGTTTTAATATATAATCGAAACTAAATCAGAATATCCTGTATTTACGCTTGAAATACCCTATTCTTTTTCCATAGAAATAGGCATTTTAAGAAATAAAAACAAATGAAAAATAAATTATAATGCAAAGTAATCTACCTAACTTAACATTATTTGCTTCATGTTTTATAACAATATTCTAGACTTGTTTATATCTTACTTAGTTTATATTCCATAAATGATTAAGATTTTTAAAAAATGAAAGTAACTATATTTAATAAAAATTTTAACCAAGTTTCCCAATGAAAAGAAAGTTTTTGAGGGGTAAAAAGAAAAAAAAAATACTGATGCATTTCTAGAATTTCAAAATACATTAAAAAGAGGACTATTATAAGCTTCCTTAATTTTTCCATAATGAATATTTTTTACAGTAGGAACAGAAGTTTTTACCTACTGAATTTATACTCATTTCTAGTCTGTTCAAACTCAGGGTGAATAAAACATATCTTAACGCCTATAGATATATTAAATGGTTGGGATCAGAAAAAGTTTTGATGTGTGAAAATTTAGTTGTATCTCAAGATACTTTAATGAAGTATAAATAGAAAAACTGAGAATGTTTGTCATATGTCCAATCTCAGGGTGACATTTACCTTGCTTTAAATGGAGAGATGGTTGATGTCTCTAGAAAAAAGTCATTTATACTGATGAAGTAGACAGATGAATGGGTGGTAGGGGGAGTTGCTCTATGTAAAATTCTTTTAAAAAACTGAAGATCTGCATTAATGTGGATTGCTTTGGTATATGCTAAAGCTTATTAAAAGACCCAGTGGTTTAGATGACAAGAAGGCTATTCTGGAGATGGCTAAATTCAGCTTGATTTTAGTTAGAATTTTTAAGATGCCTTTCAATAGGTGTTAATTATGGAGGCAACTCTCATTATCTTTGCTAACATGAGGTAATCAGTGGAAACATAATTCAAAATAGGGGTTATTGTAATAGCTTTGACATTGAGATATATTTACCTCTTGCAATTTGAATATGGATGATAATCTTCAGAGGGGAATTTCATTTAAACAAAATAAGAAGTTTCCTCTGTGAGGAGTAAAGAAAAAAGGTATGTTGTTTGCTTGAGAAATTTGATCAAGAATTTCCTTCCCATAGTTTCTCATTTTTTAATCATAGTAAGAAATTATTAGGGGAAAATAAGCAGAAGAGAATTTTCAAGAGATTAGTGAATTTTGGATATCAAAATTGGGGGACTCAGTTTACATACTGATAATTATTTTTCATGTTTCTCTTTCCAATGTCCAGTCATCTCTCAAACAAAATAGAAGTATCTTTTAACCAGTTAATTGATAACTTTGCTTTTTTCTTTGATTCCTAGAGCAATGGGAGGTATGTTACAACTATTTTTTTTATGTTTAGATAATAATTATGATACTTAGAAGTGCCAGATTTATTAAACTTTTAAGTGTAAGTTTATACTTAGAATTGTTTTGACACAAATTTTGAATCAGTTCATATTTAGTTGTAGTTTTGTCATGATTTTGAGTTACTACATCACTGTATTCTTTTTCTTTAATTTGTTAGATACATACAAATCCATGCTTTTATCAGTCTTCTGAGAAGAGCCAGCTCTTACCATTGAAGACAAATCTATGGCACTGGTTGAATCCTGGAGATAGTTTCTCTTTATTAGTTGACAAATACATTTTTCGTGTTTTGTCTACACATTCTGAAATGGAAGTGGAACGTACTTTAAGGTAAGATTGCCTGATGAAATGCAATTAAGTAATGGTATTTGTAATCTAATTCCTCAGTCATCCACAAAAGCTTCAGTAGAAACCACTCTAGAATTCAACTATATTGGCGATAGGTCTTACATGGTGAGCGTGTGTGTGTGTGTGTGTGTGTGTGTGTGTGTGTGTTTCTAGAAAACATTAGATTTTGGAAATTTATGCCTCAATAGTGATTGCTTCCATATGTTGTATCTTTTACCATTGTGTTTAGAATATATTTCGCATCTAACAATAACCAGGATAGTTAATTTGAAACTGACTACGTTTTCTTAATCTTTTTTTTTAGTTTTTAAAATTTTCTTAAGGTATTAACCTCTGTTTTAGATTATGCTTGTATAACTCTTATTTCTTATAAAAATAACAGAAAATATAGAATAGGGAAACGGATGAAATGAGGTTACAATAAATAGCTGATGTAAAATTGAAATTAATGCGCTAGTTTCGTTGAGGCAGTCATTAGCAGATTATTCGCCTTTGTTTTAGCTTTTAAATTATAGAATACTTAAACTGGACCTATAGAAGTAGATGGACAAAATTATATAGAGTGTGTTCTTTGATGGCACTGGTATTAAATTTAAAAATCAATAAAAATGCAATATCTAGGAAAATCTTCAAGTGTTTTGAAATTAAACAGCACATACCTAGGTAACCTCTGGATCCAAGAGAAATCACAAGGGCAATGAGAAAACATTTTGAACAGAATAATACTGAAAACATAACAAAAACATTTGTGAAATATATCTAAAGTAGTCCTTTGAGGGAAATTTATATTAAATGCCTATATTAGAAGAGAAGAAAGAGGTAAAACTGATGCCCTTTGCTTCTATTTTAAGAAGATAGACAAACAGGAGTAAATTAATCCCAAAATAGACAGAAAAAAGGAAACAATAAGAATAATAGGACTAGAAACCAACGAAATAGAACATAGACAAATAACAAAGAAGATCAACAAAGCCTAAAGTTAGTTTTCTGAAAAGACTAATAAAATTGATAAAATTGACAAGGCTTACCAAGAAAAAGAAGCTGGAAAACACAAATTATCAATATCAGGAATGGAAGAGGCAATATCACTACTGATCCTGCAGACCTTAAAAGAATAATGAAGAAATAATTATGTAAAACTTTATGCCAGTAAAACTGATAGCCTAAATGAATGGATGCATTCCTTGAAAAACACAATTTACCAAAACTGATACAGGAAGAAATAGAAAATCTGATGAATCCTATGTCCATTAAAGAAATTGAGTTCCCGATTTAAGAATTTCCTGCAAGGAACTTCACTAGTGATTTCTCTTAAACTTACAAGGTACAAATAATACCAGTATTATACTTTGTTCTCCAAAGTAGAAGAGAGTACACTTCCCCACTCATTTTATGAAGCTTCCATAATCCTGATACCAAAATCAGACAAGAACATTACAAGAAAAGTAAATACAAACCCACATTCCTTATAACAAAATATTTAGAAGTCAAACCCAGCAATGTGTGAAATGGATTTTAATACACTATGACCAAGTGAAATTTGTCTGAGAAATGCAAGGTGAATTTATCATATATATAAAAAAAAAACCAATCAGTGAAATTCACTATAACAGATTAAAGAACTGTCATTCCAGTAGATGCCTAAAAACAATTGTGACAAAAATTTAATACCTGTTAAAAAAACCTTAGAGAAAACTAGGAAAAGAAGGAAATTTCCTTCCTATAAAAAAATACTTAGTAGTGAGGTACTGAAAAGTTCTCTCCCTACAGTTGGGAACAAAACAAAGATATCCATTTGCACAACTTCTATTCCATGTTGACTGGAGGTCCTAGCCAGTCCAGTAAAGCAAGAAAAAGAAATAAAGTGCATCATACTGGAAAGAAAGAAGCAAAACTGTCTTTATTTGCAGATGACATGATTGTCTATTTAGAAAATCCTGAGGAAGCAAGGCACAAAACAATACCTACTGTATAGTTACATTTATATTACGTTCTATTATAAGAAAACTAATCCATCAATGTTTATTTCTGGAGGATTGACTAGGAAGGGGGGCCACAAGGGAACTTTTTGGGGGTGATGGATATATTCTCTGTCGTTTTAAAAATTATAGTTGATTTATAATATTATATTAGTTTCAGGTGTACAGCATAGTGATTCAGTATTTTTATAGATTATACTCCGTTTAAAGTTATTACTGAGAGATGGCTGTAATTCCCTGTGCTGTACAATATATCCTTTCGCTTATCCATTTTATTCACAGTAGTTTTATCTCTTAATCCCATAACACTATCTTGCTCATCTCCCTTCCCTCTCCCTAGTGGTATACACTAGTTTGTTTTCTATATCTGTGAGTCTCTTTCTGTTTTGCTATATACATTCATTTGTTGTATTTTTTAGATTCCACATATAAGTGATAATGTACAGTATTTGTCTTTCCCTGTCTGACTTATTTCACTAATGTAAAACTCTCTAGGTCCCTGCATATTGTTGCAAATGGCAGAATTTTATTCTTTTTTATGGATGAGTAATATTCCATTGTGTGTGTGTGTGTGTGTGTACGTGTGTGTATGTGTATATATGTATATATATATGTATCTTTGTATAACAACAGGCCATTCATCTGTTGATGGGCACTTGGGCTGCTTCCATATCTTGTAAATAGTGCTGCTATGAACATCAGGGTGCATGTATATTTTCGAATTAGTGTTTTTGTTTTTCTAGGATACATAGCCAGGAATGGAATTGCTGGATCATATGGTAGTTCTATTTTTAGTTTTTTGAGGAACCTCTGTAGTGTTTTCCATAGTGGCTGCACCAATTTATAGTCTTAAACAGTGCACAAGGGTTCCCTTTTCTCCACATCCTCACCAACACTTGTTATTTGTACACGTTTTGATGATAGCCATTCTGACAGGTGTGAAGTGATATCTCATGGTGTTTTGATTTGCATTTCTCTAATAATTAGTGATGTTAAGCAACTTTTCATGTTCCTGTTAGTAATCTATATGTTTTCTTTGGAAAAATGCCTATTTAAGTCTTCTGCCCACGTTTTGATCGGTTTGTTTGGCACATGGCTACACGGAGTTGCAAGGAAAGCTGGGCAATGTAATCTCCAGCTGGGTGGATAGCCATTGTTAATGGTGCTTATAGATCAGTGCCATTACAACTTTGCTGTTATGCAAATAATGTCCACTTAGCCTCTGATGGTTAAATGCTAACCACCTGGCCTGTACAATTCTAGAATGCTGTCATCTCCATTGATGCTAAAGAGCCTTGTTCTTGGCAGCCTCTCCTACCATCAACATTGACCTATAGAGGCAGTTACCATTGAGCTCTTCAACACTGCCTCACTAGTATGTACCTTATAGCTTAGTGTTCTGGGCCCTTCTGGGGAACATGGTCAGGTGGGGGATTCTCTAGTCTCATGTAATAAGTCCATTTTAGCATGCCCACCTCTTAGAGCCTATTGACCCCCTTTTCAGTATCATGCCAGGGCATTCTCTATTTCTACCCTATTTACTGTAAACATATTCTTTTTCCAAGCATGAACAAGCCGTTTCAGCTGTATATTAGGACTGGCTTCAGGTGTCCTTGCCAGTACCTTAAATCCCAGGTTGCAGGACAGGTTGCAGTGTTTTTTTTCCAGTTTTATTCTGCATCCCCTGTTTTAGCATCTTCAAGATCTATTCTTGGGCATGCTCTTCTGGTTTCTGTCAGTACATATTAGCCAGGTCCTGTAGCTCTTTAGTAAATATTTGCTTTCCTGTTGAAGTAGGGACAGTACTTTTCTAGTCAGGTAATGATGAGTTGACCTTGGTTATTGGAATAGAAGCCACGAGGGGTGGGAGGGCAGGTCTTGAGGAAGGCAAGTATCATCATGACAGGTATACCATTAGGAGGCAGCTGCCTGGTCTCCAGACAAAGAAAGGCTGCTATCCTCTAGCAAGGGGGAGTGAACCATGTCTTAGACTGTGGAAGTATTGAAATATATTTTAGACATTTTTTGATACCATTGGGATTCTCATATATTTTAGAACTAGCTCCATTTTGTAGTGTCTACCTCATAAAAACACCGTTGTACTGTTGTGTAAGATTTACACGTATGAACTTTTTAATCTTCACAACCATCTTTATAAGGAATAGGTACTGTTAAAATCCCTATATTACAGATTAGGAAATTGAGACACTGAAGGTTTGAGACTTGCCCAAGGTCACATAGCTAATATGTGACAGAGAATTCAAATACAAGCTGACTAGGACTATAGCTCTTACTGACTTCCCTGACTGTATAAGAAAGCTTACTATAGCAGTCATTCTAATAGTGAAGACACTTGGAGAGTGGCTAAATAAATTTGGTGTAGTTTTAAAATGGAGTGAAAGTGAATGAACTAGAGAGAGCTCCAGGTTAAAATGTGGATAAATCTCCACAATGTAATGTTGAGGAAAGAAACAAACAAAAAGATTACATATATATAAAGCATACACCGTTTGTATATAGATATATATTACATATTATACCTGTGTATTATGGATTATTTGGATTACTTCATGAATAATATATATATTATGTGTATATATATATACACACAAGTAATGGATGTATACATATAGTAGTAAAAGTATAAGGACATGCATGTGAATAATAAAATCAGAATAATTTTCCTTCAAAGAAGGGATGAGAGGGAGAGGAACAAGATTGAGGCTGGACACAGAGGAAGCTTTGATTGTATTTATAATTAATCTGGAGCAAATATGACAAAATGTTTCTATTTGGGTGGTGGATACAGAAGTATTTATATTAATATATAGGTAGATAGAATACATACATTATATTTTCTGTATATTTCTACATGTTGAAATATTTTTAAATTTGAATAAGAACAGAAAAGAAAACCTATGTGCTTTGTGTCAGTTGTAAGGACCCCTGATATCATTGTAAATTTTTTCTTCCAACCAGTTATGAATTTAAGAAAGAGATTTGAACAACAAAACAACCGTACAAAAGCTTGTCATTTCTTTAGGTTCTCACTTCACTCATGTCAACATGCTTTTCATGTAGTGTTTACATTCTGTATAATAAACCCCATTCATAATGAACTCAATGAGAGCATATGGGTCTATATATATCAGCTCTAGTGTGTTCATTTTTCACTCTTTTCTGTATATGTTTCTATGAAATTATTCTGTGAGAAGTACTAAAATCCATACTTTTTTGAGAAGTCAAAGTAAGAAAGCCAAAAAAAAGTTTTAGATTTTAGCTAATTAAATTTTGACGTATTTCATATAGAAGGACCAACATTAATTTTGCATTCCTATTGCTTCCCCAGTAGTGGGTGCTTAGCAGGCATTGGCTTCTTGAATACATGAATGAAATATTGTATAACATTTTCTTTATCTGAATTTCATTGCTGATAAGGAAGTATAACATTCTCTCTCTAGAGGGATTATTTTCTTTAAAACACTGTTGAGGAAAGGAAAGTAAATCTTTTGTACCAAGTTACATTTTTCTTTCAAATTGTTAAAGTTCTTAATACTTAGATTCCATATAAATAGCTAATTTTAATCACTTTAATTTTGGACAGGACAAAACAATAAAATGTTGATGAAAATGCCATTGTAATATGAAAGTGTGCATGTTTACAATTCATTTATAATTATTTTAAAACTTACTTTTAGATCCAGCTCATACATATTAGCAGTACATTTTGTATTAAAGACAAAATATATAACTTATATTTAAATATAACTTGGAATATATCTTTAAGAGTTAAGAATAACTTAATTGCCAAAACAGTCTTTAAAAAGAAGAAAAGAGTTGGAAGATTCACACTTCATAATTTCAAAACCTGCTACAAAGCTACAGTAATCAAGACAGTGTAGTACTGGTGTGAAGAAAGACATACAGGTCAGTGGAATACAGTTGAGGGTCCAGATATAAACCCTTACACTATGGCCAATTAATTTTCTACAAGAGTGCCAAAACATTTAAATGGAGAAAAGAGTAGCCTTCTCAATAAGTGGTGCTGGGACAAATGCAAAAGAATGAAGTTAGACTCCTACCTCACAACATAGAAAAAATAAACTTAAAATGCACCAGAGACCTAATATAAGAGCTAAAACTATGAAATGCTTAGAAAAAAACACAAGTATAAATTTTTGTGACCTTGGATTAGGCAATGATTTCTTAGATATAAGAACAAAAGCACAAGCAAACAAAATAGATAAATTGGACTTCATCACAGTTAAAAACTTCTGTGCTTCTAAGGATACCATCAAGGAAGTGAAAAGACAACCCACAGAAGGAGAGAAAACATTTGCAAGTCATATATCTGATAGGGGACTTCTATCTAGAATATGTAAAGAACTTTTACAGCACAGTAATAAAAAGACAACCCAATTTCAAAATGCATACTAAATTTGAGTAGACATTTCTTCAGGGAAAATACCCGACTGGCCGATAAGCACATGAAAAGATGCTCAACGTGAAATGCTAATCAGAGCCACAATGAGATACCATTTCACGTTCAGTAGGGTAGCTATGGTAAAAAAGACATAATAACAAGTGTTGATGAGGTTGTGGAGAGATTGGAACTCTTATGCTTTGGTAGTGGGTTGTAAAGTGTTACTGCCTCTTTGGAACACATTCTGGCAGTTCCTCAAAATTTTAAACGCAGAATTACATGTGACACAGCAATTGCACTCCTAGGAATGTACCCAAAAGAATTGAAAACATCTGTATACAAACAACTTGTATGATTCCATCTATATGAAGTTTCTGAAAATGTAAATCTCTAGAGACAGAAAGTAGATTAGCAGTTGCTGGGGCTGGAGAAGAGAATGGGAAGTGACTGCTGTTGCATATGGGATTTCTTTTTGAGGTGATGAATATGTTCCAAAATTAGATATTGGTGATCATTGTATAACTTTGGAATATACTAAAACTATTGAATTTTATACTTTAACAGCATGAATTTCATGATTATGTGAATTATGTCTTGATAGCTATTACCAAAGAAAAGGGTAACTCATTTACCTTTGTTATATTGTATTTAGATTAAATTCCAAGTTTTTATTTTTTAACAAATTCTGATTACACTATTATAAATCTGTGATAGTTGATTGCTTGAGGAAGTATTTGAAGATAATATAAGAATATGTCCATATCACAGTGACAATATTTATATTTAAATAAAAGTATAAGAGAATAATTTGCACTTTGACCTATTTGAAACTAAATGTTGGAATTTTGTTCTGGGATAGGATTTTTTTTGTTGTTATATTTATTCTTGGTAAATATTAATAAAAATTCCCTATGGCTATAGGATGTGTGTGTATTAGTCTTGAATTTATGCCAGAATAGAAAAACTAGAAATGGAATGGATGATGTTGCTTAATTTGTAACACTGTAAGTTGTAAAAAGCCATTGCATTTCTCTGGAGTGTTTCTTAATATTTTTCAAATTAAATATTAAGAAAATTTGAGGAAAAAAATCAGAATTTGGAAGCACACCTGTGTGTTGTGAGTAAAATGGGAGTGCAATTTCATGCAATCATACATTTTCAACGCTGAGTCCCCAGTGCCTGGCACAGTGTCTGACACACCCTAGGTATTTAAAAAATATTTATTGAATGAACTAAAACAGTGGTGTTGCAGGGAAATTTAGTCTAAGTAAGTTGTTCTCTTTTGACTGATTCCTGCCATGAATTCGAGTCTGCCTTTGAAGGAGGTTATTCCTATAAGATACACTAAAACAAATAAAACAAGCCATTAATTATTCTTTTCTCAGCTAGACAAAGTTTTTTAATGTTAGTGTTTACTGAGGAACATTTTACCAATAGTAAAATTCACCCCTTTTAAATGTATAATTCAATGCACTTTGACAAATTTGTGTAGTCATGTAAGTACCACCACAGTGAGATATAGAACATTTTTATTTCCCCAGAAAATTCCCTCTTGCCTCTTTGTGGTCATTCCCCTCCGCCACCCACTGTTTCTGGTGACTTCTGATCTCATTTCTGTCCTTGTAGCTTTACCTCTTCAGAATGACATATGCATGGATTCATATGATATTGTACTTTTTGTGTCTGGCTTCTTTCACTTAGCAAACTGCCTTTGAGATTCATCCAAGTTGATGTACATATCATACTTTTTTCCGTTTTATTTCTGAGTGGTATTTCCATCTATATTTTCAAATTTTCAAAAAGATAAGTCTGGGGCTTCCCTGGTGGCACAGTGGTTGAGAGTCCACCTGCCGACGCAGGGGTTGCAGGCTCATGCCCCGGTCTGGGGGGATCCCGCGTGCCGCGGAGCGGCTGGGCCTGTGAGCCATGGCCGCTGAACCTGCGCGTCCGGAGCCTGTGCTCCGCGGCGGGGGGGAGGCCACAGCAGTGAGAGACCCGCGTACCGCAAAAAAAACAAAAAAATGAAAAAACAAAAAAAAGATAAGTCTGTTGGATCATCTCTATGCATACATAAAGAATAATGATCCAGAACTTTGGATGATCTTACCACACTTTGCAGCAAGTAGGAGGTAATTGGTTCTGCTAGTATGTTCCACATGTGACCGTGGATGCTCCTGTGTCGGACTACAAGTTTGGGGAGATTTCACAAGTGGCTGCACTGGCCAGGACCCCAGTAGCAGCTGTG
Organism: Monodon monoceros; assembly: GCF_005190385.1. Classification (NCBI taxonomy): domain Eukaryota; kingdom Metazoa; phylum Chordata; class Mammalia; order Artiodactyla; family Monodontidae; genus Monodon; species Monodon monoceros. The sequence goes on along the minus strand of NW_021703775.1, from coordinate 30,961,514 downwards.
TGTGAACTTGACCTCAGGATTTTATTTCTTTTTTCTTCAAGAGCCTAACTAGCTTAGCTGATGTTCTTACAGTTTGCATTTTCTTTTTGGATACTTGGAGGAGATCTTAACTTTTATGGACAATCTGAACAAATACTATATCGTAAGTAAATAACTCTTAAGCCTTCATAGAGATGGCCATTGCCCATCTTATAAATAGCTGTGGTTTCTAGGCCCATGTTTTGGAAAGATTAATGTATTTTATGGTGATAGAGTGGGCAGAAGATGAGGAACATATTCTAGTCTATATATTTTATTCTAGCATACTATAATCTGCTTTTTTGTCTTCCTAAGTCTGAGAAAAGTAGCATAACCCATTAGTTAGATGTACTTGGGAGAACCACATAATGGCATGGTAGGCAATAGAAATGTTTTAAATTTAAGTGATTAATAAATGAATTTCAATTGTATTTCATAGAAACAGTCAAATACTTGATGAAGATGATATATTGAATGAAACGCCAAAATCTTCCTCGATTGATTTGCCTGATGAGACACCTGATGCCCCACAGCTGGAAAGAAGCACAGAAATAGGAAAGACCCAGACTGCTGCAAATAGTGTGGTAAGAAATTTAAGATCTCATCCATTTATAACATGTTCCTTAAGGAAAGAAAAGACAACTGGTATCAGACATATCATGACAAAATTTATAGCATTGATCTGCTTCTGCTCTTTGTAAGTTAAGCTCTAGAGAATATCACACTCGACCAACACTTCAACTAATAGAGATATTGAATTTCTTTCTTTGAGAACTTTGAGCAACTCAGTCCACAGTTGCAGATGGATTTTTTTTTTTTTGCGGTACGCGGGCCTCTCACTGTTGTGGCCTCTCCCGTTGTGGAGCACAGGCTCCGGACGCGCAGGCTCAGCGGCCATGGCTCACGGGCCCAGCCGCTTCGCGGCATGTGGGACCCTCCTGGACCGGGGCATGAACCCATGTCCCCTGCATCGGCAGGCGGACTCTCAACCACTGTGCCACCAGGGAAGCCCCAGATGGATTTTTTTAATGGTAGTTTTCTGCAAGTAAATAATTTTTATGGTTTTATTAAGGATGCAGGATTATTTTTAGCAATTAATATATAGGTGCCTTTTTAGTCTTTCCTAGATGAAAGTAGAGACTTGAGTAAGCAACAGCCAGACCCTTCCCAGAGGAAAAGAATCCTTCCAGCGTGGATGTTAACAGAAAATCTAAGTGATCAGAACCTTTCATTACCAGTCATCAGTGGAGGTAGGTTTTGTTTCAAGAAAATATTTAACAGAATTTGAAAGTTTTTCTGAACAAATGAAGACAGAATAGCAGTTATGTAAGTGTATAACTTAGCCTAACATTTCTTTAGATGTGTTCATGAAGTCTAATTTTAAACATAAACTTTTATTTTATGCCATTTATCGAACACCATTCTGCTAATTATTATGATTATGATTATTTTTTAGTGGCTTAAAACAGTACCCATTTATTAGCTCACAGGTTTTTTAAAAATAAATTTGTTTATTTATTTATGGCTGCATTGGGTCTTCGTTGCAGTGCACGGGCTTCTCAATGCGATGGCTTCTCTTGTTGCAGAGTATGGGCTCTAGGCGTGCGGGCTTCAGTAGTTGTGGCTCGTGGGCTCTAGAGCTCAGGCTCAGTAGTTGTGGCACACTGGCTTCGGTGCTCAGTAGCATGTGGGATCTTCCCGGACCAAGGCTCGAACCCGTGCCCCCTGCATTGGCAGGCAGATTCTTAACCACTGCACCACCAGGGAAGCCCTAGCTCAGTTTTTTTTGTTTTGTTTTGTTTGCGGTATGCGGGCCTCTCACGTTGTGGCCTCTCCCGTTGTGGAGCACAGGCTCCGGACGTGCAGGCTCAGGGGCCATGGCTCACGGGCCCAGCCGCTCTGCGGCATGTGGGATCCTCCCGGACCAGGGCACGAACCCGTGTCCCCTGCATCGGCAGGCGGACTCTCAACCACTGCGCCACCAGGGAAGCCCTAGCTCACAGTTTTAAAGATGAGAAGTCCGGGCAGATTCAACTGAGTTGTTTGTTGAGATTTTCACAAGAGAAACCGAAGTGTTTGTCAGGCTGGGTTCTGACCTGGGTGTCATGAGAGAATCCCCTTAGAAGATTATTCCAGTTGTGGAGAATTTGCTTCCTTGCAGTTGGAGGACTAAAGGACTTGTTTTCCTGCTGACTGTTGGCTGGAGCTCACTCTGCTCCTAGAGGGCATTTTTCTGTTCTTGCACTTCATTTTCAAGGCCAGCATAACACAACAGACCTTTCTCCAGCTTTGCGTCTCTCTGATTTCCCCTCGTTGGCTAGCTGAGAAAACTCTCTGCTCTAAAGGATTTGTTGACTAGATCAGGCCCATGTACATAGTCTCCCATTTAATTAACCCAAGATAAACTGATTTGTAACCTTAAAAATAGGTGCAACATTTATTTTGCCATATAACCTAGCATGATCATGGGCATGATATCTCATCTTATTCACAGTCCTGGGGATTAGGGCAGGAAATCTTGGGGAGGGTTGATTTTAGAATTCTGCCAACCACAGTAATACATGGTCTTAATACATCATCATTTAAGAATTATCTTATTACTGAATATTTATTCACTGTCTCAAATTGCAGTGTCATTAATAAGTGCGATTAAAAATCGTGAATGTCTTAGAAGTCTACTCTTATTATTACTATGGTATAAATTGTAGAAAGGAAATTAGTTTATCAAAAAGTGTAAATATTAAAGGATCATGATATATGTTGCTAAAGCACTCCCTTTATACTACAGTGGAAAAAAAAACTTTCGAAAAATTGTTTCCTGGTCAACTCTAGGTTTCACCCATTACAATATGTGCCATTTACATATGTAGAAAAATACTATTCATTTTAATACTGAAAGCAATACAGATGACTTATTAAAGTAGGTTTTCAAACAGACCTGTTGGGGTCATGTCTAAGGTAAAAGACAAGCACAGTAAGAGTGTTTAAAATTAATTTAATTATTTAATTAAACAAAAAACTGCAGGCACACAATGGTACGTGCTGAAGGAGTCAAAGAAGATGAGACCAGTGTCCTAGCATAGTTCACTGTTATAGCAGATACCACAATGATTTATGTCATCTGCTGGGTATTCCCATTGATTCAAGATTATTAAAATGTTTGCTACCTTGTATTATTCAGTCTGCATTTTATTTGCAACTTTTCAGTCATCTCAGGTTTAGTTTCTATTGGCTGCTTATTTTCCTTTATATGGGTCACATTTTCTTGTTTATGCTCTTGGATGTTATGAATGATAGAGTATAGAGACTTTGATTTTATATCCCTCTGTATAAATATTTTTATTCTAATAGGCAATTAACTGGGCCTAATGGGAAATTTACTTCCTGTTTTCTTAATGGGCATTTAATTCAGGCCCTGAACTCTGTTTCCTCCGTGTGGACAGCAGCTGCAGTCTCTGCGCATGTAGTTTAGCAACCAGCCAGGGATTTGGGTCAGTTTTAAATGTAGATTTTGGTTCTTGGCTCTCTAAGCCTTTCTTCCTTCTGGAATTTTGTCTTTAACTTTCTACCTACTCTGTTAGCCTCAAACTCAGCCCTCTGACCACTTAAGCCAGTAAGGCTGCAGCTTTCTGTCACCTGCGAATTGGGGGATGCCCTCAGGGAAAAAGCCATAAATTGATAAACCTCACAGACTGTAGTTTAATTTTTCAAGGTCAGACTCTTCATTTCTGCCTTTTTGGTTATTCTCTAGTGCCTTCAAATAGTTATTTTTTTTAAAAAAATACTTTGTCTAAAATTTGTAATGGTTTTGTTTGGGATGATCAGTCAATCTGCCTTTTTACCTTGAACATTGTCTTTTATAAATTAACAGCACAATTGACAGTACAGTTAACAGCACAGTATATGTTAGTTGAATGTTCCGACTCTTACTATTTCTCATGTTCAGCATAGTGGTCATAGAAGTCTTCTAAAGTTTTTGATCAAATATGTTGTGTACAGAATATTCCTTATTTAATGCTAATTTAGATTGTAGTAGGATCAGAGTGATCTTGTGGCAAAAATAGCTTATATATCATGTGGTGAGGGAGATGTGATTTAGTCTAGAGAATTTTCGTATTTAAATCTAAGATTTCCTGCTAAGTGTTTTATTCCAGGACAGTGGTTTTCAATCCCCCACCCCCCATCATTACGTGTATAATATATTTTTATCAGTAACATTTCTCATTAAGTGTGGTTCTTCTCAGTTTGCAGGATGGGAATGGGGGATGGTAGTGGAGAGGGGGCAGCACTTTCCCTCAGTAGAACCTTTTCTCTAATATAGAAAGAATATTATTTGACCAAAAATTGGACCAGTGTGAACTGCCTCCTTGCAAACAAGTTCTTTTCTTTCAGAGTTATTTTGTACTCTATCTGCTTCTGTACTACCATTATTACATGACTTATAATCGTCTAAAATATATTTGCTTCAAATTATAAATTTGAAGCAAATATCCATTAATTTTCACTTGATAAATGCACCATATAAAATAAGAAGCACTTTTTTGGGCACCTCACCTTGAAAATACAAATGAGTAATTTGACATTGATTTGGACAGGAATATTATATAGTACATAATATACTTAAAATGCTAAAGCTTCAAAATAAGATAAAAAAGTCTTTGCATTCAGGCATGTCTTAAAAATTCAGACTTTGGGGGAATACTTAAAAAAGTGAAGTTAGGTTACTTAACTCCTTTAAAGACAGAAAGATTTAGAAGTAAAGGACAGTTTCGTACTTGAATCCAGCTAATTAAAGGTTGGAATAATTTGACTTTTTCTGCTGTGTAGTTTTTATTGTTATTGTTCTGTTTGTTTAAGTAATATATCATCCAGGTCAATAGACCGATGCTAATGATTTTGAAAAATCAATTTCCAAGATGTATTTTAGGCTCATTTAGATGTAGGATACTTTCTTATGTCTTTTGCAGCTTTAGTACTCTCTTGTGTTCATTGATCTTTATTTAGACTATCTGAAACCGTCTTGATATTTTGGAACCATCTGTGACATTAATTACAGGACAAATAATAATGTTAACTGATGTTAACTAACTTACTTAAGATCATAATAAATGCCAGAGCTATAATTGAGACCTTGTTCTGTCTGGCTCTAAAGCCCATGCTCTGAACCATATCACTATACCTGGATGGCCGCCTAAATTTACCCTCTGTATGCTTTGGGGGTTTGGTTTGGTTTGGTTTTTGCTTTTTATTTTATTAATATGCCCTTGCATTCTCTCCTAGATCTTTTCTCAGTTTAACTGTTAGTTTAATTCTTATATGTACGTGAATGTTTGCTGTGATCAGGCTATCCTTTCTGTCTTTCAACCAGTATACTTCTAATTTATTTACTTTTCTGGGTCCCCAGGTACTAGCCCTTAGATGTTATCATGAGCTCCTCAGGCCTGGGCTAAAATTTTTCCATGCCCCTTAGTGATTGGTAAGTGAATATAAATATTTGGGCAAAGGGTATTAGAGCCTCCCCTCTCTTTGCTTCCATTTGCTTCCTCAACCTTCTAGACCCCAGGACAAGTTAGAACTCCTAGGGTATGACACTCTTGCTAGATTGAAAAGGCAGCTTTTGTATTTTCACTGGTTATCATGCAACCCTTTAGTATTCTTCTTTCCCCATCTTCTAATCCTCCAACATGGAGTTATGAAAAATGGCACATGCTGATAAGGTTGAAGTAGTAAGTAGTCCCCATACCATTTAGTTTACACTTAATTTTGTACTCTGAATATTTTCTGTATGACAACTCAATACAGATTATAAATATTTAACTGACATTGTTTAATTTGATTATGGTTCAGTTTACTTAAAGCTCTTCTTATTCTTTATAAACATTTACTTTATTTTAAGCATCCTTGTTAAATGATCTAATTAATTCTAATCATTCTTTAGCCTCTTGGATTTTCTAGCTATATAGTCATATCTACAGAATTATGATAATTTTGGCTCTTCTGATCTATTTACTGCTTTTAAAAACATTTCTTATTTCATAAGTTAGATCCTATAAATTTTAAATAAAAATGGATAAAATTGGCATCTGTATTCCTGATTTTAACAGTAATTCTGTTAGTGTTTCAGCACTTAATATGATTGGTATTTGATTCTGATACTCATCATGTTTAGGGTGATTGACTGATTCCTTCAGGAATAACTGTTGAATTCTTTGAAAAGAAATTTTGTTATAGAAACAGTCCTGCATTTTCATATGATAATGTAATTAATGATGTTGGTAGATTTCCTAATGTTGTACCATGCTTGTGTTCCTGGAATAAGTTAATTTTATTGTGGTGACTTATTATTTTCAGGCTGTGCTAGATTTGCTGATACTTAGTTTAGGACGTTTGTATCTATATTCATAAGTGTGGTTAGTATTTTTCTCCATTTGTGCCATCCATGTCAGATTTTGACATTAGAGCTATGTCAGCATTGTGTAAAGTGCATTAGGAGATTTTTTATATATGCTCAAGGACAGTTTGAATGACAGAAATATTCATTTCTTTATAGAACTTTCCTTTTTCACAATCTAGGCTGGTGCCTACTTTTAGTAGTTGATAGTTCTGGCATAGGAATAGGTAAGTTAGACCAATAAAAAAGAATGAAACACCCCAAAGCAGATTAGAATAACACACATTTAATATATAAGAAATTATCAGTTAAATTGATGGGGAAAGGATGCATCATTATTAAATATGATGTTGGGAGAATTAGCTTTCCATTTGGAAGAAATAATAATAGAGCACTCACTGCTCATGCCATATTCATAAATAAACTTCTATTGAATTAATAACCAATGTAAAAATTGAAACTATTAAGGCATTTGAAGAAAATATGGGGAAATATTTTTTATTACTTCTGGGAGACGTTCTTAAGATGATGAGGAGCCTAGAACCATAAGGGAAAATTTGGCAGATCTATTTAGATTAAAGGTAAAAAAAAAATTTTAATGCAAAAGACACTGTAAACAAAGTCAGAGGCAAATAGCAGACTGACAAACAATATACTGGGAGATATTATCTGTCACAGTTATAAAATAGATAGAAGGTTTTTAATAATTGTCTACTTAGTAACACAAAAGAAAGAACTTGGTAGAAATTTGGGGCATTTTATATGCTGTACTACAGAAGAATAAATAGAAACAGCCAATAAATATATGACTACTATCAGATAGGGAAATGTAAATTAAAACAACCAGATACCAGTTTCTGTTTATTAAGCTCATCAAAATCTAAGTAATTGATAATATTCAGTACTGACCAAAATGGGTATCAGCAAACGTGGTTGGTGGAAGTATAAGTTGGTATAGCCTTTTAAAGTTATTTAGAGACATTAAATAGAGATATTTGCCAATATCTCTTAAATCTTTAAATGTATAACACATTTTGGTCCAGAAATTCCAATTCTAGGTATTTATCCCAGAGAAATAATAGCATGTATACTTTTAGCCCTGTATATATTTACGTATTTGTAAATATATTTGCTTATACTTAGGAAAAAGTTGAGAAGGATATGCATCAAATTGTTACTATAACTGTTAGGAGTGGTTTCTTTGGAGGATAAAATTGGATGGTTGTGATTTTAATGACATATATGCATATAGTTGAGCTAGTATTCATATAGTGTTAGTGTAACTGATCATGTAAGTAAATGCAGTTAGTAATTGTTTAAAATAAACTGATTTGCTCTAATAGCTAATTTCTTTTATATTTCTATCATTTAAGTATACCTATCCTGGATTTAGAAAAATATTTTATATGCCAGATATAAAGATTGTTACGAGCCAGTTAACTTACATATTTTATATACACTTTGTGAAGAACATTTTAACAATATCAAAATGACTTCTTCCTATGCAAAAAAAAAAAAAAAAATGAGCTCTGGTCCCTAGAAGGGATATTTGTAGTATATCATTTGGAATTTTAAAGAATTGGATATTTTAAATATATATATATTTAATTTTAGAATTTTATATACATCTGTGACACTTGGAATGTGGTGAACTCTCATTTGTGGAAAAGCTGTGCCTTATTTAATATACAGTTTTTTAGTTCCTAGCATAGTAAACAGTATCATAGTTGATTATTTCCCTTGGTTTCACTAATTCATAACTGTTATAATATTTGGTCATTTGCTTCACCAAACTGTATAGTCAGTTTTATTTAGTCCTATTTCTGCCAGTTTCTAAAATGATGTGAAATGTTCCCTAATTTAGATTCAAAACAAAGATTTAAATAATTGAGGCTGAGTTTAGTTATTAGATAGTTTTTTCATAAGTTTCCTTTGATAAATACATTACTTTTATATTGGTTCAGTGATTTTCCTGTTCAATAATATGGACAATATTCTATTAGTATTTCTTTTCTGAATTTAATGAGGGTGTGTCATTTCAGGGCATTTGAATATCCTTTAGAACAGCTCTGAGCAAACTACAGCCCATGAGCCAAATTCAGCCCACTGCCTGTCTCTGTAAAGAAAGTTTTATTGGAACATAGCCATACTCATCCATGTATGTATTGTCTATGGCTGGTTTCACACTACAAGGCAGAGTTGGATAGTTGTGACAAATATTATATGGCTCACAGTGCTTAAAATATTTATTCTCTGGCTTTTTACAGAAGTTTGCTAACCTTTGCTTTAGAACATTAAAATAGTGACTACAGATTGCCTTACATACCTGTCCAGTCTCTCAAAGGATCTTTGGACAATTTCTGTGTATGCTAACAATTCAATTACTCAAACATATTCATTGAGTATCAGTTTTGTGTTAGGTATAGGTCTAGATACTAGAGACACAAAATGGGGGACAATGAACAAGGCACAGAAAGTCTATGCCCTCATGAAGTAGAGGAGAAAGACAACTAACCATGAAGATTTTCCTCTTAAAATAAGCAGATCTTTTTTCTTTTCTGATTAGACAATTCATGAATTTGTTAACAAAATATGATGCTGATTTAAGTTTTCCCACTACATTGAACCTTGAATAAGTATTATGGCAATGCAGTGTCCATTGCTGTTGAGACTTGTTTTCTTTATCAGTGAAGTTTGTAGAGGTTGCTCTTCCTTTTCAGTTACTTTAGGTACTTAATCTGTGTTTAAGGTAACTTAAGTTGTATTCCTCACTGTGGATGATAGAGGCTCAGTAAGTATATGTAAAATTCATTGGATAGCTATATGTCAGATTTTCTGTTAGAGAAATTCAATGCCAAAATTTTAAAAAATGTATACGATAACTAACATACATGTGGTACTCTGAGAGTTTATATATCTTACCTCATTTACTCCTCCTAATAACTCCATCAGTTATTATTATAACTCCCTTTTTCCAGATGATGAAACCAAAGTTGAGAGAGGTGAGGTGAAACAGTTAAAGGATGGAGCCTGCCCACATTAGCATCTTGGCCAGGATGACTTCAGGGCTGGAGCTCTTGGCCATGGTGCTGCTTAATACTTTTTGAGATTTGCAAATATGCATTTTCAGATTGGAGATTGGCCTTAATATAAATAGAACTTTAAATTTACTTGCTCTTTTATCCTTTTTCTTTCCTTCTGTCTTTTTTTTTTTTTTTTGGTATGGATTATTGACATTTGAAGGTACAGGAGATAATTTTCTTCTTCTTTTTCTTTGTGTTTATGTACTTGTGTGTGATTAAGATAATAATGTAATCCGAGAAAGTGGAAAAGAAGGAATCTGCAAAGACAAAACCCAAGTAAACATCACACAGCAAGGAAGAAAGCGATTAATTTCATCAGGAAGTACAGAAAGTATATCAGCAGAGCAAGACACAGGAAAAAAGTGCAAAAATGCTGACCAGGAAGAGTCTATCATTTCATCCAAGGTGATTTTTTAAAAATTCATAATTTGATTGTTTATTTTCTTCATCAGGTGTTCTAGTTAGGAATAGTTATATGCTGTATATATCAAGGAAAAACCAAAAATGCTTTTTATATTGAGTTTATCAAGATAAAAACTAGGCCCAGTTTTTCTTTTGTTTGTTTTTGGTTTTTGGCTTACTGAAACTAATCTTTAATATAGCACTTGCAATGTAGAAAACAAAGCTATTTAATTTAGACATTTTCAGACTGAAAAAAAGGTGGAGACCACTTGACTTTGGTCATAATTTGGTACCTCCATTTTGAAAATCTGGTTTCTTCTATTCTATTGGTCATTCTCAGACTGCCTGTAACTACCTTCTTCTTGATAAGTGTGAAGAGAGGAACAACAAATGGGTAGTTCTTAACAGCCTGTTGCAGGATTACTTCTGGACTAACTTGCAGTATTTATAAATCTTTTCTTTCCTCTTTCAGTTTTTGCTAAGTCACTAGAATTGTTTGGCTGACTGAAGCATTCTTTGGTACTGGATACTCTAAGAAAATGAGGCCTATTTATTGGATGAATTTAAGAAGAGAGAGAGAAGGGGAAAAAAAAGAGAGAGATGGCCCTAGGACAAAAAGATCAGGTATTCTTCCTTTCAGGAGTAGGGTGGCTTTAGATGACAGTTTTCATGATCCTTGTAGACCGATGGCTAAGCTTTGTGGGTCCCCATCTATTTAGTCTCATTGAGAGCCGTAGGAGTAGGATTGGTTTTAGAATAGCATGCACTGGATTGATGGAAATTCCAGCAGTTATCCCAGAGAGTCAGACCTTTTATAGTTCTCCCCTCACTCTTGCCTCCTCTCCCATTGGAGGAGATCCTGCTTCTCACTGGATCCTTTCCTCAAGCTAGAGAAGTGGGGTATAATCACTATAGGCTCAACTCCTTTGCTTACTTATGGAGTCAAGTTTAATAAATGAAAACAAAGTGTGTTCTGACTCATATATTGGCTATAAAGACTTAATAAGGTCATCAGTGCAGTTTGGGGTCTGCAGCCATGGATGAGCCACGTGCAAGTTCCTGCACAGCAAGGGAAGGAGAATGCTTTTAGAGAGGGGAAAAGGAAGTTGGGAGGGCTATAGTAAACAGAGTCCATGGTTTTTCATTGGCTGAGTCCTTGCCAGGAAGGAAGAGGAGTCTTTCTTTTTCATGTTGTGCTCTGCTGTCATCACAGGGCATGAGAGCTCTGCCTTCTGGTCTCCCAACTCTATTTAATTGAAGTTTCTGTTTGTTAATATTTTACATTTTACCCCTTTTGATCAAGGTCTTTCTCTGAAAGCACTGCTGATCAAGAATCAGGTTTTCTGGTTTCAGTGGCTTTTTGTCCCTTAATGCCAGGAGGGGCCTTTGCTGGGTGTGGTGTCTCACATTGGAGAGAAAGTACAGATTGGAAACCTATTGAAGTCACATTCAAGTATCAAGGAGAGGTAGGAGGAAGAACTTTCAGGCACTTTTAATCTAAAGTCTCTATGTTATAAAGATCATAGAGATTGGAGAGCATCTGAAGTGTTATGTCATCATCAAAGGTTTGGCAGACAAGGTTCCAACAGGCCTGGTCTGGATATCTTGGGAAAGCTGTCTCATCAGATGTGGCTTCAATTATGGGAAATCTTTACCTTCAGGTCATCAGACGATGTGCAGGGCCAGTCAGGGTTCAGTGCAGTTTTTAGTGTGTCACATTAATCCAAGAGTCCACTCCTTGGAGTTTGGCAGCACAAGGGCTGGTTTGCAGTACCTGATAGGGGCCTTTCCAGTGAGGTTGAAGAGAGTTCTTCTGGAGGTGTTTCTTTCCAATAGACAAAATATCCAGGTTGCCAGGTGATGTTTAAGGTCATCATCTCCCACAAGTACACTATGAAAAGATTGCTCTACCAAAACATGGTTATTTTTAATAGAAGCAATTAGACCTTTGCAATATTGGAGTATCTCTCCTCTTATCAGTTGTGAGTCAAAAGAAGCAAGAGCCAAGTGCATTGAGCATCCTGTGGCTGTCTTAAAGGGTGAGAGCTTTATGAGTTCCAAAAGGGGTGGATCTGAGATTTAGAAGGACCAATGGCGAGGTATCTGGAGGGCCTTTACAAATTTTGCCAATTGAGTCATAATAATGCCATTAGTGCATTCACCTAAAGGAGAATTGAAAGTGGAAAGCACAGTGAAAGTGTTGTAAAACTGGCTAAATAGCAGACTTGTTGAAGGGCCTGATCAGTAAAATGTGTTCCTTCACCATGAAATTTGAGAGGAATTCCCCAGGTAGGGATACTCTTTTCTAAAAGGACCTTAACCACAGAAGAAGCAGTAGCCTGTCTGCAAGGGAGGCCTGTCTGTATGTGAAAACACATAGACCATTGCTAAAACGTATTTATATCCATGAGCCAGAGCAAGTTGTCAGACCTTGAGTGGTCCATTGGACAGTTTAAGTTGTTTAGGAGCAGTACAAACAGACTTCTTTGGGTTGTATTTCAGACAAGTGGGACAAGTGAGGTAGATACTTTTGGTGGATTTGTCAGTGTTTCCCCATCAATACTGATTCATGAATGCTGTCATTTTGTCAGTAGACCAGTGGTTTAATGCATGTACAGGGGTGATGAATGGGGATTTTAGAGTCTCCAGTAGGACTGGGTTGTTAGTTAGTCTAAACCAGAGCTTTCTCTTTTTATCAAACCAACAATTTTTGAATTTCTAATCTTGTTTTTCCTTTTCTGAGGCCAGTTGTTGGCCTTCTTTAGCCAGTTTTTCTAAGTTATCATCTGGGGAAATGTTCCTTTGGACCAACAGAATGCTGTTAGCCCCTTTCAGGGCAGCATTCTCTGCAAAAATGTCAGCAAAGTGATTTCCCTTAGCTTCCAGAGAGTAAAGTTTAGAATGCCCTGGAATATTAGTAATAGCTAAAGTGGCAGATAAAAATATTGCATTCCTGAACATAAGAGCCATTTAAAATTTTATTTCTGCTGGAAGTAAGGAAGCCACGTTGCTTCCACAGTATTCCAAAATCATGAACTACTCTTAAAGTGTGTACCATCAGTATAAATATTGGCAGTTTTGCCCTTATTTAAAGTACAAGCCCATTTGAGAGTGTATAATTCAGCCTGTTGGGCCAAAGTAACCATTGGTAAAGATGCTGCCTCAGCAACATCAAAAGGAGTTGCAAAGCATACCCAACATAATATTTGCCGTTGTTACCTTTTAAATAAGAACATCAGTGAACCATGAGAAGTCAGTGTTACTGAGAGATCTTTCCTGTAAATCACCATGAGGAGTCAGGAGGTGATCAGTCAGTGTTAAGCAGTCAAGAGGGACTTCTTTCGTGACAGAGGGGGGAAGAGTAGCAGGGTTAAGGTTATTATAGCATAAAAGAGTTATGCGAGGAGCAGTTAACAAAAGGACTTCCTTCATGGGAGGTGAGGCAGCTGGCTGAGAAATATTGAGGGTGATGAGAATTCAGGAGGGCTTCTACTGCATGAAGTACAAAAATAGTTAGAGGGGATCCCACAGTTTTCTTGGTGGCCTTAACCCAAAGGGCAGTGGCCATAATGGCTTTAAGGCAAGCAGGATATCCCTGTGCCACAGGGTCCAGTGATTGGCAATAATGCAGTGTGGGTTGATGGTGGACCCCGTGGTTTTGGGTGAGTACGCCAAGGACATTCTCTACCTTTTCATATACAAAAAGGAAAAGAGGGAATTTGATAATTGGGATTCTCAAGGGCAGGCGGGTTCATCAGACTCAACTTTAAGGCCTTAAAGGCTATATTGTTTGGTTCTTCCCATAAGTTTGAGTCATGGTTGTTATTGTTTAATAAAGCATACAGAGGTTTGGCCATAAGAGAGAAATTTGGAATTCAATTTTGGCAGTAACCAACTATCCTGAGAAAACGTTGCAGTTGGCGGTTAGTTTGGAGTTTGGGAAAACTTAGGGCATCGTGAAGTGTATCTGGATCTACATGTAGCTTTTGTTCTGATATCAGATGCCCTAAATATCGAACCTGGGTTTGGGCAAACTGCAATTTTTCTTTGACAACCTTATGTCCCTTTCAGGCTAAAAACTTTGGCAAGTGAATACTGTCTTCCTGTGAGGATGATTGAGAAGTAGAGCAAAGAAGCAAATCATCCACATAGTAGAACCTCTAGGGAACTTTATATAATCCAGATCAGCCTTTGGGATTTGTGAGAAATAAGAAGGACCCTCAGCAAAACCCTGGGACATTACTGTCCAGGGGAATTGTTTTTCTTCCCAAGTGAGAGCAAAAAGGTATTGGCCAGCTTCATCAACTGGAATATTAAAGAATGGACTACATAAATCAGTAACAGTAAAGAATTTACTTCCAGTAAGAATGGATGTTAGTAATGTACGGGGATTAGGAACAACGGGGTGTCAAGGGATAACAATGTTGTTTACTGCTCAAAAATTCTGGATGAACCTCCACCCTCAGCCGTTAGGTTTTCTTACCAGGCTGGTGTAAGGGATAATGAGACCTTGAGCCTTGTAATGTTCTTTTATGGCTTTATGCCTTTAAGTCCTTCTTTTCTTATGGAATATTAATTCTGGAAGTGGTTTTGAGGGCTCTATTTGAATCTTGATGGGAGGTGCGCTGTGAATTTTGCCAGTATCAATTGGAGTTTTTGCCCATAAGGAGGGTGGCAGCTGATTCACTAGGGACAAATGATCAGTGTTTCCAGAATTAGCTCTAGTGCCATCAGAGGCAAAACAAATAAAAGATGTCAAAGGATCACTTAATTCACCTGATTGGTTACTTTGATGACTATTGTGAAATTCTAGAATTATTTCCCCCTTTTGGGAGAAAGAAATTCCAGCATGATACTTTTTTAAGAAGTCTCAGCCTAATAAATGAATAGGGGCAGAGGAACTAAGGAGAAAAGGGTGTGCATCTCTCAAAGGGCCTAAACAAAAGGGAATAGGCTCAGGGAGAGGAAACTCTTGAGGCTGTTTAGAAGTCCCACTATTTGAGCTGTTTTAGGGACTGCTTTATAGTAGCAGGGTTGAGCATTGAGAGTATGGTTCCAGGGTCAGTTAAGACTAGAAGGGATTCATCCCCAATCTGGAGAAATGTTTCTCCAAGTCGATTGAGAGGGAGGATTGGGAAGAGCCCCTGTAGTTTATCAGAGTCCTGTCATTGAGAATTGGGCAGATGTTGGAAAGGCTGGTTAGAGGGCTGAAGGCCTGAGGTACGTATACTTGTTAACAGTCTCTTTCCAATGTCCTGGCTCTTCACAATAATAGCAGAAACTAGGAGGGTTTTGGTTTTGTTTAGGAGTCTTTTAGTTGCTGGATTTGAAGATTAAGAATTTTAGTAGTCTTTTTTTTTGGGGGGGGGCAGGGTTACCCACCTAGAGTTGGAGTGAGCTGGTTTGCCAGGTTAGCTAAATCTGGAGTGGACATCGTTTTCCATTCTATCCTGCTCCTTTTTACTAGAAAGGAAAGGAGCCAGTTCAGCCCAGTAATAAACATAGAGTTAACAGTTACCCAGGTGGAATCCACATCTGAAAGAAGAGCAGAATTTTCTTTTAAAACAATCTGAAGTTGATTGTGATAGTCATAAACAGGATTATCAGATTTTTGTGTGCAAGCGTGAATTTTGTTCCAATCAACAGGCTTTGGAAAAGCCGTAGGAATTACCTGATGAAGTCGCCTCATGATTGCTTAAGTGTGATCATATAATAAGTTACTGGGCTGGTCTCCCACTTGTAATGCTAGAGACCTTTCAAGATTTTCCCAATTAGTAGTTTTTATCCAATGCTGGGCCTGGCCTTCACTGACAAATATATGAACTAGGTGATGTAAGTCAGAGAAACCAGGTTGTCAAGTTTGAATGACTGTATTAAATTCCTCAGCAAATCTATGAAGATCTTCTGTTACTTTGGGAAAACCTTTGACTATTGCTCACAGTTCAGCTTTAGTCCAGGGAATATAAGAAATTAAGGATTTAGTCTCTGGCTCCTCAGAAGGCTTAATTTTAAAGCAACAGATTCTGGCAATTTCAAAGGAAGAGGGAGTAGGGAGAGTTTCAGACAAAAGGGGAAGTTTAGCAAGAAAATCAGTATGGGGGCACTGAGGGTACAGAGGAGGTATAGACAGTATAAAAGGAAGGAGGAAGTTTGTGCCAGAGGCAGAGAGTCTGGCCATAGGAGCTGAGGGAGAAAGACAAGATGGCACCTGAGGTGGAACCTGAGATGAAGAAGCTAAGGAAGAAGAGCCTGAAGCTTCAGAAGCTATTTTGTTTTTCTTTAATCATTTGCCTCAGTTAATCTTAAAATCTTATTTTGCAGAGAGGCAATTTTAGATTCCTGATAACGTTGGGAAGCCTCAAAATTTCAAATCAAAATAGTCATTCCATTCCATTCCAATAGTCATTCCAACAAAAAGTTTTTGAGCTATTGTAATCCAGCTTGGTTTTAAGAAAATTAATTTGGGGATTTCAAAAGTTTCTCATAATGGCCATTGATATTCTAAATTGCCTTTGGTCAGGTTGGTCCATTTAGTTGGAAATGCCCGTGAGGAAGGACTGTGGTTTTTAAACACAAAATCAGCTGAAGTACCTGTTGTGGGGGTGGGTTGCCCTCAAAATATTTAGATAACTGGGTCCCAGTTCTCAGAGGTTTTTCTCTATAATAAAAGAACAATTTTCAAACAGCTTAAACAGCTCAATTCAAACAGCTCGCAACTCAAACAGCTTGCAGGTCTAATACCAGACAGTTCTAAGGAAACAGTTTGGTCCTGGAGAAGCCAGGCTAGAGGCTTCTCAGCCAGCTTCAGTTAAAACAATCCGATCTCAAAGTCGGACCAAAGTGCCAAATGAGTACCGTCATGCAGAACAAGGCCTTAACCTGGAAGACAGAACCTTAAAATAGATTCCAGATAAAGCCTGGAGAGCTTCAAATGCAAAGAGGATATGAGCTTGGATCCTGGAGAAACATGGGTCTGCGAACTCCAGGGTCTGCGAGAAAAATCAGTGAGCACAGTGGACTCAATTGTGGGGACTGCACCTGTTTGCTCACCAGCCCTGGAGCTATTGGGGGTCTTCTCTTATCCCCATACAGGCCACCAAAATGTTGACCTAAAACAAATGGTTTTATTTGT
Organism: Monodon monoceros; assembly: GCF_005190385.1. Lineage (NCBI taxonomy): Eukaryota > Metazoa > Chordata > Mammalia > Artiodactyla > Monodontidae > Monodon > Monodon monoceros. The sequence goes on along the minus strand of NW_021703775.1, from coordinate 30,944,488 downwards.
GATCAGCAATTCGAGGTCTATAACTATGGCAAGCCATGTGCTGCAAGTTCTCGCTTTACAAGGGAAGGAGAACCCTTTTATAGAGAGGAAAAGGAGGTTGGCGGACTATAGTAAACTAAGAGTCCATGGCTTTTTATTGGCTGAATCATTGCCAGGAAAGAAGAGGAGTCTTCTTTCTGTTGGGCTTTGCTCTCATCACAGGGCATGAGAGCTCCATCTTCTGGTATCCTGACTCTATTTAATTGAGGTTTCTTTTTATTGATTTTTTACAATATCAATATAACTGCCCTTTTTTTTTCCAAGAAGAGAAATTTTTTTTCAGAGGAAAATCTGTAGTATACACGTTTTCCTATGTTTATACCAACCCATAAAGTTTGATAATCACAAGTGAACCTTTAAGAAAGGTCAGACCTTTTCTGCCAACTGTAAGGATTGCAATCAAGGTTATTCAGAAAGAAAACATTTTAAGTTATCAGGAATATCAAAAGATCTAGATGTTCAATAAAATCTTTGAAACATTACCAAAAATAGGTTGTTTATTCCTGAAAGCTGGTAGGGAGGTGATATTTTAAGAGTATCTTCATTTGTCTTGAGTACACTAAATTCTTTGCTTGGCTGACCAAAATAACAGGAGAGGTGAAGAGTGTAACTCTTACTTACATAGCTATCTCTTAAGTAAGACTGTATCCCCCAGAGCTTCTTAGTGTTTGTTTACTGCATCAAAGAATCCTATATCCTTTGCTCCTGATCGGCCATTTAGGTTGCACCATTTATAGCATGTCTCCGATCAGTCCCACAGAAACACCTTTTCATTCATTTAATCATTCATTCATTTAACAAGCGCTCACTAAGCAAATAGTAGTAATATGGTGGCATTAATAATGCTATTAACAACAACAACTGAAAAAACACCCACAGTCATTTATTGAGCCTTTTTTATCGGCTCTCCCCAGTACTAAGATATACTTATTTCATTTAATTTTTAGAAAATCCTGTAAAGTTGGTTGATAATATCCCTGGTTTACAGACCAGGGGAGTCTGAAAGTTTAAATCAACTTGTTCAAGGTCAAAGGTTAGGAAATAGCAAAGCTGATATTCAAAATCTGATTCTTTTATTTCAAAGACCATTCTAATAATCATTACACTAAAGCAGTCTTTCTGTTATATGCAAGGCAGTATGCTAGAATATGGAATTAAATGAATAAAGATGAATAAGATATAGTTGATAAGAAGCAAATAGTCTTATGGGGGACATGATTCAAATCCTAAAATAAAGTGACAACACATTGATTTTCATGGGAGCCTTGAGGAGGACTACATAAGCCAGCTCTTCAGAGGAGAGATTGGAAGAGAATAAGATAAAAACGGGGGATAAGGGCATTGACAGTGTCATGAAATGAAGAGAATCTGACCCAAGGCACTGCAAAGGCACTGGATTAGAGAAATATTTAAGAAACAAACTGCAGCACTTGTTGCTTAGATCTGGGGAAAGTGAAGGAAAGAAGAAATGAAAGATAGACTTCCAAGGTTCTGGCTAGAATGAATAGATAAATTATGTTGGCCAAAACTATGGCCAGAATACCGAGGGAGGATTTCAATTTTGACATTTTGAGTTTGAGTTGCATAGAATATTGAGGAAGGAATGTCTAGCTAGTGGTTGAATATATGAGTTTGAAGCTCAAGAGTGAGGCTGGGGCTGGAGTTTAGGATTTTTTAGTCCTTAGCATGTGGGTGCTAATGGGATTGATGCAGGACTTTTAAGGCAATTTATTAGCACAGACATTCTTTCCAAGGGCAGCTTGGAAACAACAACAAATTACTTCATTGAACTTGTATCGGGGAAAGTTCTTTATCCTGTCCCTTGTAGTGTATTAAAACTTCAGATGGGGAATTCCCTGGCAGTCCAGTGGTTAAGAGTCTGTGCTTTCATTGCCATGGGCACTGGTTCAGTCCCTGGTTGGGGAGCTAAGATCCTACAGGCTGGATGGCGGGGCCAAAAAAAAAAAACTTCAGATGGTTGAGGGACGAGGGAGGGCTTATTGGGCAAGTTAACAGGCTACTTTAATAGCCTTAATATGGTACATTTTAGCCACCTTCAAGCACCAGGGCCACCTTCCATTAGCTCCATGCTCCCCGATTCCTGAGGTCTCTAGCATGTATTTTTACAAAGTGTAGATCTGCCTCTTCTGTCATGAATCTCTAGCCTGCCACAATTCATTCTTCACATTTTCATCTCATCTAGGACATAAGCCATGTGGGTGCCATAAAATGTGGAGCTCTGCCTTCCCCTACTTCTTCCAAGTACAGAGAACCCTCCATCTTTCCTCTTCTCTCATTTGCCGGTTCAGTGACTTGCTCTGGCTCATGAGTTTTATAATTGGCACAGTACGAATTTATGTCTCAGCAAACTTACAAAATACTGCATGTAATAGATTTTTGAGACCGTTTATGAATAATTGAAACCACGAATGTTAAATGCCAGGGGCCTACTGAATATCAATATTTCATGGAGTTCCATAAAGAACATTATGAATTCCAGTTTTTATGCCTCTTAAAATATTTGAGAACCCCTGATCCATAGTATTGATATCTGTGACTTTATTACTCCTTTCTCTTTTGGAATAAATTAACATGTTCAACATATTCCTTGTGAAGATATTAAAAAAACAAATCCTTCTTTACATTTCATGGAAGTAGAGGGAGTTGAAATATGATGCTTTACACTTCATATCTTTTATTTCATTTCTTTGGTTTGCTTTTCATTTTTTAAGTGGTAATATAGTAGATGCTTATTGTCAAAAATTAGACTATTCAGACGCATGTGAAGTAAAATGAAAATCTTGATTTGCCTCATCCTTCAGTCTTATTGCCTACTGGTATTTCGGTTTGCATCCTTCTAAATCTTTTCATGTGGATTTACACAAGTAAGTACTCACATAGGTATATAGGGAATTTTTTTTTACAAGCTAGATGGAATCATAGTATATATATATTGTTTAATTTAAAAAATCCTTAGATATATATATATAGATCTACTTCATTCTTCTCAACCTCTGCACAGTGTTTCATGGTAAGAAATGTATTCTACTTTATTTAACCATTTCCCTAGTTGTGTTTTATTTTTTCCCCTATACTAAATGTGACAGGACGTTGAATGGGATATTTTTCCCTATTGTCAACAAAACTGTTGCTGAGGCCCAACACTGAGGACAGAAGTACTGTTAAGTATCTCATGTTTGAAAGGAGCACCCCAGCAGTGAGAGCTAGACTTTCCCTGTGGGGCTTATTGAAAGGGGTGAGAAGTATTCACTGTTCCACCCTCAGGCTTTATACAAAGAGAACTGAGAGACAAGGAGGTTTTAAGATCTGGGAGAGGGCTGTGTTCGGGGGAAGAAGTTATTTTCTCCCTTTCTAAAATCAAGAGAAGAGATGTGCTCTAAGAGAATTTATTGTGGCATTTCGAGATGCCAACAGGAAGAAGAGACTGACATTTTATTGGACCTGCTTAGCCAGTGGATTTGCTGACTTACCCCATTACTGTCTGAACAGAAAAAAAGAAAATTGGTGAGAGTTGACCCAGTGTGGGGACTGCCAAGTGGGGAGGTGGATCAGAATTGCTCTGTTACCGCACCCACCCCCAGGTCCAGATCCTGGCATGTGTTAGTTGGTCCTATAGCAGAGGGAGATGAGATTGGGGTGTACTTGAGCAGCTTCGGAGGAAATAGTGTATGTGTTAGCGGGATGTGGCATGAATGCCACTACCTGAGGGCCAGCTCCAAGAGGTAGTCACATGATTGGTTATCTATTACCTACTATACGAGAGCCATGATTAGATCTAGGTTCTTTTTGCAAGGTCTTTAGTCAGTTTGGATAACATTTTAAAGTTGGCATACTGTGCTAGAAAAGAAAAAACTATCAAAACACCTAAGTAATTAGTCTAAAAAAAAGTCATGCTGATACCTTCTCAAGAAATTTGAGCTGTTGGATATCACATAACATTAAAACCAGCTTTTCCCAGAAGACAGCCAGCATACATGAGTTCTTAGTTATACATGGGAGTGAACATTCACGTGTATCTAGTACGTGGTCATCACGTCCTTACCAGGAGGACTGGGGTTTATCTGAGCAATGTTTTCACTCCACAGGAAGTATAAGTAATTAATAGGTCATTTTTAATAGGATAAGACTAGGCTTACTCATTGTACTTACTGGTGGTAAGTACACATTAAAAAAGGTTCTGTAGTGCTAATGAGAATATTTACTTGATTCAAGATGCCTTTAATTGGTTAAACTGAAACTGTTATTCCTACCACTTCAAAGGAATCATTTATTTTCTAAGTTGCTCATAACTTAATGCAAATTTTTCTGTGAAGGAGGAGCAATTTCATCATGCAGCTGTAGGAAAAAAAATCATGATTATATTTAGAGGGTAGAAATAAAGTATTACAGTAACTTATAAGAAATTATAAGAACAGGGCATAGAAGTGTGACACATTCTTGAACAGGAAATTTAAGAGCCTAGTAGGTTTTTTGGGAAAGATCATATTCAAACGAAAGCAGCTGTTGGGTTCTCTTATGTTTCGTTTGTATTTTTCTGGTTATTTGTCACTGAATGTTTGACACGATTGTAAAGGTTTGATACAGCTATAAGTTTCTTTTCTGATAACGGTAGACCATTTCAAAGTTATTAAATTAGAGACAGAGATAATGGTATTTTTAATAACTTTAAAATGTGAATCTTAAAGTTTTAAAATATACATATTGCATGAATCTTGTAGTTTCACGCTTTTATGCTTAAATTTACATATTTCTTTTGAAACATGCTTTATTATTTACTTTCTGATTTGTGTTATAGGAAATGTCACAGTCATTTTCTGCAATCACGTTAGATAACACAGAGGTAAATAACATGAAGACTAATGCACAGAGAAATGAAATCCCAGTAGAGGAACTTGATAAGGTTCCTGAACATAAAATCACCACTAAGGGAACACCAGATAAAGACAGCAAGGCGAGGAGTTGTTCTGAGAGTTGTTTGAGTGCCCAAGGCAAGTCCTTCCATGATGAGCCTGAAAGATCTCATCCTGAGTCTGGCTCTGATCCCTGCAATCCTGAAACTTTGCATGCAAAGGCAGCTGATTCAGTTCCACAGGGTTCTGAAGAAAACAAGGTCAAGAGGACATCCTGCATGTATGGGGCAAACTGCTACAGGTATGAAGTGAAATTACAGCTAGCATATAATTCCATTATTTCAACAGCATAATAGCTATGAAGATACATGCTATAGTGTGTTAAAAGCCTAATAAAACCCATTGGCCTAAAGGTTAGGAGCTTTATCATGTTTCTCCTGGTTTGCACTTTCTCAGTATGCATTCTAGCAAATCCTGCTAGAGGCTTTTAAAATATTGTGGGGGATTAAATGTTTCATTGTAGATATGCTGATTAATACAGGGATCTGAACTGGGGAATCCAGACTTGAAAACAGAATCACTCAGATCAAAATACCTGCTCATGTAATGTCTTATTTAGCTGTTGGAAAGATGCCTTCATAAGTAGTTGCTGCATACAGTATAACTCTCAAGAGGATTCTAAGTTGTGCTTAAGCATCTTATATTTGTGCATTTTCCTTTATATTTTTCTAATGGTGCTTCTGAGTCACCGTGATGCCTTCTGAAACAACTAAATATATATTTTATGGATTGATTGGTTACTCCTATACTTACTTCGTTTGATAACACTGTACCATATTTTCTAATTTCATGCTTTGTGAATTAGTTTTAGGCTATAGTTTCTCTCTGTTTATTCTAACATGTTTATAATTACCTAGCCCTATTTCAGAAGTATTTCTTTGCCATTCCAACTTATCAAACCAAGTATCTTATCAGTACATTCTAGTAGTTTGTCTTCTATTCGATAGCATATTTATATCACATATTCTGTTAATTTCTCATTCATTGTATCTCTCTTTAAAATGCAGTGCCATTATAACACCTGAATAATTATATTTTTCAATTTCAACCATTATAATTTATGCGTTTATTCACAATTTTGTCTATTTGCAATGGCCTTAGTCCTGCATATGGAACATAATTTATAAACTTGTGAAATGGAAGTATATAAACCTTCTATTATTTTGGATTTTTGAAAAATCCTGTTTGGTATCTGTATCAGTTCACTAGAGCTGCTATAACAAAATGCCACAGATTGGGTGGTTTAAACAGCAGAAATTTATTATCTCACAGTTCTGGAGGCTGAAAGCCTATGATCAAGGTGTTGGCAGGTTGGGTTTCTCCTGCAGGCTCTCTCCTTGGCTTGCAGACAGTGCCTTCTCATGGCGCCCTCACATGGCCTTTTCTCTGTACATGCACATCTTTGGAGTCTCTTCCTCATCTTATAAGGACATCAGTCATTTTGGATTAAAGCCCTACCCTCATGACCTTATTTAATCTGAATTATCTCTTTAAAGGCTCTGTCTCCAAATATAGTCACATTAGGGGTTAGGGCTTGAACATATAAATTTGGGGGTAGGGAACACAATTCAGTCCATAACGGTGTTTGGCTGGTACTTGTCTTTGTTAAATGTGATTGAATCTTTTATCAAGATCATAATGAATTCATACATATTTGATGATGATACACGTTAGTTTTAACCAGTCATAGCTTATGAATAGTTTTTTTTTACTTCTTCACTAATTTTGATATACATAATTAATACCTGAGAAATATTTGCCACTGAAATCTTGAAAACGAAATGTTTATATTTGTAACAAAGGGGGAAAAATAACCTATATTGAGTTCTTGTTATATACGTGCATCTTAACAATTAGTTAAATGTATCTTTTCTCCAGCCTCAATGCTACTGCTTTAGCTCATGCAGTGATCTCTCTGGGACAAGTGAATAATCTCCTAAGTCTCCAAACTTTCCGTCAGGTTCATATTCCTTCCTCATTGTTGCCTGAATGATCTGGCTAAGAAAATAAAAACAAAGGTAAAAAAGAAGAGAGAGAAAAAAATCTGACAATATTACTCTCCTTTACAGAATCCTTCAGTGGCTAAAGGCCAGATTTCTTAGCATAGTCTAGAAGACCCTGAACTCCCAGTAATTCTTTGGATGCACCATGCTGTCATGCTGTTCTTAGGTCCTTTGGATGTGTTGTTCCCTTTTCCTGTCTCCTGTCCTGCTTAAAGACACATTCAGTTCCTTTCTTAGCCCTTTTCTAACAGATGTTCATTCTTCCCTAAATTGCTCATCTTCTATTCTACACAACATTTCCTCGTACACTTTCTAATATTTGATATTAGATCTGATATTTACTATCTGATCATTTATTTACATGTTCCGTCTTAATAGAAAATTATTGCTCAGGGGTAGTCTTATTCACTCCCTTGATGTTATGGTATTAACTCCCAAGTCTGTATCTCCAACACAGATTTCTGTACTAAATTTTAGATCCAGATAATCACCACTTAAATCACAGGCACTTCAAATTCAACCTGTCTAAAGCAGTCACATCTTATTTCAATCCTTTGTGAAACAAAAAAACAACAAAATAGCATTTAACTTTATAGAAACTGTTGCTTCCAAAAAATTCTTTTTGAAAATTTTGTTCTTTTGGGGCCATATAGTTTTTCTTTTTAATAGCATATGATTCTATTAGTAAACTGCTTTTAAAAATTGGATAGAAATTGAAATGTCTCTTACTAACTTGTAAGAAATTTATACCTTAATTAAAACTTGTAGATTTTATCTCCATAAGGTCATATAAATTATGAGTTAATAGTCTATAAAATAAGCGTTTTATCTCTAGTAAAGGTGATGTGTCTTATTGAGGACCAAAGCTCCCACTGAAAACAACTAGCAAAGCGGAACACTCATGCTTGAGAACATTAGAGGCAGTCAGGACCTTGAGGCTTCTTTTTTTCTTGTGACATTTGCCAATTTTTTAGTGTTTCAGACTGAGGGCTAAGAGGACAGGCAGAGTTTGGGGCAGTCTCATGGAACTTAGGCAACTTTTACATTTCTTGCCTTTGCATTTGGCAAGAAATCTTTGACAAATCCAATGTCATGAAGCTTTCCCCCTGTTTTCTTCTAGAAGTTTTATATTTTAGGTCTTTTATGTCTTGGATACATTTTGAGTTAATTTTGTATATGGTGTAAGGGAAGGGTCCAACTTCATTCTTTTGCATGTGAATATCCTCTTTTTCCAGCACCATTTGTTGAAAAGAGTATTCTTTCCTTTTGGAATGGTCTTGGCAACTTTGTTGAAAAATCATTTGACCATATAAGCAAGAGTTTATCTTGGGCTGTCTGTTCTCTTCCATGTGTCTATATTATATGCCTGTCTTTATGTTAGTACAACACTGTTTTGATAACTGTAGTTTTGTAATAAGTTTTGAAATCAGGAAGTGTGAAACCTTCAACTTTTTCAGGATTGTTTTGTTCATTTGAGGTTCCTTGAGATTTCACATGAATTTTAGGATGGATTTTTCTATTTCTGCAAAAAAATGTCATTGGGATTTTAATAGGGATTGCTTTAAATCTGTAGATTGCCTTGGGTAGTATTTACATATTAACAATATTAAGTCTTCCATTCCATGAACATGGGATGTCTTTCCATTTATTTGTGTCTTCTTTAATAGAAATTAAACCTGTGTATGTCTTTCACCTCCTTAAGTTTATTTCCTAACTATTTTATTTTTAAATGTTATTGTAAATTGAATTGTTTTCTTAATTTCCTTTCGGGATTGTTCATTGCAAGTATATAGGAACACAACTGGTTTTTGGGTGTTGATTTTTGTATCCTCCAACTTTGCTGAATTAGTTTATTACTTCTAACAGTACGCCAAAAGTAGAATGTTCACAGCAGTATTATTTATAAAAACCAATAACTAGAATGAATCCAAAAGTCTATTAATAGTAGAATGGACAAATAAATTATAGCACTTTCATACAGTGGAATGTTACACAGTAATAAAAGTATACTACTGTTACATGCAGTAATGTGGAGTAATCATACAAACATAAAAAGTCATTCTCAAAGAAGTACATACTACATATTTCCATTTTAATTCAAATACAGGAAAAACTAATATGTTGTTTGTAACATTGCTTCTGAAAGTATGTTCCAGAGGCCCTTGCAGGTCCTGGTCCCCAAGATGCTTTTAGGAAACCTGTTGGGCCAAAACCATTTTCATAATAATACTTTGTGTGTGTGTGCCTTTTTCACTCTGATTCTCTCACTCACAAGTGTACAGTATTCCCAGAGGCTACATGATTTGTGTTAATGATTGCATGCAGAAGCGGATAGGAGGAGAATTCGGATGCCCTCTTTTAAGCCAGACATTAAAGAAATTTCCAAAGTATAAAACAGTGTCTCCACGAATTTGTTTGGAAAATAGGTATTTACATTAAGATGTGCTATTTATCATAATATGTAAAGGGTTTATTACTATTATAAAGTAAACTTATTTTTAAAATTTCTCATTTTTAATTTCTAATAGGTTAAATAACCCACATAAATAAAAGTTCTCTGGAGTTTTAATAGTTTTTTTCCTGAGACTGAAAAGTTTGAGAAACACTGTTGCAGATGACAGGATAGTGGTTAGCTTTGGGTAGTAAAATGGGTTTAATGATTCGAAGGGGACATGCAGGGCTTCTAGAATGTTGGTAATATTGTTTTTTATCTTAGCAGAGGGAGTGTAGATGTGTTCACTTTATTAAAAGCCTTTAAAAGCTCTGTATGCTTATACTATTTATATTATCCTGTATATTCTGTTGTATATAGCCTATATAAAGTACTGTTTTCAGATTGTCCATTGACATTCATGGTCTTCCCCATGTCACCAGAAATTTAATTTGCTACCATGAGAGTTCCACACTGACTAAATGTCATGTAGCATGTTGGTTCACGTTCTAGAATAATCAAATGTGTATTGTTTGGTTTCCTGCTATATCCTATTAATTATTTTTTTCTAGTTTATCTAGAAGTCTGCTATATCCTATTAATTCTTTTTTCTGACAGTGTGTTTATCACTCTCATAGGAAGAATCCTGTCCATTTTCAACACTTCAGTCACCCTGGTGATAGTGATTATGGAGGTGTACACATCACGTGTCAAGGTGAGGCTGATGACCGGCCCGAATGTCCCTATGGAGCATCTTGTTATAGGTACGTAAACCTGAAGTGTTTGGTTATACTCCTTTTCTGCTTAATCTCTGTTACTTATTCAGGAGAAACTGCAGGCAAGCTTCTCATCTCAAGCCTTTAACGTTTAGTTTTTAAACTTCCATAGATAATAGGTTTTCATTTTGTTAATAGGTAGGATTGTAATGTTTCTTTTAGATAATTCTAAATTGTTGAAGTTATTAACATTATAAATGCCTAAAATTTTTCCTCATTTCTAACTTTCTAAAGTGTAAATCAGATAATTTAAAAGCTGTCAGTGCTACCCCATTATACCTTCTATCCAGACTCCTTAGTTTGACATAAATCAATTCAGGATGTTATCTCTGCCTCCCTCAACGCCTACCAGGCCACCATTCTTGCCAGCACATGAAACTCAATCCTAAAAGGAAACAGTACCTCCCCTCTCTCCTTCCATAGCATCTTGTACTTGTCTGTATCATGCACAGTAGAATTTATCTCATGAGATTGTGTTTAGTTCTTTCCTGGATTGGCTTCTCCTCCAGACAGTAAGTTCCTTGACAGTAAGGACTTTTTTTTTTAAGCATCTTTATTTCTTTTTTAATTTATTTCCTTTTTATTTATTTATTTTCTTTATTTTTTGGGCTGCATTGGGTTTTATTTGCAGCATTGGGGTATTTGTTGAGGCGTACGGGATCTTTTGTTGCGGTGTGGGCTCTTCGTTGTGGCGCGCGGGCTTCTCTAGTTGTAGAGTACGGGTTTTCTCTCTCTAGTTGTGGCGCTCAGGCTCCAGGGTGTGTGGGCTCTGTAGTTGTGGCACGCAGGGTACAGAGCGCATGGGCTCTGTAGTTTGCAGTACGTGGGCTCTCATTGAGGAGCGCAAGCTCAGTAGTTATGGCATGTGGGCTTAGTTGCCCCGCGGCATGTAGGATCTTAGTTCCCTGACCAGGGATTGAACCCTGCATTGGAAGGCAGATTCTTTACCACTGGACCACCAGGGAAGGCCCTCCAGTAAGGACTTTTTTATCTGCAACTTTGTTGAATGAATGAATGAACTTGAAATAAATCAAACTACCAAAGAAAGAAGTAGGATTCCATTCTTAGAGAGCTTTAATTCTAGACAACTGTCTTCTTAGATAATTTTGGAATACAGGTTACTGAACCTACTGCTGTTTTTGAAATTGTTGCTCTTTCTATGATTTGGTTTTCAATAAGAAGGCAGGGTATATGCCCAGTAGTGGGATTGCTGGGTCATATGGTAGCTCTATTTTTAGTTTTTTAAGGAACCTCCATACTCCATACTGTTCTCCATAGTGGCTGAATTTACATTCCCACCAACAGTGCAGAAGGGTTCCCTTTTCCCCACACCCTCTCCAGCACTTATTGTTTGTAGATGTTTTGGTGACGGCTATTCTGACTGGTGCGAGGTGATAGATACCTCATTGTAGTTTTGCTTTGCATTTCTCTAATAATTAGTGATGTTGAACATCTTTTCATGTGCCTCTTGGCCATCTGTATGTCTTCTTTGCTGAAATGCCTATTTAGATCTTCTGCCCATTTTTTGATTGGGTAGTTTTTTTTTTTGATATTGAGCTCCATTGTATATTCTTGCCTCCTTTATCAAAGATAAGGTGACCATATGTCACCTTATTCAGGTTCCACGTAAGTTAAGCGAAAAAATCCTCGACCATATTTCCGCGTGCAATTCTCTACTTAAACGTAACAAAAACTTTTCTTTTTTAAAACAACTTGTGACGGGCAATGGAAAGTGTACACTGTACACTTTTTTTTTTGTACAGTGGATACTGTACGATAATGTGGGACGGAAGAGATCGTGGGTCAAGTGAAATGAACCACCACCAACCACACCAAAGGCTGGTCTTCATCCAGAGAAGGTGATGTTGTGTATATGGTGAGAGTCCTCTATTATGAGCACCTTCCGGAAAACCAAATGATTAATTCAAACAAGTACTGCTCCCAATTAGACCAACTGAAAACAGCACTCGACAAAAAGCATCCGGAATTAGTCAACAGAAAACACATAATCTTCCTTCAGGATAATACATGACTGCACGTTTCTTTGATGACCAGGCAAGAACTGTTAGAGCTTGGCTGGGAAGTTCTGATTCATCTGCCATATTCACCAGACATTGCACCTTCAGATTTCCATTTATTTCGGTCTTTACAAAATTCTCTTAATGGAAAAAATTTCAGTTCCCTGGAAGACTGTAAAAGGCACCTGGAACAGTTCTTTGCTCAAAAAGATAAAAGGTTTTGAGAAGGTAGAATTATGAAGTTGCCTGGAAAATGGCAGATGGTAGTGGAACAAAACGGTGAATATGTTGTTCAGTAAGGTTCTTGGTGAAAATGAAAAATCCGTCTTTTAGTTTTACTTTAAACACCGAAGGAGCTTTTTGGCCAACCCAATACTATGATACCATTATTAAATAAATCTTTAATATCTCAATATTCTGTCAGATATCCCAGTTCCCTTACAGTCTCATAATATTTTTTTTTCCTTTTGTATCTTTGCATCCAGATACAGTTAAGGTCCATGTATGACAAAAAGTGGCCATGTTTCTTAAGTTATTTAATCAATAGGTTCCTCTTTGTTTTTTCCCTTGCAATATATTTGTGTAAGAAAGCTGACCATTTGTACTGAGGAGTATCCCTTAGTCTGTATTTTGCTGATTGCATTACCAAATTGTCATTCATTATGTTCCCTTGTATTTCCTCATAATTGATTGTTAGAAGCTAGTTATGTGTTTGTTACAGATCTCTTACTTCTAGTAGTACTTTGTCTCTGAAACACTACCTGAGTTAGAGATTTCACTCTGCCTTTTTGAAGATTCAGATTCAGAACTTAAGTCTCTCAGACCTCCCAGGAACTCAGCAAATATTTCTTGGGAAAAATCAGCCTTGTGTTTGGGGTTCCTTTAGTTTCTAGACTGTTGTGACAACACCATGAGATCATGATAAGCTGTACTAATTTCTCTTTCCTAAGATAGTGTGCCTCCACTTGGTCCAGATCTTATCCTTAGCCCACACTAAGAATTGTCAAAGGCTTCTGCGGAAGAAAGAAGCCAGCTACTGTCAGCTCACCTAGGAAGGACTTTTTCCTCTTTGGAATTTTAAATAATATAAAATTCTCGTTGCTCCCACAATTCTCTCATAAATATATTTTTAACCATTTATCAAGGGTTTTTTTTCTAGTTGTTAAAACAAGAGTATCGGTCTGCCATGATGTCCTGCACCCTTTTCAGAAGCAAAATACAAATATGCCTATTCTCGAGGAGAATAAAAACAAAATGCAAAGCCTTGCTAAGAATAATGATGTCAAAAATTGCTGCCATTATTTCGTCAGTCTCTTTAAATGGGGGCAGAGTAGGGAGTAGTCAAGAGAAATTACTCAAAGGCCAGTGACTCACATGTACTAGTAGAAACTTTCATATCTATATCTAAATATATTTATATGTATGTATATTGTATTTTTCTTTTTCATCTGTTGAGCTGCTTGGTGTCATTGTTTCCACTTGAAGATAAAATCGTAAGATTTTTTTCTCCCTCATTAATTTTAATTACAGTTTAGAGAGACTCTTGGAGAATGTTAGATATGATTGCTTACTCTGACTACTGTTTTACAAATAAGGGAATGGAAACAAAGAAAGATTGAGTTGCCTAAGACTCCAAAGCTAGTGAGCTCAAAACCAAGTCTCCTCTCTCCTCCAGTCCAGCATTTCTCTGTGTTGTGGCCTGATTCCACCATTGTTAGCGCTTCTAAACTATTGATAGTGCTTGTCTTTTTAGCTACATAGCAAAATAATATTTTGGAGTTAAAAAAAAAAACAGACCCAGATAAGGTGCCTTAAAGAAATCGTGAATTTTTCAAATCAACAAGATACTAGAAACTAGATTGTAGAAGCATGATATATATTTATATATCCTTTCTTGTCACATTATCATTTTTAGTTAGGCAAAAAACACACCTAGTACATTTATGTTGTATCATTTCTATAACTAAATTGATATAATGTTATGAGCTATTTTTTCTTTAACAATATTGATTTGCAAGAATAAATTATTTTTTTAGCCATATACTGTTTAGTGCTGTTAAAAAATGATTTAAAGAAGACAGTTTGGGTGATACAAATTAACTTTAACACTTTATGAAACAGTCTCCATTTGGAGAAGTGCAACATGGGGCAGAAGACAGGAAGTTTTTATAGGATGAAGAATAAAGAACAAGGAAGAGAAAAATAGAAAATGTCTGATTGGCTGGGGCCCCATAGTCAACCTTGTTTGGGGTGAGAAGGAACAAAGAAATAAGTATAGAGCCGAGAATTGGTTTGGCCTGTGGGGATTGGCTGACTGGATACACGGTGTCTCTGGTCAAGCAGAGCATTTACAGGGACCTGAAAGTTATCTTAAGTTTCAGTTTGCTGACATGGCACCCTAGGCAGGAGTGGCTCCATCTTGGTCCTAGATGTTTGTTTCAGTAGCGCTAGAATATAAGCCTACTGTATCAGAATGATAAAATGTTCTAAATTAGCTTGCTTAAAAGCAAGTTTTTAGGTAAATGCATGTCAGGTTTTTCCTGTAGCCATAGAAGAAAAGTATTGAAGCCTCACGGATCATAAAATAACCCACGAAATCACCCAGAAATTAATATATTTAGAAAAGTAAAGATATATATGTTTTAAAAGTAAAGTTGTGATAAGCCTGTATTCCATGATGGTTGACACATTTGGAAGAGAGATGAAATTCATGGGCTAAAACATCTTTGTTTGCTTTTTATCTTTAAAAATTTGCCTTCACAAAACAGGATAAGAATTATTCTCAAGTAAAAACAAGTATTCTCTCAAGTGAAATACTAGGTTGGCTTTTAATTTGTTTGCTTCCCAATCTTACCTTCTAATCCCTTGAACGTGTCCAAGTCAGTTTCTCGTTTTGATAAATCTACGTGATCTCAAATGTTGTATAATACATTAAATAATCTTAATCTTATACTGTATCAGCTAGTACAGCTTATCATGATCTCATGGTATTGTCACAACAGTCTAGAAACTAAAGGAACCCCAAACACAAGGCTGATTTTTCCCAAGAAATATTTGCTGAGTTCCTGGGAGGTCTGAGAGACTTAAGTTCTGAATCTGAATCTATAGTAAAATAAAGATTCCCATAGCCCATATAATATAGGAGGTTGATGTTGAAAAAAGGATCTTTAATTATTAAATTTTATTTCTTCTAAAACAACAGGCATTATTAATATTTTCTCTGACATTATACTTTTAAAACTCTAACAAAGTTAAATCAACTTGAAAAATGATAATTTGAAAGAACTAGTTGTTATCATTTTCAGTATCTCACTCATTTAACCAGTTTTCTTCCCTTTGTGCTATACACTGCAGCCTGTCAGAAGACTCGTTCTGTTTAATGCATTTGATTAGCTTAAGGTACTTGTCTAAATTAGAACATTAGATACTTAATGTCCAGGATAATCCAGTGATTGCTGTGCTTGCCTCTGACCCACCTCCTCTGGTGCATAATAGGATTTTATTCAGTGCATTACTCCTGTTCTTATTTGTTAAATTAAGCACTAAACTTAAAATATATATACACTAAAATAAACAGAATCCATCTTCAACCAGCTTAGTGTAAAAATGTCAAGTCAAACACGTATATTGTCTTAGATTTACAAAACCTTAGGCAGGCATGTATTATACAAATGAAAGTGTTGTTGCCTTCATGTTTTCTAGAAGCCAATGCCCCATTTTTTTTTAATATTAATTATAATACCTTCTAAGAGGGATGACATAAGGAAGTGTATCAGTCATCAACTATAAGTGCTCTCATTGTAGTGAATCTGCAATATGATCTGTATAGTGTGAAAAAACATAAGTGTTTTTGCCACAAGCATAATTCGTTGATATTAAAATTACTATCTCTTTTTATTTGTTGATCCAGATTTATAGCTATGATCTAGTCTTTTCCTATTTTCTCTTTTATTTTCAAAGTGTTCCAAGTTATTGCAGTATTATCTTAATTGATCCTGTATGCAAATGTACACCTTAAACTACAAGATACTGATCTTTAGAAGCTGCTTAATTAAAAAAATAGGAATGTGTGTGTTTAGTGTAAATTCATATTATATTATTTGAGGCAAAATAAATAGGTTTTAATAGGGAAACTCTAATTGCCTCGTAGTTGAGATTCCCAGAATCAGTCATGTGAGGCTGTCGATTATTTTATTTGCAGTTAAGAATAATCAAAGTTGATCGCATTTTTATAGGATCTGCATATATAGGAAGTAACTTGTCATCACTTGCCACGCTTACGGTTCTTTAATCATATGTAAGAATACAATCTTAGAAGAAAGTATCTTAAAGTAAATGTTAATCACTGGCTGCACAGTTTTACCTGAGACTTGGCTATAAATTTTTGTTTAACTTCATTTAGAAATAGCAGTAACAGCAACAAAAAAGAAGTAGCAGTAACAACATTGCTACTTGACATGTAATGTGTCATATAGCCTTGACAAAATGTGCTGGAGTGTCTTCTGTGGTTTTGTTTTTCTTTCTCCTTTATTTGAATATACATTCCCTTTCATATTAATGTTTGTTTTTCTTTGTTATATTTAGTGTTAATTGCACATGTATACAAATTTTCAGAGCTCTCTTGGCAGAGATAGTAAATTGTAATGATTTTCAATTAGCAGATTGACTACTTTCTCTTATTTTATGCTGGCTTACTCTTTCAGTATTTGATAAAGACCTTATTTGTTAATTTTCCTTTTTCTCCTAAATTTGAGACTTAGATATTTGAAAACATAGGATTCATGTTTTTGCTTTAGGTTTTAAAATAAGTGTTGAATTTCAGAAGTGCAAGATAAATTATTTTGGAATGAAAACATATAGTATGATCATTTATTCATTGAGTGAATGTTGAGCATCTAACGTACTAGTCAGTTTTATAGAAGTTGATGTAAAACAGTACTTTAGGTTCACTTTAAAATTTTGAGTGGTAGGTTTGGTATTAAGTTATCAACTTTTCAGAAGTAAACAAAAATAAAAATTATTCTGTTCTTGTTACTGCCTAGTTAATCTTCAGGTAGCTCCTTATGATGGAGAGAGAATGGGTTTTGAAATCAGCAGACTTAGGTTCTAGTTATGGTTATGCCAATTCTGTAGCAAAACTTTCAATGTCGTTTGATTTTCCTAGGCTTCAGTTCCTCATGAAAACAAGAAGGTTGGATCATTTGTGCTCTGGGGGCCTCCATTCAATAGTGGGGAAATCTAGAACAGAGAGAAATATAGTCATATTCATAAAGTCAGATCAGTTACATTCATGGCTACTCTTCCTTAGCCGCCTTTGCTGTCTCCTTTTTCCCACCTGTAATTATTGCTGAGCCTCAGGATTCAGTTCTTTGATCCTTTCCCTTCTCTGTTCTGTTTATTCCCTAGGTGAGCTAATTCAGGGTAATGGCTTCAGACTCAAATGTTTAAATGCCTGCACTTGGCTGTAAAATAGGTCAAACTTATATCAGAAACAGACCTCTTGATTTTGGTCATGAAAACAACTCTTTCCCAAGTGTTCTCCACCTTTCTAAATGACTTCACCATTCACATAGTGTTTAGGCCCCAAACCAAGACATGCCCTTGATTCTTCTCTTTTCTTCACATCACGCATTCAATCCATCAGCAGTTCTTGCCATTTCAACCTTTAAATACATTAAGAACCTGACCATTTCCTACTTCCTCTACTTCAGTCGTCTTAGTCATAACCACCGTCATCTCTGACCTGGTGTACCGCAGTAGCTTCTTAACTGATATCCTTGTTTCTTTTCTTGCCCCTTAATAGTTCATTTTCCACACAGCAACCAGAGCAGTTCTCTAAAAATAAGTCATATCATGTTGATTTCTTACTCAGAATCATCCGATAGCCTCCCACAAAACTCTTTCCCATGGCTTACAAGTTCTTCTCTGACTTCATTCAGGACTTCTTTTCCTTCTCCCTCATTCTCCTTGAGCTATACAAATCCTTGTTTTTCCAAATACCCTACGGCCATGGCAAATTTGAAGACATTTTTTATTTTCTCTTACTGAGTGTTCTTCCTTCAGATATGTATTTGTTATTCATGTGTCTATATCATTAACACCAGAAATGCTTTCGAAAATGTATATTTTAAAATATAACAGCTCATAAAAACCTGGTGTAGTTATGGGTGTATGCGTCTATCTTTAGAACCCAAACATTTAAAAAAAGTCCAAAAACAGGATTTTGAGGCCTGCTGAGTTATAGAAAATGCTATTTGTGGAAAAGGTTGATGTAAATCTTTTATGAATGAATTCTAAGTATTTCCATTCGTTATTAGGAAAAAGTCCTGGGTGGAATTTTGCATTGTCCTTGAAAGTTATTTCAGATGTTCATATGTCCCCAAAGAGCTGTACAGTATTGCCACTTAGCCTTAACCCAGGGTTATATGAAAAAGACTTTCTGCTTTATTATTAATAACTGATTTTTAAAAATAGAATATGCATGGGCAAATGTTATAAAATATTCTATAAATATGTGAAATGCAATTGGGGAAATATTCAACAATAATAATTATATGTATTATTGAAGGAAAAATTCAGCTTTCTAGTGTTAGTTGGCAGTTACTTTTACTGGCATATAGAATTTTTAGACATTGTTGGCTATCTTTTTTTTTTTAATTTATTTATGGCTGTGTTGGGTCTTCGTTTCTGCACGCAGGCTTTCTCTAGTTGCGGCGAGCGGGGGCCGCTCTCCATCGCGGTGCGCAGGCCTCTCACTGTCGGGGCCTCTCTTGTTGCAGAGCACAAGCTCCAGACGTGCAGGCTCAGTAGTTGTGGCTCACGGGCCTAGTTGCTCCGCAGCATGTGGGATCTTCCCAGACCAGGGCTCGAACCCGTGTCCCCTGCATCGGCAGGCAGATTCTCAACCACTGCGCCACCAGGGAAGCCCTGTTGGCTATCTTAAAGTAAAATTGATTTCTGTTTCTATAAAAATAGTCGACACCTGTAAAATGCTTAATGGCCTACAAATGTTTATGCACATCACTTCATTTAATGCTTCAAACAACGCTGTGTGAGGTAGGCAGTATTTTCCCTGCTTTACAGATGAGGAAGTGGAGACTTGGTCACAGGACTTGCCCTGAATCACATAACCAGTAAACTGTAGTTTGAATTCAGACTCGGTTCTTCTGACCTCGAAACCTGAACCCCTTCCACAACATAATGCTGGTGATCTAAAGTTTAACAAGCCAGATGAGAACTGGTCCAAGTCACAGTGGCATCTGCCTCTTAAGCGTTTGTGAGGGACACACTTTGTGTTCCTGTTAACTGGAGTGATTGATTGACTAGAGCTAAGTGTCCTGTGATGCTGAGCAGTCAGTATCTCAGGAACCTGATTGCAGTGGTGTCTGCTTAATATGGTTGTCGGATTTTCATTGTTTCCTGGGGAAGTAATATGAATTGTTAATGGCAGGAAATTCTAACATATTTCAGTCCTAGGTTTGTGTAAAAAGCTTCCGTGAGCACTTTGATTATTAACTTTGTAGGTGTGAATGCAGAGCAATTTCAGCACATTGACATTCTTTTCAGCCTAATGAGAATAGGCATTCTTTGGCTTATATCCAACAGAAAAACTGCCTTTCAAAGGACAGACTTCTGAAAACATCACGATCCATGGATTACAATTTCCAAAAAAAAAAAAAAATTAACATTAATGTAAGAAAACTCATCAGTCTAGAAGTTATTAGAAATCGTGTTTTGTACCAGCCAATGAGAATTTTATTGCAAATGTTTTTTTTTTTAAAAGATTGGCATTTTTATTTTATTTATTTATTTATTTGGCTCCGTTGGGTCTTCTTTGCTGTGCGCGGGCTTTCTCTAGTTGCGGGGCCTACTATTTAATTGATCCTGTATGATCCTTATTGATCTCTAGTTGCGGGGCCTACTCTAGGAACGGGGCCTACTACTCTTCATTGTGGTGCGCGGGCTTCTCATTGCGGCAGCTTCTCTTGTTGTGGAGCACAGGCTCTAGAGCGAAGGCTCAGTAGTTGTGGCATGTGGGCTCTAGAGCGCTGGCTCGGTAGTTATAGTACACGGGCCTAGTTGCTCTGCGGCATGTGGGATCTTCCCGGACCAGGGATCGAACCCGTGTCCCTTGCATTGGCAGGTGGATTCTTAACCACTGCGCCACCAAGGAAGTCCCACAAATGATTCTTTCAAGCTCTTTTCAACAATCATTTTCTTAAGAAATAATAGTATAGGTAGCAAAAACAAGGGCCTTTTTTCCTCTTAAATAGGAAAATAGAAAATATTTCATCATTTTGGAAACTCATGTAAAGCTCAATTTAAAAAAAACCTCTTTTTGAAGGAAAAGAGTTGATTATATTGTAGTAGGTAGATAATTTATGAAAAATATAGTTGCATGCCACCTTGTAAGAGGTACTCTTGTTAAGTGCTATAAAAGATATTTAAAAATGTAAGAAAAACCCATGACCTCCAGCAGCTCATCTGACAGATGATGAGATAATACACACACACACACACACACACACACACACACACACACACACACACGTGTTGAAAATTTAGATGACAGTATAAGAAATTATGTGATAAGCACCAAATGGTGGATATGGACAAGATTTTCTGGAGATATTTCCCAGTAATTATCAGAGTTGTTTTCCTGCGCAAGGTACTTAGACAAGCAGTGTAGAGTTAGAAGAATATTCTTGGCAAAAAGGCTGTGAGCAGTATGGAGATTCCTTAAAAAACTAAAAATAGAACTACTATACGACCCAGCAGTCCCACTACTGAGCATATACCCTGAGAAAACCATAATTCAAAAAGAGACATGCACCACAATGTTCATTGCAGCTCTATTTACAATAGCCAGGACATGGAAGCAACCTAAGTGTCCATCAACAGATGAATGGATAAAGAAGATGTGGCACATATATACAATGGAATATTACTCAGCCATAAAAAGAAACGGAATTGAGTTATTTGTAGAGAGGTGGATGGACCTAGAGTCTGTCATGCAGAGTGCAGTAAGTCAGAAAGAGAAAAACAAATACCGTATGCTAACACATATGTATGGAATCTAAAAAAAAAAGGCCAGGAAGAACCTAGGGGCAAGATGGCAATAAAGACACAGACCTACTAGAGAATGGACTTGAGGACACGGGGAGGGGAAAGGGTAAGCTGGCTGGGACAAAGTGAGAGAGTGGCATGGACATATATACACTACCAAATGTAAAAGATAGCTAGTGGGAAGCAGCCACATAGCGCAAGGAGATCAGCTTGGTGCTTTGTGACCACCTAGAGGGGTGGGATAGGGAGAGTGAGAGGGAGGGAGAAGCGAGAGGGAAGAGATATGGGGATATTTGTATATGTATAACTGATTCACTTTGTTATAAAGCAGAAACTAACACACCATTGTAAAGCAATTATACTCCAATAAAGATGTTAAAAAAAAAAAAGGCTGTGAGCAAGTGCCTATCAATGGCAAAAAATCAAAAACTTTTTTCCCCAACGTAGGAATGAAGGATTGGGCTGCAAATAAAGGTGGAGGGACCTTGAAGGAGAGGATAATTTAACATTCAGAATACTTAACTTCTTTACATTTAAATTGCTATGTAAACAAAACATGCCTAAAATTTGTTTTTGAGTATGTGCTTTTGCACATAAATGTGATGATACATTTTTGTTTCTGCTTTGGCTCATTTTCATATTGAAGTCTATCTATTCTGTGAGTTATAGCATCAAGAAAGAATAAAGTATTTTTGAAAATACCCCAAAACAGGAAACTTTTGAACCTGTCCCAGAGGATATTTTTTCTTCATTTTCAATGAATTAACTAGCAGAATCTCTATTGATATTAATTAATTAATACTTTTGTTTTAAATGGGAAGTTTGATCTCTAAGTTAAATGTGGAAAAGTACCAACTCAGCTAGTTTCTTCTGGTCTACATTGCAGTCTTAACACCTGCCTTTTAATGAAAATAGCAAGTTCTCCTAGGAAAGGATGGAAACTATTAGCAGAACCTCAGAGAAACAGCTTTTTCCCCTCTAAGGCAGATGAGAATCTGCACCTGGAGCTGAAATTTTCTGAGCACAGAATTTCATAACACATATTTCTGCTCTTCCTTTTTGCAGTATACCAGGGTAAACTTTTTTCCCTATTCGTTTATTCTGAAATGGCTTGCCTTTTCCTAGGTAGTGTGTGAGGTTAGATAATGTAAATGGAGTATGTGAGTGCAACTGTGTATGTGTTCCAAGATGACGGGGAACCTTACCTTCTGCAACTTTGGGATTGAACCATTACCTCCATCCCCACTGTGGTTTCTTTTTTTTTTTTTAATTGGGGTATAGTTGTTTTACAATGTTGTGTTAGTTTCTACTGTACAGTGAAGTAGAGTTCCCTGTGCTATACAGCATGTTCTCAATGGTTATCTATTTTATACATATTAATACATATATGTCAATCCTGATACTGTGTCTTCATTTGGCCTTTTAAAAAAGTTACTCTTCCTTTCAGTCTTGCTAGCCTGACAGTGGATGTCCACAGTCTTTTAACTGGTGTTTGGTACACAAACTTGTACTTGTCTCCATTAACTCACTTAGTTTCATTTCTATACTTTTTTTTTTTTTTTTTCGGTACGCGGGCCTCTCACTGCCGTGGCCTCTCC